>NW_024870755.1:1200000-1737500 GCF_019054845.1 Dipodomys spectabilis | reverse complement strand
TTCCCCGATTGTTTTGTATGTAGTGTTCCAACTCCATGGTGCACATTATCCTTACAGCAAAATCAATACAACACCACAATTTACAGTGCTCAGCATACCCATGTGATCATTAGCCATCAAATTGTACACCAGATGTAAAGAGTTAAGGAAGAAATATAAAGAAAGAAAGTCACTAGGAAAACCTATGTTGAGACTATACAAGAATAATATAGGTTCTAGACTATGCTTTGACCAGATGTGTGGCTTAAAGAATCAGAAAATAATGTTAGATTTTGACCTTTCTACCTGTAAAATTCGGGCAACAATACCTGCCCATCACTAGGATTGAACTCTAGGAAGGATTGTTCCGAAAGTATAAGCCATGCTAACCTTGGCTCCCAGTGAACAGGAATACAGAGTTCACCCTCAATAATGCCTGGACTCAAAGATAGAATTCACAAATGGGATTGTGTCAAACTACAAAGTTTCTGCATGGCAAAGGACATCATTAGCAAGCTAAAGAGGTCCTATGGAAGCAGAGATTTTTGCCATGTCTACATTAGAATATTCAAAGAGCTCAATGAATTACACTAGCAAAGAATTAACAACCCAATTAACAAATGGGCAAACAAACTAAGTAGAGGCTTCCCAGAAGAAATAAAAATAGCCAGTAGTCACATAAAAAATGTGCTACATCTCTGGCCGTAAAGTAAATGCAAACCAAAACACTTGAGACGAGCTGGGGAGGTGGCTCTGTGATAGAGTGCTTGCTTTGCAAGCATGAGGCCCGGGTTTGATTCCTCAGCAGCACATAAGCAGAAAGGCTGGAAGTGGTGCTTTGGCTCAAGTGATCGTGCTCTATCCTTGAGCTGAAGAGCTGAAGTTCAGTACTCAGGACGAGAGTTCAGGTCCCACGACTGAACAAAAACAACAACAAAAATACACAACCACTTGACTTGCTGCTCTTTTTCGATCTCACTTTAGACTGATCCCAAAACATTGTTGGTGGGAATATAAACTTGTTCAACTACACTGAAAAATATACCCACAAAATAACTATGTTCATTGTCAAGGTATAGTTATAGCACAAATACCTTCAACATATGAATGGATCAAGAAAAGATGGTATATATACATAGAGTAATTTTAGTCATCCATTAGAATATTGCATCATTTATAAAGAAATAGATATACCTGGAAAAAATTTTGTGAAGTCAGGATGAATGATTTCTCTCATATGTGGAAGCCAGGTCTATATGTAAACATATAGAGTGTTGTATGCACATATACACAAATATATTTCACAAAGTACAGTATATGTTGGAAAGAATTTAAATGGTGTAATCCTTTAGAAAATCTAACAGTACAATAAAATGTATATAAGGAAACTGGCACTTGAAAGGCAGGAGGAGGTGAATGAAGTGAAGTCACAATTTTCAACTCATATCCAATGAAACTAGGAAAATTGAGGGGAACAAGTTGAGTTTCAGGGATGGTAGAGGTGATGAAAAAAGTGTCACTGATTAGGATTCATTGTACTTACAATTAAAAATGTAATTAAAAATAATTATGCCTGAGCCTACCACCTATGACTTACATATTCACACTTCTGAGTATCCATCCCCCTTCTAAACAACCATGAACCACCTCATCTTACTTAGAAAAGGTACCACTTTGCTGTGTCTGTGAAGCAAGGAATTGTAGGCAGATCAAATTAATGTTGTCCACATATGCCAAGATATCAATATAAGGCCAGAAACCATGAAAATACTACAATAGGTGGCAGAGGAAACACCATGGATCCTAGAACACAGGTCCAAACTTTCTAACTAAAGATCCAGAATCACAAGAAATCAAAGAAAGCCTGGATAAACTGAATTGCATGAAACTTAAATGTTTCTGCCTGGCAAAGAACATGACAACCTAAATTAAAAAACCCACAGAATGGGTGAAGAATTTTATGAGCTATTCATCAGACAAGGGCCTAATAGGAAAAATATAAATAGAGCACAAAAGATTACCCCCAATAAATCCTCAAATAACAGCCCAATTGATAAATGAGGTAGTGACCTAAAGACAGACTTCTCAAAATAAGTAAGAATGGCCAATAGACGCATAAAGAAATGTTCAGTATCTCTGAACATAAAACGATTCAACACTGTAATTCCACCTCACTGCAGTAAGGAAGGCTAATAAAAACATGTAAAAGTGATTAGTAACAAATGCTGTTATGGATGCGGCCAAAAGGGACCTCTATCACTGTTGGTGAGAGTGTAAATTGTCCAATCAGTCTGGAGACTGAGATGTGAGTATTGTGGTTTGACTTGTGCAGAGAAGTCCATGTGCTTTTCATCTCCAATTGGCCACTAAAAAGACACAAGTAGAGCTGTGGTGCAAATGAGTAAAGTAGCTTTCATTACAAAATCTCAGGACATTACCCACATCCTGCATTGAAGCTCGACTACTGGCAGTGTGTGTGTGTGTGTGTGTGTGTGTGTGTGTGTGTGTGTGTGTGTGTGTGTGCGCGCGCGCGTGCACGCACGTGCGCACTAGTGATTTTCTGACTGCAACAAATGTTTTGGTGTATTTAAAGTATTAAGAAACAAGGTTTAAATGTCCTGTGATTTTTTGTGTGTTTCTCTTTGTATGTATGTGTCTATCTGGTGTAGTTGTGGGTGTGGGTGTACGCATCTGTATGTGCATTTACTTTGTATCATGCTTGTTCTCCACCTATTTTAACATAATTGTCAGGCTTGGAAGGTAAAGTTATGACAATTTTCCAATCGTTTTTTTCAACAAATGATTATTTGAATTGAAGAACAGAGAGGAAGGAGAAAGAGAGGGGGAGAAAGAGGGGAGTTCTAAATCCAAGACTGAAACAGCCATATTCCAGAACAAGGCTTCAGAACTAGGTATAAACTAGATCCAATGTTGTGCTGTCAGTCAGCTAGCTGTAAGAAAGCCCCCATCTGGCCACAGGTGTGGATTGTAGTGAAAGATTAAAAATTAGAGTTACATTTTACAATTGCTAACTGCTGGTTTTGCTTCTGTAAACTTGCTTGCGCTAGCACTGACCCTTCCCCTCCCTGGAAATAAATAAAAAGTTTCGGAGTCTAGATGTCGGCCCTGGGACAAGCTCTGTAGTCGTAAATAAAGAAATAACAAGTAAATTCCCCAAGTGGCCAAATGGGACCCAAGATAAGGAACAAAGAGTATGTTCCTCTGCATTCCTGTGTAAAAATTCTCGGTTTAGGGGCCTCAAGATAAGGACCATCTGGTGAGCCCAGCAAACTAGGCCAAATGTTAATCAATCACAAGCCTGTAACTATGTAAACTCTCCTCCAGGGTGACCGCTCACCCTAGACTTGCCCTGAGCCAACTGTTTTACAAAGAGTGTTATAAACTTCCCCGTGTAGTAAACTGAGCCAATCCTGGGGAACCTGGGGTCTTATGCTAATCCTGTGGCTTTTGTCTTTAAAAGTGCCTGTAACCACTGCTCGGGGCTTCCTGTCTGCCTTGGACAGAGAGCCCATTTGCACAAACGCCAAATAAACTTCTCTTGCTTATTGCAGCTGCTGGCTTGAAGTCTTGGTTCTTGGGGTGCCCTCACGTTGAAGAAAGCATCCCAGTGAGTCTGGGGTTTTTCAGTAGGAAAAAAGATAATTCAGTAAAAACAGTCTGTGACATTTACACAAGATCTGGACATCACTTCCTCTTGGGTTGCTGCTGTGCAGGACCAAAATTTGATCTAAGTGAAACTTGGAATTACAAAAGTTAAAACCCAAAGTCTATTAAACTCTAAAAGGCCTGTGTAACTCCTTAATCCTCATACTTGATATATGACTTAGTGGGAAAGGCAGAGGGCAGATTTCCAGCTATTGCAGACTTCTTCGTTAGTGAACAATGAGCTACCACCTTCATTCATGTGGTTCCAGCACAGAATTGGCTCAGATCTGTGAACCTGAGTGTAGAAATTTGAATCTCCATAGTGTGAATGAAAATTTGGTCTCCTACTAAGATAGCAGTTTGTGGGACCATGGGTAGCTGTGGGCAAGTCTCTTTTTAATAGCTTATCCTTTGTGCACATTTGGTTTAGATACAGGGATACATAACTAACTAGTAGCAATGGTCACCGCAGGGTAGAGCAAGAGACCAACAGTAGAGGGACAGAGATCAAACTCATGCTATCTGCCATTTTATATTGCTTGAATTGACATGTTCTTCATGTATTTTAGCAATTCAAGAATAAAAATTAACATTACATATAGATTTTTAAATTGCCTCTTTGCTTCTGAGAAAAAGTAAAAATAACAATGAATTTAAATGGAAAGGCAGTACTTTAAGAGCAGGGAAAAGGAACGGAGCAATGATAATGGGATTCTCCTGAAGTCCAATCTGGAGACTTTATTTACCAACATTGAGGAATAAAATGAAACCATGTAACAAGACTGGCTTGTCTCCTTTTTCTCAGCAACAAGGCAGTCCTGTCTGCTTTCCTTAGTAACATGACAGCCCTGCCTTTTTTGCCTTTTTTCCTCATTTATGCCAGAGCCAAAGGGCTCAGTAGAACATGACTAAAGGAGAAAGTTGGAGATGTCATTGTAAGATGAAAAAGAACAAGCCATGGATATATGTGGAAACCTAGAAAGACCCTGGAGCCTTGAACTGTTAGGCCTTTCAGGCACCAGTCTTCCACAGAAATTAAACATTCATAGAGAAAGCCAAGATGTGCTCTGATTTATGTAGATTGCCTTACTCAAAGAAAGACCTCCCAATGAAACAATCCTCCCTGCCAACAACAGCCCTTCAGAGTGAGGCTCAGGGAATAAAAGACACACTAAACTTTCCTACCTGCCAGAAACCAGCCCACACCCTGAGGTCACCAGGACAGCAGGGAGGGAAGGCTCAGCCCTGTCACAAAACAAGGATGAAGCTCAGAGGTCCACATCTAATCTCATAATGTACTCAGACCTTCTAAAGTTCCAACAGCTTCCAGAAGGTGTCTGCAGCCCTTTAAAACGATCAAGCTGTGATGCTCAGCTCTAAAGCCGTAACTCTGCACCCAGTGTTAGCCTTATTTAATGACATACAAGCCAAGTAGGGCTCTCTGATAAATTTGCTAAAACCACTGCACTCCATGCCAGCATCCAGTCACTTGTCTTCTGCTGACAAAGCCTGTGGGTCATTCAAAACAGAAGCAGCCATGGCCTCAACTCCACCTGCCATGGATGTTCCGCAAACCTTACCCTTTTGCTCCCTCAGCAATTGCTTTAATTTTGGGATAGCCTCACCAACACTCTCTCCTAATACCACTGCCTCCATGGGGCGAACCCCCCACCCAACCAAACAGTCAAACAATCTGGAGGTGTTCTCTTTGGGATGGACAGATTAGCCTTTCCATGAGCCCATTTCCAGGGACTCCCCTTCCCCCAGATGCCTTGGAAGGGGCATCTGCTCCTTCCAGCAGCAGGCGTGCCACTCTTCCCAGACCCACACTGACCACAGCAGCCTTCTGACAGCTGGACATTGCATGTCCAAGTTGGGAGAGCTGCTGTCTCCAAGTTCTATGGTTGAGGGGATGCTAGGCAGGTTCTTGTGCCAGTAGGTGGGCCAGGTTGTGGACTCTGCAAAGCCTTCCAGCAAGGTTTCATGTACCAGCCTGTCCACTGCACAGCTGGCCAACCCTGATGTCTGCTTGGGCTCTGGCTTTCTTGGATCTGCAGTGTTAAGGAACCTTCAGATTCCCCCTGCCAGAGACACCATTTAATTGCTCAAAAACAGGACCAAATAATCCTGGTTCATCTACTGCAGTCTTTAGCTGTTTTCCCCCACCAGCATGGGACTCTCTGGTGCAACCACTTTTAGAGGGATATTTCTGGGTAGCAAGCAAGTCGAGCTTTTCTTTTATAAGCCAGCAGCCTACTAATATAAGCTCATCTTCTGCCCCCTGCCAACCTAGACAACCCTACCCCTCCCAGCTCCATTGCCCACCCTGTGCTTAGGGGCCTCCTGAGCCCAGGTTCTTCTCCTGAACCTGCCCATGTATTCTGAAAAGAGCCCAGAGAAAACCGTGGCATCTGCTGTACCCGGAAGTCAGTCCACAGTGAGGCTTCTGCAGCCCCCAGCCTTGCTTTAAGCATAGCCACCAACAGGGCAACACCCCCAAGCACCACCTCAGACCTCCAACACGTAAAATAAAGAGCCTGTGCTTGTGGCACCCACAGTCACCAGTCATCAGTCCTGGCATCTGCTAAGGCCACCCCAGTAGGTTCAAGGGCTCTGACATCAAGACAGAGGCCGGCAGGTGCACCCATGCAGGCTGACTTTGGAGCAGCTGGTCTTCCAGGTGCAGGCCTGGTGGCCATTGAAGCAGAACATGACATTGCAAAAGATTACATCACACACTAGAAGATAAACAATGGCCCTGTGCTCAGAGAACTGACAGAGCTAGGAAATCAGAGAGAGAGAGAGAGAGAGAGAGAGAGAGAGAGGGAGAGGGAGAGAGAGAGGAGTGTGTGGCTGGCTTTGCTTACTCTAACTCTGATGGAGCAGCTAGGAATAATCTAAACATCCTACCATAAACAATCACAAAAGTGGAAGCCATGTAAAAATAATATATGTATATAAATATAAATGTATATACATACATTTATATATATGTATGATATAAATATTTAGGCAAAATATGTATATTCCATATATACTGTGAATATGTAATGTATGTATAATGTATATATGTATAATGTACAGAGGGAAAAATTGAAATATCGAGTATTTGAAGGAATAATAATCAGTACCTTCCCAATTTTGATTGAAAGCACGAACCCTTCTATGCAGGAATCTACCAGCCCAAAAAAGTCATTTAACACAATTATACAGGTCCACACTAAGATATATTCTAATTGAACCAAGACCGAAAACCTCCCAAGGCGCAGAGACACAACTCATCACACCAAAGTGATCTTCAATGATATTATGACAAATTTCTCATCAGAAACTAGATTAACTATTAGACAGCAAGAGCAACAAATTTAAAGCGCTAAAAGGAAATATCTAAAATCCACCTTTATAACAAATACACTTCCTCCAAATGTAAGAGATGAGCTAAGTACTTACTGATTGCTCAGTCTTATAATCCTAAATAATCAGGAAGGTGAATTGTGAGGATGGTGGCTCAAAGCTAGCCTGGAACTTGTCCTCTCAGGAGGAAGTTATAAGACACAGCTGTCCTTGAGAAGGAGGGAGTGTGCAGTGCCATTGCTGGAACAAGACATAGGAAAAGGTGGCCATCAAGAATGGAGGCTGTTAGCTAGTGTCTCGAGAGAAGCAATTTATAAGATGCATTAGTCCTCTAGAAAATCAGAGGATTTTGACCACTGTCCTAGTGATTTCAGAAATGCTATGATAATGACCAGAGTAACCTCAAGCCCAGTTGGATTCCTTAGCAACCGCTGTCAAGGCTGCCAGGCTATGACTGGTCTACTTTTTCTCTGACCTCAGACTCTGATTGATCCATTTCCTCCATGATATCACAATGCCTGGTTGCGATTGCTCCATTGTGTGAGGCCATGCAGGATATATAGGAAGCCATTGTGCTCCAACCTATGTCAGTTAACAGAGCTGGGAGCTCTTGCTTGATGACCCGCAAGACTGACTCAAATCTAAATGATTTGTTGTTTGTGGGGACTGGTTGTCATTTACATTTTGGTATTTCTTTTAAAATTTTCTGGGTTTTTCATTAATTTATTTAGTTTATTTTAGGTAGATTTGCTACCTGCCATCATAGCAGAAGGATGGAAGAACACAAAGTATCATCCTACTTTCTCCTTGAAGGAGGAGACCATCAAACAATACCTCATGAAAGAGCTCATCGACAAAGGTACCTATGTACAAGTGAAGCTGGCCCATCACCACGTCACAGACAAGGACGTGGCATTTAAAATACTCTGGAAGTGAGAGTCCTCATCATCGGATAAAGAATGAGGTGGACATTTTTAAGAAGTTATGGCAGAAACACAATATCAGGTTGTACCACGTTATGGAGAAGGAAGAGTACGAGTATCTCATCATGGAAATGGCCACTGGGGGATACCTCCTGGGGTAGATCTTAAAATCCTGCCACCTATATGAGGATGAAGCCAGGAGGCTCGCCACACAAATTGTAAGTGCTGTTTGCACCAAAATAGAATCACACACTGAGATCTTAAGTCCAAAAACGTCCTTTTGGACACAAAGGCAATATCAAGGTCAGTGGATTTGGTGTAAGCATCTGGCTCACCCCTGGGCAGTCGCTAATGAATATATGTGCAGTTGAGCTATCCCATTCCTCTGAAATGTTCCTGCAACCTGCAGTTGCAGGTGGCTCACGCCTGTAATCCTAGCTATTCAGGAGACTGAGATCTGAGGATCATGGTACAAAGCCAGCCCTGGCTGGCTCTCCCCTCTGAGCAGAGTCATACTGATACCAAAGACTAATTTGAGGAGAAGATGACAGAGGATAGAGGTGGCTAGCAAAATAGCTACCACTCTTCTCAGAACAAGCCGCTGAATGTGGGTACAGGAGCAGAGCAGTTCCAGACAAAGAGGAGGAGAGCCCTAAGAGATATCAAAGATAACCTCACTTGAAAGCCAGAAGGCTGTTATTGGGATGGGAGAGATTTGTAGTGGGTCTACTAAAGAAAGAGTTGTAAGTGGGATCCACGAATGGAGATCAAAACACTGTTTGCCAAGCAACGCCCTCAGTCCAGCCCAGAAGACAGGTGTACCAACTGTCTTACATTACCTAAAGAGGGATTCCAGCCAAGGGGCATCTAGTACTGCATTGATAAACTGACATTGTAGTTATTAAAGCATGTAATTTTTGTGCATTGTATCAATTCCTTGCACAGGCAAAACTACTTGAATTACACTTGAACTACACCCTAGTCTTTAAAAATGTAGATTGATTTATTTTATTCTGTGTTATTCTTTAAGATACAGTGTCATTATGTAGCACAATTCTATTGCCTAGTCTCCCAAGTGTTTGGATTACAGGTGTGTACCTCCATGTCATCCATCATACTATTATCTGCAACTTTCCTTATGTTTTAATACTTTATTTTATCCCTTGGCAGTACTGGGGTTTTGATTCAGAAGCTGGTGCTTGACAAGCAAGTGCTCTATCCCTTGACCCCTGCCCACAGTCCTTGCTCTTCATTTTACTTGAGATGAGCTCTTATTGTATTATTTTCCTGGGGTCATTATCAGACTGTGATTTAAATTTTTAAAGTTTTCACAGTAGAGGTCCTTCACATTTTTAGTTAAATTAATTAATTCCTAGTTTTCTTGTTGTTTTGTTTTGTTTAGATTAGACTAGATTTGATTTTGAGGCTAATATATATGAGATTGTTTTCTGGATTTCAGCCTGGATTTTCCCATTGTTGGTAACACAGAAAAACTACTGATTCTTGTGGGTTTTTTACCCTGCTACATTGTTGAAGGTTAGCATCACCTTTACTTAACTTGAGGGATGAAACTATAGGGTCCTTTAAATACAGGATCATTTCATCTGTAAAAAGGGATAATTTTCCTTCTTCCCTATTTGGATCCCCTTTATGTTTTTCTCTTGCCTATTGCTCTTGCTAGAAAGTCCATTACCATATTGAAGAGTAGTAGAGAGAGTGGACATCCTTGTCTCATTCCTGATTTTAATGTCTTCATCCTTCCACCGTTAGGAAAATGCTAATTATCTCTATTATATATATGCTCTGTATTATATTGAGGAATGTTCCATGCATTCTAGCTTCTCAGACTTTTTAATCATAAAGGGGTATTAGAGCTTGTTAAAAGCTATTTATACATCCCTATAGACGATCATGTGTTTCTTGTCCCTGCTTCTGCTGATGGTTTGTATTGTTTATTGACAAGAGTATTGAATACAATTGAATCCTAGGATGAAACCTATTTGGTCATACCATGTGATTCTTTTGTTAGTTGCTGAAATTAGTTGGTGAGAATTTTATTAAGAAGTTTTGTATTAATGCTTATCAAAGAGTTGGTTTCATAGTTCTCTTTCTTTGGTGAGTCCCTATGTAATTTGGGGAAGGGTCTAAATCTAGCTTCATAGAATATGTTTGATAATTCCATTTCCCTTTATATTCCATTGAAGAGTTAGATCTCTGTATTGTATGTTCTTTGCAGGCCTAAATTTCATGGTACATTCATTGGGTCCTAGCTTTCTCTGGAATGGGAAGTGGTTTATTGACATTTCATTTTCATTACTTCTTATGTGTTACTTCTTGGTTCAGATGGAGTATAGGAAAACATCAAATTCTCCAGGATTCTCCAGGTGATTGGCATAAGGTTTTCAAAGTACTCTCTTATAACATTCTCAATTTTGCTTATATCTGTTGTGTTGTCTCATTTTTGTCTGTAATTTTCTCTATTTGGGTGAGTTCTCTAATTGTTTTTTGTTTTTTTTTTTTTATTATGAAGGTGATATACAGATGGGTGGGTTACAGTTATATATGTAATGAGTACATTTTTAACAGTGTTACCCCTTCCCCATTTTTTCCTTCTTCCCCCAACCCTGACATCCCATTCCTACGAAGATGTAAAGTTCATTTCTAACATAGTTTCTACTGTATATCAGTGGTGCTTTGGTTAATCTTTGTCCCACCATTTCTGTGATTTCCCTTCCCTTCCCCAAATCAAGTTAACATGTATAAGACAAAGGATACATAAATCAAAAACAGTGACTACAGGGAATAAACCAAAGGGTAAAAACTAAATAGAAATAACTAAAAACCGTTCACTATACAATCATCTTGTATCCATTTCTTGGACCTCATTTCGATAAGCATCATTTTATATGGTGATATGCATATTGCTATTGAGCTATTGTGAATATCCTAGACATATTCTAGTTTTTCCAAATGAGTGGAAAAGTGTAGCCTATGATACTTTGGGTCTGGCTTGTTTGACTTATTATGTTTTCCAAATGATTCAATTTCCTTACAAATGGGGCAATGTCATTCATTCTGACGGAAGCATAGAGTTTTGTTGTGAATATGTATGACAATTACTTGATCCATCATTGCTGGGTCATAGGGGAGCTCTATTGATAAACCTCTATATTTCTTTACAGAGTGTTTGAAGAAGTTTAAATTTCCACCAATAGTGTAGTAATGTTCCTTTTGGGCCACATCCCAACCAGCCCGGCATCTTATTATTAGGTTTCTTCATAATGGTCATTCTAACTGGGGTGAGGTGGAATCTCAATGTTGCTTTGATTTGAACTTCTTTTATGGCCAGAAATGTTGCATGTTTCTTCATGTGTCTATTGGCCATGCATACTTGTTTTTCAGTGAGGTCTCTCTTTAAATCTTTAGGCCACTTATTAAGAGGGTTGCTGTTTTTTGAGGATTTTTTTTTGGGAATTTAACTTTTGGGACTCCAAATATATTTGAGATATGAGGCCATTGTGTATTGCAGAGCAAGTAAAGATCTTCTCCCAATCTGCAAGATTTTTATTTATCTATCTATATAAGTTCTCTTCCTAGTCAAATTTGGTATGGTTCTGTCAAGTCTGTTAATTTATTTAAAAAACCAACTTTGATTTGTTGATTCTTTCTGCGTATTATTTTGTCTTTATTTAGTTATTTGTGATTCAATTTTTTATTTGTTTCTCTCTACTGCTTTGGGTTTGGGATTGTTCCTGTTTTCAAGGAGCTTGAGGTACATAATTAAAATATTCATTTGAGATTTTCCCAATTGCTTGATGTTGGGACTCAGTGCTATACATTTTCCTCTAAGTACTGCATTTACTGTGTCCCAGTAATTTGTCTGTTTACTTTTGTTAAATTCCAGAAACTTTCAGATTTCCATTCTAATCCCTTCAGTGTCCCATTGGTCATTCAGCAACGTGTTATTCAGTCTTCATTGGTTTGACATTTTATTTTTTTGCTTTATCTGTTTAATTCTAAGTTTATTCACTTATAGCCTAACAAGATATGGGAATTCAAATAATTTTTCTTTCAATTTGGACAGAATTTCTGTGTGACATAAGATGTGTTCTATTTTGGAGAATCTTCCATGACCTGCTGTGAAGAATGTATATTCTGACGCTGAACGTATATTCTGTAGATGTCTGTTAGGGCTAGGTGGTCAGTGTAGTTATTAAGCTTGCAGTTTCTCCATTGAGTTTTTCCTGGATAGGTCATCCATGGATGACAATGATGTGTTGAGATGTGATTTTTTGTTTAAGGAGTATTTGGTTGATGAAGTGGAATGCTCCAGGATTCAGGGCATTGATATTTAGACTTGTTATATCCTCCTAATGGAAAGTTGCCTTTATCAATATGTAATGTCTCTTCCTACTAATTTTGACTTGAATTCTATTTCATCTTATGTTAGTAATTCAACTGTAGCCTGTTTATGGTGTCCCTTTACTTGAAAATTTTCCAACCAGCCTTTCAGTTTGAGTATGTGTTTGTTTTTGTCAATAAAATGTGTCTTTTGTAGATACTACATGGATATGTCTTTTCTTTTTTTTGATACTCCTATCAAATCTATGTCTTCTATTTGGAAATTTAAGTCCATTGATAATGAGAGTTAAGACTCAGAAATATGTGATATGTCCTGCTATGTTATACACCTACTGTTAGGAGAGTCCAGAGGAGACTGGCTAACACCCTCTTTTAATATGTTTCTCTCTAGTTCCTTCTTTTTTACTTACACTTTAAACTGCCTCCTCTTTCTACTCTATTGCCACCTCCTCCACCCTCTATGGATCCAGAAGTGGGGGTTAAAAAACCTGGAGGATCTAACAATAACTTAAAAGGGCTGGCAGAAAAACTCGCAGCCGAAAAACTGCCACTGACCACCTGCAAGTGACACCAACAAGATCTTAGCCTCGGGTCTTGGCCCAGGGGGTCTGAGTATGGGGGAAAACCTGTCAGTCTGAGGTGATGGCCGCTAGGGACTTCTTTCCCTTGTCCCAAGATGACTAAAAATTCTCCTCTGCCTTGAAAGGCCCCTGGGTCAACGTTTACAGAAATAAAAAAAAAAATCCTCCGGAGGTGAGTAAAGGGGGTTCGAGTCCCCTGGTAAGTGGATTTGAGTCCCACTTGTGTATGGTGGTGAGATGTTGTCCCATTCACTGAGAACTAATTTTGTCTTTGTGGCCACTTCTTTGTCTTGTTTACTTCGGTGTGTTTTCTGTTATGTTTTCTGAGGTAGGGATAAACTGGGGGCCCATTAGCCCCCACCTCAGCCTTTGTTTATTGTCTTGTCTAGTTCTGTTTTAAAATTGGTACATGTTTTAAAAATACATACAACTGATTTTAATTTTATGTGCTTTAAGACCTGTGTGTGTTTTGTATGTGTTTGTAAAAGAGTTCAAGATAAAAATTGTCAACATGCTATAACAATTGGGTGAGTTTAACATGCAAAAGATTATGAGGTTTGGACATTACCAAAAATTTAAAAAAATTTTCACATTGTTTTCAATGACTTTTTAAGGATACTTTAACTTAAAAATAAAAAATCTGGTATTTTAAAATACATAAGGCTGTTTACACTCTAATCAAGTTATCTGGCTTAAAAATACATTGGCTCTTTAAAATTTAGTTCTCTTTGCTAAACATTGAAAATAAATATTAAACCTTTAAATATAAAAGTTTGTTTACCACTGTCAAAAACATTACCTGTTCTGTCTGTCTAAAACTGTGTATTTTCATTCAAAAACCCAAGAGATAAAATAAAAAACTTAAAAGCCAACAAAAAAACCCCTATCTTTAGGGGCCCAGTGGCCCAGGTTTGTTCTGTCCTTTTTAAGTACAGATAAATACTAAAAACATGCTAATAAAAATTAGTGATGTGATGATCTGATTACTATTGCTAAAACTGCCCTTTGGACTTAAAAAGAGGGTTTAAAACATATTTATGTAATGTGACTTACTTTCAATAGTATTCTATAATTAGTATATGTTTTTAAAAGTCATAAAGGTGTTAAGTCTAACTTCTTGGTACAGGAATGGTGATTGTAATTCTTACATTAAAAATTGTCATTTAAGTTTAAAAATTTTAATGTGTGTCTGTTTTAAAACAAACAGCCAAAAAACAATAAGTGACCCTTGGCCTCAAGATTTTAAAGGATTTTTTTAAATGTAACTAAAACCTAAAATATAATATCATAAGAGATTAATAGGAGGGTTAAAAATTAGAAATGGATTTCTGGATATAAAGTTTAAAAGTCAAATTGTTCTTCCTCAAAGTGGAAAAATAACAATTACCAAAATAATTGCTTAATTGATATTCCAGTTTACTCATATAGCTTTATTAAGTTTCCAGCAAGCCCAAAACCAAACACAAAAAATTCTTACTAGTTTGTCTGATGTAACTTTGGCTCTTAATATGTTTCAGGTAAGAGCATGCTTAAAAGCTAATTCTATGTTGACCACCTTATTGCTTTTAATTGGAGTAAAGTGGCCTTTTATAAGACTCATTGATCTACAAACTTGTTCAAAGCCAGCCCGGGCAGAAAAAGGTCCCTGTGAGACTGTCACCTCTACTCAGCCAGCAGAGTGCTAAAAGTGCAAGCAGAATTGCTTTGGGACTCAAAGTGACAGAGTGCTAGCCTTGAGCTGTAGAGCTGATGGTCAGCACTCAGGCCCCAAGTTTGAGTCCAGCAACCAGCTAAGGGAAATGCAAATAAGACATTTATCCCAGTGTAGAGAAGACATTCCTTGGACAAAAACAATGGAAGAGCATCCAGAGGCAGTAAGCCACTGCTTGGATGGCAAATATGTCAGATCCTAGAGTCATTTGTGCATGGCCCTTCAAAAATTGGTCAGAGCCAGGAGGTCATGGGAAGATAGTTTGTAAGCATGCCTAATGTCCATGACTATCTACCCTGTAGGGACAGGAACTTGTCAGTAATCTGTGATAGTACTAAAAACCTAAAATTATAAAATCTGGAGGATGGCTTCAAACCCAACTCCTGTATGTGCCAAAAACCCTAATTGGCAATAACATTTGAGCTAACACCAGCAACATAAAATTTATCTGTTCAAAAAAAAAAAGTTTGTAAGCCTGAAAGTGTGTTTCTATTAACATATGTGCAAAGGCTTGCACAGGTGACTTAGACATTTTTAGGGTCACTAGAGGTCACATTCCTAAAGATGCTTTTACAAATCATAGTGCTAAACAAGCTACATTTCTGTAGCCGGAAAAAAAAAGTCTGTGCATTTGTCAAATGTTAAAATATTGTTCTTCATGACATCTAACGCTGGTAACCACTTTGTAAAATAGACTAAGATTATAGGTTTCTGGTTAGGTAGGATCAACACCTCTAAGTCAGCTTTAAAATGTTACAAAAGATAAATCTTCGCCCATCATCCCTTTTTAAACCAAGGGACCAGAGTTATTAAAAAAAATGTGGCAAAATCGACAGAAGATAAAGGCATGGAAAATAGTAGTACAGGCCTGAGCCCTCTATATCTGCCTAAAAAATCAGCTTATTAAAAAAAAAAACTATCTAGTTAAAAAGGTTGTCACCTTGGTAAATTGTCCTGGGCTATTTTCTAAATAGTCTTAAAATCTAGTGGGGCCACAGCCTGCCAAGCCTATGTATTACTTGTATCCTTAACAGTCTGTGTAGAAATTTAGACCTCGGCAAGTGTTGTGACAGTCCCTTGGAGCCACTGAGAGAACCTGCTGCTGCTGCTGCTACAGCCTGACAATCACCTAAAAAAAATCTACATCGGTACCCTGACCACCTCCACCATGAAGAAAGTAGACTAAACTCCTGCCTGATTCCTTCTTTTGGCTGTCTTCGCTTTGTCCATGTTACCATATACCTACTCTAATTTTATTATGGCTACTCCTCTTGCCGGGGAGACTAGCAAACATTGTATTTCTCATTCCCTACACTGCTTTGCCACTATGGGACTTCCTAAACATATTAAACTGATAATGGTGCGAGATATGTTGGACAAGCTTTTCATAAATCTTACCAGATTTTTCACTCTACAGGTATTCTCTATATTCCTCAAGGACAAGAAATAGTTAAACAAGCCAACGGGCTGTTAAAACACCAAATTTTTTAATCAAAAGAGGGAAATTATACCACTTCTTTCCTGTTAATATTCTTCTAATGCTTTATTTGTACTAAATTTTTTAAGTTTGGATTATAATGGCCTTTCCACAGCATAGCGGTTTTGGGGGGAAAAAAAGAGAGCAAAGAGCTTTTGTCCAAATTTAGTGGAAGGATCCTTTAAGAGGTGATTGGCATGGGGCCATATGTGGTTTTAACATGGGGTGAAGGACATGTTTGTGTTTTTTTTGCAGGAAGAAAATAAATCCCGCTGGTTGCCTGAGCATTGATTTAGGATTGTGGAGTTTCATTCAGATGACACAAACGCTGACACATTGGGCTTACATGCCTTATCCCCTGATTGTGGGAGGGAGTTGAGGTACTCATTCACATCAATAGATCAGCATACAGTACAGCCCCGATCCCTTCATCCAGCACACCAAGATCAGAAATATCTCAGCTTCAGGCATTTGAACTCCTTTATGCTTTACCACCAGCTCTAAAGGCTCTATTCCAGGCTGTATTATAATGCCAGCCAGGACTCAAAAAATTTGGATCCCAGACAAAAATCAAATATACAATATACACATGACATCTTTACCAACTGGGCACCCAGTTCATGCAAATTCTACTCCATCCTATATGATACTGCATTGCATTAATTCTTCACAAATAGTAGTATCTATAGGAGAGCCTCATCCAATAAAGTGCAGACATATACAGCCATTTGTTACCAATATTTCTGGAACTAACTCTCAATTAATGAACTGGTCTGGAGCTAATCTTACTAATAAGTACAATCTTGGACTGTGGTGGACGAATGGGCATCCTCAACATCATGTTTGGATGCTGGTGGCTACACTCAACAAAATAACCTGACCCAATTCATCCTTTAAAAAAGTTATGAGTTGTATATCACCACCCTATGTCATTATGTATGGACTGTTTAAAATTTCTGTTGGATCTAATTATTTTAATGTTTCCTGCTATTAATTGTTCTTTTACTGATTGCTCATATAGCGGCATAGCTAAATCCATACTTATTGTTAGACAACCATCTTTTGTTATGCTTCCTGTAATTATTTCTAAAACTTGGTATAAAGATTCTGGCATTCAGGTGTTAAGACAATTAAAAGAACTAATGCGCCCTCATCGATTTGTTGGGCTACTTGTAGCTGATGTTTTGGCCTTTAATTTGTTAGCTGCCTCCACAGCGGCAGCTGCTGTGGCACTAACACAAAATGTACAAAATGCACATTATCTTAATTAGCTTGCTCATAATACTACATAAGCCCTACCTCTGGACTCTAAAGTGACAAAAACTGCTAAAAAAAATTGTTTAAATAAGTTCAACACTATATCCCTTCCCTGACTTATGTTAAAGGATTGCTAATATCATCGCTTGGCCTGGAAATGCTTTTGCTAATGGTTTGTCTATGCTTTCCTTGTATTATACATACACTGCAAAATTCTTATATGAGTTTAGCCACCCAGCTACATAAGATCAAGCTCCATATAAAAAAATTCCCCCTGAGAGGAGTTACAGCCAGAGAGAGGTAAGAGAGGGTGCCAGTCTAACCAACCTAAGACAGGGCCTACAGCTTCACTCTAAAGAAGTTCCCTAAGAGGGGTAATACAGACAAGGCAATCCACCCAACCTAAGAAAGGCAGGTTAGCTTCTTTAAACAAAATGGGGGAGATGTTGGGAGCCGACAATAAAGTTTAAAGGTCATCTTGACCCTGGTGCTCACTTGAAGACATGTACAAGGAACTGGCTTACTTAAAAAACACCAGGAGCCAGGGATTGTTTTGCTATGTCTGTAGAATTTGTTGACCTTGTCTTGGTTTTACTACACTCTGTTTTCATTAAAATTTTTCTTGTTTTTTGGGACTATTGTAACCTTATGTTACCTCTTGACTTTTAATAGTATATATTAAAAAAAGTTAAAAATAAACGGTGCTGCAGTCTTGAGCTGCAGACCTCCCCACCCCATCCTTTGTCTTATGTCTTTATTTTTCCCCATCCTCACCCCCTAATTCAGGATTCCCTTTCATTGCTGGCAGGCTCTGGAACATTGTCATTAAATATTTTTATACATCATTTAAATGTAAAGGAGTGTTTGGCTTGGGACCATATTCATGGTTGGTAGTTGTTTATAGTTGTCATATATGGTGTACTAGTCATCATATATCATATAGTCATATAATATGTTAGTTGTCATATATCATGCCAGGCTCTCCTTTTTACCATATCAGCTAAGAAATCTGTATTTATTCTGACTGTATATCCTTTATAAATAATCTTTTCTCTATGGAAGCTTTAAGCATCCATTATTGGTATTTAATGATCTTCTAATGGATTATGATATGGTAGTGGATTTTCAGTTCTAGAATTATCTGTTCAGTGTTCTAAAGGCTTCTCTTCTCTGAATGAGCCTTTTTGGATGTTTGGCATGTTCTCTGCTAGAATTCTGTAATATGTTTCCCTTCCATGTAGTTTCCTGCTCTTCTCGTTCTTTATAACTATCTCCCCGAAATTTGATCTTCTAAGTGAGTCTTGAAGTTCTGGCAAGATCATTTCTTATTTCTTTGATTTATCCTAAATGATTATTTCCTCTTTTGTATTAGACCTATTCTGTCTTTGACCCTGAGATTATCTTCTTTGTCATCTATTTGCTGTGGAGACTTTCTATTTTGTTTTTGATTTCCCTGTCTTCTAATTGTTCATTTTTTAGGGCTTCTATCTCTTTATTAAAGCTTTATTTTAGGCCTTGTATGTACTTTCTTTATATTTTTTCTTTGGATGGGGTGGTTGCAAGGGTTTTCTTAGTTGTGTCTTCTCTCATATCTTTTAACTAGGCATCCATTTTTTCCTTGGACTCGTTGCCTTCTCAGAATTTATTTACCTTTCTTTTTGCAGTCTCCATTAATTAATTTGCTAATCTTTGGTTGGTCTCATATTATTCACAAATTTCCTTATAAAGGTTTCTATCTTTCCATTAGTCACATTTTCAGCAGTGTTTTTAATGTATTTTGATAACTATCTTCTAGTTCCTTGATTGTCTGTTCTAATGCCTGGTTACTTACTGTGTGAATTATACAACCTTGACATAACTTCTTTTGTATTTTTCTAATTTGTTCTGTCCATTTGGAGGTTTTCTTTTGAGGGATCTATTATCTTAATAGGTGACTCTCTATATTCTTGGTTGATTTGCCAGGTGTTTGTTTGGTCTTTTGTTTTGATTTGTTTTTCTGGAATTAGGGTTTTGTCTAGACAATTAAATGTGGGAGTAGAAATCAGTTGTGGTGAGATGTTGTGATGTTAATACTTGTGGTTCCAGTGACAGTTTGGACTGTCCAGTGGTATGGTGAACTGTCTCTGTGTATTGATGTGTAACTTTCTCTAATGTACAGTTCTGTTCTTGCTTTTTTCCATGTAGCCCTTTTATTTCCATACTGCAATTATGCTTTTGAATATGTTGGCCAACACAGTCACAGCAGTCACCTGTCTGGCTGGGAAACTTTCTCATAAATTTCTGTTTTATTGTGAAGATAGTATAATAGTCTTATGAATTGTATGTCTATAATTATATCTATATTTATAGCTGTATATCTATAATTATAGCTGACTTGGTGTGACCCTCTAGATGTGGTGTACCTTCTAGGACTCCAAATCTCTGTTTCATTAGAGATTGCTAGGGTAATTTTCTGTTGTTATTCTGCCACGGTTTTTCCTCTTCCTCAAATTTATTTTTTATATTGTGGATTTGTTCACATAATTTAGGATTTGTGAGGGTTGTGGAAGTTATTTTTGTTTTTCTGCTTGTGTTACTTATGTAGTGATTTCAGGATTGTATGAAGAAACACAAAGGGACAGAAATGTATGTTATTACATTGAGAGAAATAGAGAAGATATTTTAACCTATTTGCTACATGTAAATTAATATTAAGCAAAGCTAATTAAAATAATTATTTACACTTTAGAAGATGAGTATAGTACTCTTGGATATCTTGGGGGAAAAGACTTTAGACTCATTACAACTGATGCCTTACGTTGAAATTACTGGCAAAATGTCTTTTTGAGAAAGAAAAAAAGTTCCATTTCTTTCATATTAGTATTATAAAATCAAAATATCTGCATGTTGAATTGTTTTCCTCTGCTATTTTCAATTCCATTCTTCATCCATTAGCTATTTAGGGCCTTGAATGACCACTTCCTTAAAATACCTATATTGCTTGTATTGTGATGTAAAGCTCAGTATTATTAATATGTATTTATATCTGAGTCAACTTTTAAGCTACATTGCTATGAAATTTATGCATTCTCAGGCATGAGACCTGATTATTTTACTCTATTCTATGTTTTAATCAATAAATCATTCTCTTTAGAAATATTTTCCCATCTTTTATATTGCTCCTGTAAACATCATGTGTTTCTAGTAATTTTATTGAAGTTAATATAATGTTTGGAACAAGAAGGCAATTATCCCCATTATCACTTTAAAGTAAACCCTTGGGAACTATTTTATATAAATAAAAATAAAAAAGTGCAATGCACATGTTTATACATGAATAATATATTAGTTAATTCAATTATACACAACTACCACAGCCATTCTCAATTGACTTAAAGGCAACAAAATATTTTGTTCATGAATATCACTCATTTTTAGAAAATGACTAGTCAATACAAAATCTATATTATATTTGAAAGTTAAAAAAATGAAAATTACACCCAGATTTGCTGTCAATATCCTGTTTCCATGAATACATTTATTCAGCAAACAGGGAAACAAAAAATAAGTCTTTGTCACATAGAATGAAAGATGTAGAAGCAGACTGTCTTTCCTTAAAGTGAGAAGTACCTGCAAATCGTGTGATTTATTCAAAGAAACTATGAAAATTCATAAGAGGATTTGTGATCAGAAGTGATAGGTAAGCAAAGTAGCTGGAAAACTTTATATGTGAATTGAGCTTTCACTATAAGATTACAAGCTTTCAATAAATGAGCCTATAGAAAATGATTCTGTATCTCTAACACACATAGTGTTCTACATTTTCCCACAAACTCCCGATCTCTTACCTCAGTTCTTCATCAACATTCTTCTGTTTCATGATGTCAATTCTTACTAAAATAACAAGTTGGGTGTTTTTCTGGTCTCTATATCCAATACATTTTAGTATTTTGGAATAGTAGTATGAATTCATGGTGTTTGACTTAATGTCAAGTTTGAAGATATTGTATTCAGGGTACTGTTAATTGGCCTGAAGCATACAAAAACACAGTACACTAAGAACAAGGGACTTGATCTGAGGGAACCATACAGGCCCAGCCAATATCATGAAGCAAAGAAAAACCAATGGAGCAAATATCAATCAACTATAATTACAACGGAATGGAACTGAACTGATCTCTGATGTGTCTGGGTGGCAGCTGTGTGTGTGTGTGTGAGAGAGAGAGAGAGAGAGAGAGAGAGAGAGAGAGAGAGAGAGAGAGAGAGAGAATTTTAGTGTGGCTTCCATATTTACAGTCCATAGAGGATTACTTGTTAGGGAGGAGTTGCTCATATCAGAGCTCTGATACCACTGTCATCACTTTTTACTGTGAAAAACACTTGCTTAATCTCTAATTAAATAGGGAAAATAAACTAACATCTAACGCGATTGTTTTGACAATTAATTAGTATATTGAAGCCTAAAGGGAGGAATTGGAGATCAATATATTTTTTTTCCTCTCTTCTGAATATTACACAGCAATAGCTCTGATTTCAATAGTCTCCTGCAATGTACTGACAGCTGACTTGCTAATATACTTAATAACATGAAACATATGATAGAGAAATAGATCAGCCAGCAAGCACAAAGAGCTAGTGATAAGATAGAACTTAGCAGGGTTGCCCCATCTTTTAGGAATGTAATTCCTTCATATGAACTTCAAATTTTGTGGCTTTCCCTGTGTGATTAAATGGTAAGAAAGTACTGTAGAAACAAGAATTCCTGTTCAGCCAAGTAGAAAGTGCTCATGATCCCATCCTCATGTTGCAAATTTACATTCCACACAGACTCTCTTTTAGAATGCTTTCATTTAATATACATAGGCACCTCATCCTTACCTGTGGGAGACAGGAAAAAAGTTAATTTTCTTTGTGTATTAAATTACATAAATTAATGTGTACAGGTATGATTTGTATAATTACAGAAGTTTGTAATAAATGAAATTAGGGATCATGTCACAACTAAAAAATATAAATAAAATAACATATACAAGACTAGAAATAACAGCATTTTTTGCACAAAAACATACATTAGATTAGTTGCAGAATTTCTATTTTGAGATAAAATTTATATTAAAGTATAATGCACTTTACTAAGGGTTGAAACATTTTATTGAAAAATATATTTACTAGAGATACTTTACTGCATAATTTTAGGGATACAGGTGGACTCATTGCAACAATGAAATGTACAAGACATTATGTCGAAGGATTAACTTTACAACTTTGGCTAGGGGTGGGGAGGTGGAGATTTTTCCATCTCCACCCTTCCTGGATGGGAAAGGGAAATAAAGAGGAGGCAACAATACTTGATGAGAAATTTACTCATTACCTTGCAGAAGTAATTTAACTCCTCAGTACGGTATTTTCACAATAAAAAAAAAGAAAAAAATTAAGAAAAAAATTATCCCAAAGTAATCATTTTTCTTATTATTTTCCTATTTCCATGTGATTTACCTCCAATTTAGAAATCCAGATATAGAATTTAATTTAATTTAACCAAAAGTATTATTGAGTGTAAGGCTCTTATACTCTCTACATTCTTCACACTAAGATCTTCAAATATGGTGAGTTTGAAATGATTAGTCTCTGTGTGAACTATGATAATATTATTTACAATGTGAGTGAAATGTTTAAAAAGTAGCATTTATTTTCGTTGAATTGCTCTGAAGAGACAATAATTGATGTAATCAAAGGCTAAAAATGATTAGGTTTAAAATTTAGAATTCAGGAAATGTTTTTGACCACACTTGTTACTGGAACCTTCACAGCAACCTCATGAGAAAATTTATATTGATGAAGCAAAAATCCCAGAGGATAGATATTTATGAATAGGAAAATCATGTCATTCTGAATATGTAGAGCTACATATATCAAACATAGAAAATTTAGCTTTTAAATACCTAATTGCAGGGTAAGTACTTGTTCGGAAAGAAGATAAAATTGTATTTATTTTAAAAAGTAAACCAAAGTATTCATTTGAATACAAGACAATGTTTAAATATCCCTCATCCAAGACACGATATACAGTTGTTTTTCATGCCAATTATGTTCTCTAAACATACTACAAATACTAGATTAGTAAACCGAAATCATTGCTTTGTAAAGAAATAAAAATTTAGTTTCCTAAAACTCATGACTATAACTTTTTCTCAAACAATTAAGAAGTAACTGTTTTATGTTTTTTGTCATGGAATATTATTTGATAAACTTTTATTAATTAAGTTAATTAATTGGCCAATAACAATATAAATTATGCATGAACAAAGTTTATCTAATACAAGTATTCCTTTCACAAGACATATCATGGCTCTCTTAAAGAATATTGGAAGGCAGTGTGTTATTTATTTATTAATTTTTAGTTATTTTGTTAATGGTTATTAAGTTTCAGAAGTGGCAGTTTCATTATGCTCTTTCCAAAATATATTTAAAACATTTGATTATACTCCTACTATTTCCTTTTTATTACTCCTTCCTCCAAAGATCGTCTGCTTTTCACATCAAATTACATCTTTATATATGCACATGTAATCTAATTTGGAAAATTTAAGGTGAACTGCAAATTAATTCAATATGTACCGTGGATTAACAAGATGAAAAAGAACGAGTATTTTTTGCTAACTTCTGAATTGAGCTATTATTATTATTATGGTTAGGGTTAGGATCGCAGACAGATTTTAGAGTTAGGGTTAGAGAAACAGAAAATTAGGTTCAACACAGGATGACCCATTGCAACAATGATACTCACAACACACTATATTGAAAAAGAACTTTTCATCATGGGGAAGGAAGAGTGAGGGAGTTGGGAGAGGGAATGGATAGTGGGACAACAACATTGAAGGGGGTAACACTGCTCAACAAGAAATGTACTCATTACCTTAATCCCTCTGTAAGCCTCATTACAATAAAATAAAATTTTAAAAAATAATGAGAAATAAAACTTGAGAGGAAATAGAAAAGCACTTTTAAAAATTTAGTTTCAAAACGCAAGTAAAATTTAGACCTACAAGCTGAGCAAGAGATAGGATAAATTTGAAATACAGGCTAGCTATTAACATTACGATTCGGTTATACGTAGGCTTAGGATTAGGCAAGGTGTTCCAGTTAGAGCTGGGGTTATGATGAGAAAAAAGATGTAAGATATTGTGTAAAACTGCAACATATTTTAAGAAGAATGAATGGCCTCAAAGTTAGAATGAATAAAAACCAGTGTTGGCGTTATTTTAAACATTCAGGTATAATTTGGTTTAAAGTGTGAGTTGCTGTTTTAGTTCTTCTTAGGGATAGGGAAGGATAAGCTTTAGGGTAAAATTTAGTTTTCCAATAAGAAGTAGAAGCAAAACATGTGATTGAATAGAGTCTGGACAATTTTCCTTACATTAACCATTTGGTGTTGTCAGATTGTGATTAGGATTAGGTTTCTGGTTAAAGGGGTTGAGGATTGAGTAAAGAAATGGATTAAACTGGAGGCTCACGCCTATTATCCTAGCTACTCGGGAAACTGATTTATGAGGATTACAGTTCAGAGCCAGCCTGGGAAGGAAAGTCTCTGAGAATTTTATCTCCAATTAAGCACCAGAAAATCAGAAAGCGGTGTTGTGGCTCAAGTGGTAAAGTGCACACCTTAAACTAAAGATCTCAGGGGTCGGGTCCATGCCTAGAACTCAGGGAGAGTGCCCAGGCCCAGACATCAAGCCCCATAACCAACAAAAAAAATGTAATGGGAAAAATGTTAAGTAAATCTGAAATTATTTTAGGTTCTAGGAATTCAGGAAAGGCTGGGATAATGTAAGTACAATATATTTCATAATATGAGGATTTGAGATCAATGGGGATAGGATTCCTCTTATGGAATAAGATAGATTCAGACATAAGAGTTAGAAAATCTGTAGGGTTTAGGAAAACCTGCAATTTATTTCAAGAATTACAAGTGGAATTTTGGTTAGGATGACACAAAATGAGCATTTTTCATAAATTTTAGAATTGGGATACCCTTAGTGTTAAGGTTATGGTTAGGATTCCAGCCATGGGTAGGGTTAGAGTGAAGGAGAAAAAAAATGAAGCTCAAATTTAAGGTAAATTTTAGAATAAGCCTGGAAAGATTTAGAATGAATGTGCATTAGAATATTGCTATTAATATTAGAATTTACTTGCAGTTAGGCTTATATTTATTTTCAATGTTAATGCTAAGATTAAGTTTAGGGTTAGAAAATGACGAAGATATTAGAAAAAATGGAAACCTTTGTTTGGAAGGCTTATTTGAATCAAGTTAGGATGAATCAAAACTAGTGTACGTGTGTTAGTATTAGTGTTGACATATAATTTGGATTAAGATCAGGGTCAGTACTTTGTTCTAATTATGATTCGTGTTATGAATAGGAAAGTTTTAGTATAAAATTGAGTTTTCACTAACAAGTAGAATAAAAAATGTGAGACTGAATAGTAACTAGAGCATTATAATTATATTTATTTGTCAGTGATCGTTCTTATAATGATTTAATGAGAGTTTTCCAGCCAGGTTTAGGTTGAGAGTTAGCATTAAATAAGATGATAAGTTAATCTGAAATTGTTTTAGGATACAGTGGTTCAGGAAAAGGTAGGATCAATGGAACCTACAGTATTTTTCCGGATAAGAGAATTTGAAGTCAAGTAATATAATGGCTCATGTTAGGGAACAAGATAACTTCAGAGGTAGAGTCAAGAAATTGGGAATTAGGGAAAATTGAAACACATTTCCAGAGTGCAAACTGGAGTTTTCATTAGAATGAATAAAAACTAGAGTATTTTTCTTAAACATTAATTTTGGACTATCATTAGGTTGAAAGTTAGGTTTCACTTCCAGCTGGGCTTAGTGTTAGCATTGGGGAAATGGAAAATTTAAGGTCACACTGAAAGTAAATCTTCTAATAACAAGTCAAGTTAGAATTAGGAAGACTATGAAATAGGACACTGCTATTAATATTAGGATTAGGGTATGATTAGTGTCAGGGTTAGCCTGAATGTTCCAGTTAGGGTTCGGGTTAAGAAAATTGCAAGATATTGAGTAAAACTACAAACTATTTTTAAGAAAGATGAGTTGGATCAAATATAGGATGAATAAATCTATTGTATTTTTGTGATTTTTAGAATCCAACAGCAGTTGGTTCTAGGGTGAGGGTTACTTTTCTAATTTATGAACTAATGAATTAAATGCACAATTATTTCATTCTTACAAACCAAGACAGTCACGATTTGGGGAAAAACCTCAATTTTCTACATGAATTTGTGTCAAACTATTTTCCAACCAGGATTAAATAATAGTGAACAGGTTGTCATTTATTAAAATTAGGTATCTTGATAAAACAGCTTTCAAAAATATCCAAACACATAGGATAGGAATTCAGACATGTTATTGGGAAAACAGATATTGTACTTACTGTACCAGGGAAATTGTGTGTGTGTGTGTGTGTGTGTGTGTGTGTGTGTGTGTGTGTGTGTGTGTGCATCCACCACAGGTCTTCAACTCAGGCCTGTGTCCTGTTGTCAGCTTATACTGTGCAACTATGGCACTAAACCACATAGGCACAGGTTTTCTTCTGGCTTTTTAGTAGTTAATTTAAGATATGTATCTCATGGACTTTCCTGTCTTGATTTAATATTCCGATCCCCAGCAATCCTTGGGTTAGTGTTACTGTGGGTGGTACCACAAAAAGACAGTTCAATAAACTGGGAGCAATATGGAAGTACTTGTGCAAGATACAAAGTAACCAGTTCATTAATGTGGGAGTAACAATATCTCATTAGATTGCCTTCAAACACACTGTTTCTGATGTGTTTAACTGAAGCCCAAAGCATAATCAAAACCTATTAGCCACAATGTATGAAGTAGCACATATTTATGGTGTAACAATGAACTAAATCCGGAAACAAAAGTCTTTGCTGGGTTTGCAGCAAAGAAATAGAAATGAAGTCTAGACTGGAGGCCTGTAGCAAGCAGCAGAGCATCTGTTTAGTGTGAGTCCAACCCCCAGAACCATAAAGAAGTAGAAGAAAGTGAAAGTGTAGGAGAAAGAAGAAAGGAAAGGAGGAGTGAGGGGCAAGAGAGGAGGAAGGGTATAGCAGGAGGGAGAAGAGGAGGGAACAGGTAGAAAGTAGAGGGGAGGAAAGAAGGAAGAAGGTAACAGGACCCTGGGGAAGATGAGCAGGAGAGGAGGCAGGAGAAGGAAGATAAATGCAATATAACAAAAGAATTGTTGGAAAATATTTTGCATAAGTGATCTGGATGTGAATGGCAGGATTATTTTCTAATCAGAGAGACCGCTAGCATAGTGACAATATGGGTCATACCTGTTGTTTGGTCATTTTATTCTCTTTCTTCAGTGAGGAGTTCAGAAGAAGTCCTGAGTTTGGTGTTTTACAGATATACTTCAGGATTTCTTTTTCATGAATCAAGCATGGGAAAGAACTAAATGCAACCTCCCTTAATTAAAAAATAATAGAAGCTGTATTTATTTGTATTCCTGTGCATGAAGAAATCCTGGAGATTTCTGGTTAATTCAGAGGGCCCCATGCAAAAATACAGGACAAGAGGAAAGTAAAACTCTAATAGGAATAATAGGTTATTATTCATGAAAAGTTTTAGTGGACGTTTTTCGGTTTTTTTTTTTTTTTGTCACTTGTTCAGTGCTCCAAGGATGTGCCCTGAAGCCATTTCCAAGTCACCACTTGAACATCCATTTCTGTAGTTCCTGTGGGCCTGGGTGCCTCCTCAGTTCAACCGTCGAAAAGTGGTGCCCCCTCCCTTGTGGTGAATGTGCAGTAAGTGGATGTGTGTGCTTGCTCCCAAGCATTGCCATATGAGCCGGGCCCACCCTGTCCACATAACTGACCAGTCTCAGTTGCTCCATTTCTCGCAGGAGCTGGCAGCCATGGGGCTGCAGTTGATGCCACTGCTGCCCTCTCCTCCTCCAGCTGTCTGGTACTGGTCTGCAGTGGTCTTGAGTGGGTGTGCCATCCCAGGAAGACTCTGTTCTGGGGTCACTGGCTGACCCATGGGTGTGGGGTGGGCGGACAACATGTTTTTACACTGCAGAGTCCATGGGAGAAGGAAGGCTGGGGATGCATTCTGCCCCCTTGGGGCCAGGCAGCCCAGGCTTGGTTCACCTCATCAGTCTTTAAGGAGGTCTCGTGACTGGAGCCATGTGCTGGCCCCTCTGCCAGCAGGTTTGTGACGGCTGCAGCACTCAGCAAAGTGAAGCTCCTTCAACATTTCTGCGGACCTCCATTTTCTGGTCTCTGTGGACTCGTCTACAGGTCCAACCATGCATATGCCATCAGTGCCAGAGGAGCCTGGATTTGCAGTGCACCAGCTGCAGCGCTGGGGTTCCCAAAGCCCCATTGACTTTGCTTTGAAGCCTCCTCCATCGTCCTTCTGGGCCACATGGGCTCAGCTCTGGGTACCATACCTGGTATGTTCCATTTGGAGGCAATGGGCTCACCTCCTACCCAGGTTGTTCTCCAAAGCAAGGGAATGGGTTTGGCCTTCGCAGGATTTGGGGTCTGCCCTGACTTCTCCCCTGGTTTTGGCACCTGAGTCTGGGTTGCTTGGTGTGGTCACTGATGGAGCCTTGTTGGCTGTAACCCACCACAACAAGTGCTGCACCTACTAGAGCAGCAATGTGGTGTCATGGACCCCCTAAGGGTCACCACACAGACCTCTGATGTGTCTACGTGGGCTAGGTGTGGGTTTCATCCCAGGACACCCATTAGGAAATGTCACTCCCCTTCATGGTACTGCAAGCAAGAGGTGCCACATATAATTTCTACTTTCTAACATTTTCCTTCACTGAGATAAACAGAACTGGGAGATATAAATAAGTTTTATAAAAATTAAATATATAACCTATATCACTTCACCCTGTTAAAACATTGTAATATTTTTTATCCAGTAGGAATTCTGTCTGTAATTACTTATTTTACTTTTGAATATAACTAATGTAATATATTTTGTGTGTACTTTACCATTCTAGTATAACTTCATTTGCACTACTTACATACATTTTTTTCAATTTCTGAGATTTAATCATGTGTTTATGGATAAGAGTTTTGTTGTACTTTTATTTCAGTTTGCCATTATGGCTTTATAAATACAACCAATAAAATCCATTCTTGTTAGTATCAAGTTCAATGATTTTGGACTAGAGACTCAAGGAAATACCATTATATATCATACAGTAATGTGTTTCACTCCACTTCATCTAGCATGCTGGTCCCTCTGGTGAATTAGGATCCTAGTGGCAGCCTGCCCAAATCAATTCCTTGCGGGCACCTCACCTGGGACTGTGGGAGAAGATCAAGGTGTGCCTGCTGTTGTGCTAGGGAAGCAACAATGAGGCTGCTGAGTGAATGACATTGTGCCACTGATTCACATGTAGCGTCTGCCTGTACCGTGGACCTGGGCTCTGAGGATCTGCCCCTGGGAACATACACACTGGGGGACAGGGGCCGCCACCTAGGAAGGAGTACAGACCGAACAGAAGCCACTCTGTGGATCAGCTTGTACAGTATTTATCCTTCGTGGAACAGGGGTGATCCTGCTTGCTATGGGGAGAACACAAGTAAGACAGGCCCAGGACTCGTGATGCCAACTTTGTGCTAAGGCTGACAAGGAAACTTTCCTCCACACACTCTCCAGCAGGCCCAGGGTTCGCGATGCCAACTTTGTGCTAATGCTGGCAAGGAAACTTTCCTCCAGGCACTCTCCAGCAGGCTTAGAAAGCACTTCCATGTTCCTTGTCCATTAATTAGCAGCCAGGGACACTCACATCCAGTACTCCTGGCTTCTCTTTTGTGTTTGTTTGTTAATTTACACAGAGAGCCCCTCCCTCAGACAGCAGAGTTATATTCTGGGTTTTGTAAAATGTTCTGCAGCTGAGCATTCCCAGTGTTTGGTTTTGTAGTGTTTCTTGTCAATGCATTGTGAAATTTGTGTTTTAGGTGTTGATGTGCAGGAGGAGGAGCCAGATTATGAACATTGTTTCCTACAAACCTTTCATCTAAAATGAAAACAGATTCTCTCTAAAAATGCCTTTCCAGAAATAAATTTGAGAGGGGAAAAGGCTATTTTCTCATGAGATCAAAGTGTGCTATTTTTATATGCATGTTTTATGCGTTCAAAATACAATTAAGTAATTCACTATCTAGGAACAATTGTCCAGACCTAAGAATTAAGTGTCTTGGAAGCTAGAGGCAGGGTGTTTGTGAGCTTTATCCAAAGGGAGGGAAGAAAGTTAAAATCCATAGATTACTTTGTAGAATCAAAATGGTAATATAAAATGAGAATCACAAAAAAAAACCCTCTGGGCTCTTCGGGGTCTTTTATTGTTCCATATGAACTTTTGGACAGCTTCTTCTATTTCATTGAAGAGTGACATTGGGATATTGATAGATATCAAATTGAATTTGGATATATCCTTTGGCAGTATTGCCATTTTCATGATGTTAATCCTCCCAATCCATGAGCTTGGGAGGTTTCCCACTTCCTTGTTTCTGCTTTAATTTTCTTTTTCAGGTTTTTAAAGTTTCCATCATAGAGGACCTTCAACGTGTAAGTTAACTCCTAGGTATTTTACTTTTTGTGCGGCCATTAAAATGGGGTTGCTTTCCTATTTTCAGCTACACTCTTATCTTGATTAGAATACAGGAAAGCCATTGATTTCTGAGGGATAATTTTATACTCTGATAGTTTGCCAAAGTTTCTGATCAGCACAAGTAACTTGGGAGTGCAGTCCATGGGGTTCTTTAAATACCAGACAATGTCATCTGAAAAGAGGGAGATTTTTACTTCATCTTTCCCTATTTGGATCCCCTTAAGTTTGCACCTTGTCTTATTGCCCCAGCTTGAATTCTAATACTACGGTGAATAGGAATAGAGAGAGCAGACATTTTTATTTCATTCTTGAATTTATAAGAAATGGCTTTAACATTTCACCATTAAGTATAATGCTGGCTGTAGGTTTGTCAATCCTTAGCAGAAAGAACAGTACTGGAACAATATCAGTTCCAAATATCAAACTCTACTAAAAAGCCATAGTAAAAGAAAAGTTTGGTACTGGCACAAGAACAGATTTGACGACCAATGGAATTGGACAGAAGATTCAGACGTGAACCCATAGCCTATAGCCACCTAATCTTTCACAAGTGAGCTAAAATAGAGAATAGATGAAAGACAGTCTTTTGAGTAATTGCTGTGGGCAAAATAGGTTAGACACCTGTAGAAAACAAAAGCTCGATCTGTATATATCACCTTTCACAAGAATCAACTCCAAATGGATCAAAGACCTCAAAATAAAAGAAGACACCATGAAAACATTACATGAAGGAATGTGAGAAACTCAGGGATTTTTAGCACAGGCCGAAATTTTCTTAATAGAGATCCAGAAACAAAAGAAATAAAAGAAAGGTTGGACAACTTGGATTGCATGAAACATCAGAGCTACTGCAAGGCAAAGGTCATAGCTAGCAAGATCAATAGAAAGCCCACGTTTGGCAGAAGATCTTCATGAGTCATAAAACAGACAAGGACTTATATCTAAAATATATTTAGGACTCAAAAAATTCAATTCCCCAACAACAAATCCTCAAAGAAACAACTGCTCAATAACTAAGTGGGCTAAAGACTTAGAGAGACTTCTCTGAAGAGGAAATAAAAATGGCCATTAGACACATGAAGAAATGGTCAACTTTTCTAGCATACAAGACATGCAAATCAAGACAACAGAGAGATTGCACCTCAATCCAGTTAGGATGGTTGTAATCAACCATGTAGGAGAAACTGGATGCTTAACAAGCTCTCCAATAGAAAGCAGTTTTAGTGTTCCAGTGAACAGTCCTAAGCCAGAGAATCACACGAAGTGTGCCATCATAGTACAGAGTTAGACCAGAGAAGGAAAATCCAGGCAAGGAGACAGATCTGAGCACTTGCCGGCAGCTGCAACAGTAGCGGCGGCCATAGCCACCATACTTCCAACACAGAGAGTCCGAGACAAAGGTGCCAGAGGTGGTGGATGAGCAGATTCTACTCAACACCAGCAAGAACTGACAAGGAGCAGACGTCTTCATCCTGCGGTTCGCAGACCAGAGACTACCCAGGAACCAAGACTTGGCATGAGTAGAAGCCTGACATCCTCACTCCTTCTCAGGGAGCAGAGGACGAAGACTACCCTTCCCCCTCCACCACCAGAGATCTCCATCTTTGATACTGACAAAGGCCTGGCTGAGCTGTTAACTCCAACTCAGGCCTTGGAAGAAAACTAGAGGCATTTAACAGGTCACAGGAACTTAACCTGACCTGCCAGGCTCAGCTCCACCCAGGGAAAAATCTACCAGCCTGAGCCACCAGACCCAGGAGTGGCTTTCTTCACTGGATAAAGAGCCAGAGGCTGCCCCTCCCTACAGCAGCCTTAACAATCAATTGAAATTCAGTAAACATAAACCCTGAAAATGGATCTAGGCTGGGCTCTGTGAGTGTCTCAGAAGCTAGCCCCTCAGGGAAAAGATACTGTTTATTGAAAGGCTTCAACTCTACCCAGAACCTAGCCTCAGAACAGCATCTCCAAACTAGAGGAAACAGCCATCTCCCTCTTTTTGATACTCAAAACAGATCTCCCTCCCATTGAACTAAGCTGGGAGGAGGATAACAAAATCCTGGGTAAAGTAGAGCATTTTTCTGCCTGCTAAAACAAACTGATTTAAGAAACCAAACAGGAAAATCAAACACCACAAGCAGACCAGAGACTCCATCAAGAGACTGGTTAGGGAAACAAGGGAGATACAGGATCTTTCTGTACCCCCCCCCAAAAAAAAATCAAAGAATTTTTTTTGTACCTTTTATAAATAATTTTTTTTCTAAAACTTTTTTTTTATTTTTAAATTTTTTTAAAAAAATTGTTTTCTATTAATTTTTTTTCTTCCTCTTATATTTTTTATTTTAGGGGTATATATGTGTGTGCTTTTTTTATTTTTTTAATTATTTTTGTTTAGCTCTACTAACCTTTTGTTCCTTTCTTTCTTTGTTTCTCATTCTTTTCACCTTTCTTCTCTTTGTTATTCTTTGCTTGACTTAATTGCTGTTTTGCTCATCTTCAGGTATACCCATAGTCGATTATTAGACCTTATCCCCCATTGTGTACATACTTAATCCAGAAATTTATTACTCAATTCAAAACCTCTTAGAATTAAATTCCTTAAGAGCAGTACTACTTCTTTTACCTATATAGTATTTTAAGCATTTTTATTTTTATGTTTTTCACATCTCCTTTATATCCCTCCCTTCTCTCATTTTATCCACATTGTTCTCTGAATATTTCATTTTTTAATTGCATAACTTTTAACTGTTGTACTCTTTAATTTTTGCTTTTCTATTTTTGCTTGTCTCTTTTTTTCTTTTTCTTTCTTTTTTTCTCTCTCTCTACTATCATTCTATCAAACCTATTTCCTACTTTGAGATTAGGACTTAGTTAAGTGAACTCTCCCTCTGCCTTTCCACATCCCTCTATTCCTATATTTACGCACATCTCTCCCTAAACCTAATTATTTCTGGTTTGCCAAATTCTTCTTGGCCGTTCATAGTCAATTAATACAGAGTAGTTTGATGTTGAATAGATATATCTGTTGAACTAGATAGTATCTGCAGACTTTTCACTGTGCAACTACACACGTTGGTTGATGCTTGCCTCAAGATAGTGTTCTAGCACAAAACTGGTGTTACTTTCATCCCAAATGGGCAGAGCAAGACAGAAAAACACAAGAAAAATGGCAAGTCCGGGTATCTCAACTCCCACTCATGATAATAAGGGGACAGAACAAATAATAAATAATACAGAGGAGAGTTTCCAAAAAGCTCTACAAACACTACTGGTAAACATGGTAAATGTAAAGATTGAAAACTTGCAATGGACTCTGTATGAGCATGATAGGGAGAGAGAGGAGGCAAACCAAAGGTCAATACAGGAATATCATGAGTGCGAGGAAGCTACTCAAAAATTGATACAGGAATTGCATCAGCAGCTTGAGAACACACAAAAAGAAATAATGGAGAAGGCTGAGATCAGTCAATTAGAAAGTCAGGAATGGCATGAGCAGGCTGAGAACACTCAAAGAGAAATACAGGAATTGCCTGATTGTGAGGAAGCTAATCAAACAGTAATACAGGAATTGAGAGAGCAAGATGAGAACACAAAGATCACTAAAGGCATTCATGGAATCCATAAACAGAGAACTGAAAGAAGTCAGGGGTACAAAAAAGGAATGTTGAATGGAACCCAAAAGAAGGAATGGGAGTCCAGGAAAACAATAACTATCCAACTACGTGATTGGAGAATAAACACTGAACACCAAATTAAGGAAGTAAAGAAGTTCATAGAAGATCTAAAACAAAGCTCCAATAAAGAATTTGAAGCCATCAAAGCTGACCAACTAGAAGGGAAAAAAATAAAAAACAAAATAGAAAATCTTGATAGAAGGTTAGACCATGCAGAAGATCGAATCCTATAGACTCCACTCCCAAATTACTCAAGCTGATTAAAAACTTTGTACAAGTAGCAGGGTATAAAATTAACCCTCAAAAATCAATGGCTTTTCTGTATGCCAACAATGAGAAAAGTGGCTGAAAGTAAGAAAGCAACTCCATTTGTAATAGCCACAGAAAAAATAAAATACATAGGAATTAACGTAACCAAAGAAGTGAAGGTCCTCTAAGATAAAAACTTTACAAACTTGAAAAAAGAAATCAAAACAGAAAGTGGCAATAACTCCCATGCTCGTGGATTGGAAAGATCAACATCGTGAAAATGTCAATACATCCCAAGGCTATCTGAAAATTCAATGGGATACCTATCCATATTCCAACCTCATTCTTCAAGGAAATAGAAGAGGCAATCCAAAAATTCATATGAAACAATAAAAGACCCCGAATAGCAAAAATCATCCTCAACAGAAAGAACAGTACTGGAGGAATATCAATACCAAATTTCAAACTCTACTATAAATCCATAGTAATCAAAAGAGCTTGGTACTGTCACAATCCAATAGAATAAAATTGACAACCCAGAAATGAACCTACAAAACTATAGCCATCAAATCTTTGATAAGGGAGCTAAAACAATAGAATGGAAGAAAGACAGCCTCTTCAGTAAATGGTGCTGGCAAAATTGATTAATTATTTGTAGAAAACTAAAGTTAGATCCTTATATATCACCCTTACCAGAATCAACTCCAAATGGATAAAAAACCTTGGAGTCAAAGCAGACAGTCTGAAAACATAACAGGATGGAGTAGGAAAAACCTTAAGTCTCCTTGGCACAGGCCGAAATTTTCTTAATAGAGACCCTGAAACACAACAAATCAAAGAAAGGTTGGACAAATGTGTCTGCATGAAAATGCAGAGCTTCTGCAGGGCAAAGGACATAGCTAGCAATATCAGTAGAAAGCCCACAGATTGGGAGAAAATTTTCACTATTCAACAGGCAAAGGTCTCATATCTAAAATATACCTGGAACTCAAAAAAATAAATCCCCCATCTACAAATCCTCAAAGAAACAACTGCCTGATAAATTAAGTGGGCTAAAGACTGAAAGAGAAACTTCTCTGAAGTGGAAAGAAGGATGGCCAATAGACACATGAAGAAATGCTCAACCTCCTAGCCATAAAAGAAATACAAATCAAAACAACATTGAGATACCACCTCACCCCAGTTAGAATGGCTAAAATCAAGAACTCTAATAACAACAGATGCTGGAAGGGATATGGAAAGAAGGGAACCTTACTGCATTGTTGGTGGGAATGTAAACTTGCTCAACCAAAAGACTCCACATTGTGCTCCCCTATGACCAGCAATCCCACTTTTGGGCATTTACCCAAATGTTCACAAACAAGACCACACTGAAGCTACCAGCACGACTATGTTTATTGCAGCATTATTTACTATAGCTAAGATATAGAACCAACCCAGATGCCCCTCAGTAGATGAATGGATCAAGAAAATGTGGTATATATACACAATGGAATTCTATGCCTCCATCAGAAAGAATAGCATTGCCCCATTTGTTAGAAAATGGAAAGACATGGAAAAAATTATATTAAGTGAAGTAAGCCAGGCCCATAGAAACATAGGTCCCATGGTTTCCCTTATTTCCAATAACTGGTATATGTCTGGATCAAGCAGAAACGGACAGATAAGTTGATGTTCGTGAAATGAAGCCTAATATAAGTATTCAAATGTTTTTTCTCTTTCATGTGATTGTTTCTAACACATTTATAAGATTATTTCTTTATTGCTTTGTATGTCTCTCCCCCAAGGTATAACCCTTTCTTTCACTGTATTTGATGTCGGTATAATTTGTGGAGGGGAAGGGAAAAAACAAATCATTTAAATAGGTATACAGGTAGACCCATCGCAACAATGAGATATACAAGTCGTTATGTTGAAAACGAACTTTACAACTTTGGTGCTGTTGGGGGAGAAGGAGGACTGCTTGGGGACGCGGGGGGAGGATGGGAAAGGGTGTGAAAGGGAAACAAAGCAGGAGGCTACAATGCTTGATAAGAAATGTACTCATTAACTTGCCCATGTAATTGTAACCCCTCTGTTGTGTATTTTCACAATTAAAAAAAAAGGAATGTAATAACAACAGATGTTGGAGGGGATGTGGCTAAAAAGGAACCCTACTGCATTGTTTGTGGGAGTGTAAACTTGTTTAACCACTTTGGAGAGCCGTATGGAATTGCTTCATAAGACTCAATGTATAGTTCCCCTGTGGCCCAGCATTCCCACTCTTGGACATTTACCCAAATGATCACAAACAAGATCATACCAAAGCTGCCAGCACAACCATGTTTATTGCAGCATTATTCACCATAGCAATGATATGGAATCAACCCTGATGCTCCTCAGTAAATGAATGAATCAAGAAAATGTGATATGCATATATATATATATATGCGCATATATATATATATATACATATAAATGTATATATATATATATATATATATATATATATATGTATAGACACAAACAAAAAATGGAATTGTATGCCTCCATTAGAAAGAATGACATTTCCCCATTTGTTAGGAAATGTAAAGACTTGGTAAAAAATATATTAAGTGAAGTAAGCCACACCCAAAGATACATAGGTACCATGATTTCCCTTGTTTGCAAGGACTAGTATATATTTAGGATAAGCAGAGAAGATCAAAGGCTATGCACATATGACCATATAAGATGATGTTAAACGAAATGTAATCCAAATCAGAGACACAAGTGGTTTTTCCTTTCTGGCTTTTGTTTTTAATATACTTACAATGCACTATGTGATTCTTTTGTAGGTTCATCCCCCCATGGTATAATCCCTGTTTTCACTGTATTTGATTCCAGTGTTCTGCATCATGTATACACATTTTTGTAAGTTGGAGAGTGGAAGAGATGTAGCAGAATGATTAAATGGGGATGCCGATTGACCCATTGTGATGATGAGATGTACAGGACACTGTGCTGAAAATGAATTTACAATGTTGGACAGGGGTCAAGGAAGGAGGAGTTGGAGAGGTGGGGAGGGAAGGGGTAGTAGGGGAAAAACAAAGGAAGAGGTAACAATGCCCGATAAGAAATGTACTCATTACACTTCTCATGTAATTTTAAACCCTCTGTGCAGTATTTTTGCAATAAAAATATATTAAAAATCTCTGCCTGGTGTAGATTTCCAGTGCTGCCTCGGGCATTGCTTTATTTTTTGCCTTTTCTGGCTGTGATTAGGTCCAACTGCCCAGTGAATCTGTACTCTTCAAGGCATCTTGATCCAGAAATGGGACTTGGATTTTCCAGTAGCAGTTGGAACCAGGCCAAGGACTGGACAAAACTCCTTCCAGGGCATGGTTTCTTCATTCCCCATGCAACTATGACTGCAAGCAGAATTTCTCTGAATTTGACCCCAGAAAACAGTCACTGAACAAAAAGGCAAGGTCATCAAACACCTTCCCTCCTCCCCCTATTCCCTCCTTTCTTCCTTCTTGGGAAAGTACGAAATAATTTTGCAGATTTTGGCAAACACACAAATTGCCCACCATCTCCCCTGGTAAACTAGGTTTCAAGTCACTAAGTCATGTAAATGAATAATACCACACTCATTATTCTGGACAACATCTTCAGGTCGTTTGGTGCTTTAATTTGTTGTTGGTGGAGGTGGTGGTAGGGGGGCCTGAACTCTGGGTCTGGGCGCTGTGCCTGAGCTCTTCAGCTCAAGGCTAGTGCTCTACCACTTGAGCCACAGTGCCATTTCCAATTTTTTCTGCTTATGTGGTGCTGAGGAATTGAACCCAGGACCTCATGCATGCAAGACAACACTCTACCACTAAGTCTCCTTTCCAGCCTTAATGCTTTAATTCTTTAAAATTTCTTTTTGTCAGTCATGGGGTTTGAACTCAGGACCTGGGTGATAACATGTCCCTGAGTTCTTCAACTCAAGGGGAGCCCTCTACCACTTGAGTCACAGTGCCACTTCAGGTTTCTAGATAAGCGTTTCTCACACTTCCCTGCCAGGGTTTACATTGAAATATGAAATTTTAAATTATATTTCTTCTATGTGTTTATTGGAACATTACAGTTTTTCTGAAATTTAAAGTTTTTGTCTTCAAGTAATCCAACAGCATTAAATATTACATTTGGAAGCTATCCTGTAACACATCCATTTTGAAATTATTATGTTAAGATGAAAATCTTATTCTTTGTAGAAAAATCTCATTAAAATCCAAATGGCAGATATGCTAATTTCAGCAGTCTTGAGTCTCCTTCCTCTTTTCTTTCTGTAGTATCTTTTCTTGTTTTGGAACAAGTGGCATGGACTGTCCAACCATTCAAAAGGAAGCTTATTCCATTTATTTAGTAGAAAATGAATGGAGCCTGCCTGCATCTCAAGGCAATTTTGAGTATAATATTAATCTGATAATACATATCATTGAATTTTCAAAGTCGTTTTGATAATTTTTTGTTAAACCATTCATTAAAGATTTTCGAAATAGCAAGAATAAAAAAAAAAGTTTTGCTTCCTAAGAAGGTTTTAAAAGTTAGTAATTCAACAAAACACATTATATTATTCTAAGATTCCATGGTGAAGAATTTCTCTTTTATCAGAACCCTTACCACTGACCCCCTCCCTTCAAACTTGTAGCTTATTCAGTTTTCTTGTTCCAGCTTTCATTTATGTAGTAGCATATGTAATCAAATTGACAATGAAATTCCATTTGTTGTTAGAGAGCTCAATTCATATTGCCAAAGGCAGACTCATTAGCATATTATAGAACATAAAATATTGAATATCATTAACGTGATCTTATGCAACTATTCCATCAATTAATATAAGTAAGACATAAATGTGCATCTTCATATAACTTTTAAAATGCAAAGTAGTTACATATCTATGTCATAAAACAATTCAGACCATTTGTAGGACATACTAAGGTAAGCCTTTTGCATCATGCCCAATATTCTTTGTAAAATTTTCAGTTCTCATTAACTTTCACCTTAGGGCCTTCTTTTCCCAGCAACAAGATATAAGTGATGTCCGTGGATTTTAGTCACCTCTGAGTAACTTCTTTTCTTTCCACTGCCAGTTAGTCCCTCGTGTTAAATACCTGAGGAATAACTTGTCTTAATGTGCCTGCAAGAGGAATACCCAAGTCGACTGTCTGTGCCCACTCTTCCCTTGCTTTGTTTGGGAATGGGATATCAGAGACAGGGGTGTCAGTGATCATGGTGTTATGAATTATGGGTAGAAGAAAAGAGTAGTTGAGACTAGGATACCAGGGAAAGGGTAAATGTGACTGTAATTGGTGAGGTGCAATGTCAGGAAATTGGGTAGCAGCAACAGCTTTCAGAACTGTTTAGCAGGGACAAGGAAACATAGACAAAGTGAAAGAGTAAAAGTTGCAATGGATTGGGGGCACAATCAGGGTAACAAGGACATGGGTGTCCAAACTGGGTAGCCAGTACTAGGATGGAAGCAATTGGCATGGTGGACTGATGTGGTACAGAGCTCTGGGTTTGCCTGTCCAGTTTTGTTTGTTAGATCTTTAGGGAAACTACCTCTAACAGCTCATTATCAGCTTGTTGTGTTCAGGTACGTGCCATCTATAAATGTCTACTCCAAGTAGATTACATTCTTTGACACCAGCTAAAGGACCTTTGCCCTAAGTATCCTGAGAGAGAACACTCCACATTGCAGCAGAATAGGCTCCAAATAGCGAGCTGCAATCATCTCATACAACTTTTGCTACTCCTCTCCAATATGAATTATCATGATACCAAGGTATCTGAAATGTGCTCAGCAGCAGTACTCTGGGAAGCTACCAAATCTTACTCTGTCATTCTGGGAGCTCCTTAAACATGGGCAAGAGCATTTGCTGATGCTCTTCCAACTTCTTTCTGTGGCTGGGGAGAGCCAGACTTTTGGACCTCAGCTGGGTTACTTTGATGTCCAGATGGTTTCAACTTGCTCTATATTCACTCTCTAGGTGTTCATCAGCTTTAGCTGCCTCTCCTTCATCTCCACATCCTTTGAATTCTGCTTCATATCAACCTGTGACTTTCACACCAAGCCCTTCCACTTTCTCATCTGCCTCTCTAGCTGTGGATCTGCCACAACAAGCTACATGTAACTTCTGTATCTGTTTATCAAGATTTGAGCTGGAATCCAAGGTGGTACTAGCTAACTGAGAACACGGGGAGCACCTTAAATACTCCCCTGCCATTCACTGTTCATTGAGAAAGATGCAAATGTGTTCTGGTCAGTCTCTCCTTCTCCATTTCTGGTTCAGCAGAATACAGTGAAGTCACAATGGAGCTATGTCAGCCAGTGACCCAACCAAAGATAATTTAGTGAGGGGATACTTATCAAATGTAGTAGGATGAATGCACATTATTTGTAGGACACTACTAAGGTCTTTCATCAAACTGGTTATTTTATGTCCAAAATGGCAGACAAACCTTAGGCTCTCTCCTAGATCTTCCTGTTCTGAAGGCCCTGTGGACTCTACATACAACTCATACCTAATGACATGGGTGAATAGAAAAGTAGGTGAGTATGGATTAATATTCTGAAGGTGAGCTAAGGTGTTGTTTTGTCATTCCTACCATTAAATCAATGTCCTTTCTCTGACCTTCACCATATCTCTTTATTTCACAAAATTGGCAGGTTTCTTAGTGGTTCATTTTTTTCTTGTTAGTTCAATGCACAGGTTTAAACATTAAACATGCAAAACCATGGGTTTCCGTTGTCCTAGTAGGCGTTTTGCCTTCTAGGAGCTTCCTTCCAGGTAACTCTCTTGTTGGGCCCTCATATGCATATGCTCACAGAATTAAATATCTCACAAACCATGGAATATCATTGCTCAATGATGATTAGCTCAAACAGAGACTCAAGCAGTTTGGGTCTGGAACCTTTCTGAGAGGCCTTTTACTATATACTGTGGGCAATATTGACAGTAATTCCTCAGAGCAATACCACTGGTAGCAAGTGAGCCCTGACTACTACTTAGCACTTACTAGTCCTACCTAGGGTATGAACACACCATGTTTAGCTTATTACACAGTGCCCTCATCAATGAAATCATTTTGAGCCTAGGAGAAAATCTCCATTTGTAAAGCAGTACACATAAGAAGCAGATGATGCCCCACACTCAAATGTTCCAGGAGAACAGTGTAAGGGTGTCCACACAGTTGGGAAATAAGATTCTGAGGGGTGGGAAGGGATGAGTTTAGGTAGCAAACTTACAAGCAATTATAAGTTTCTGAATTCCTAACCTAACTTCCCTCAGCCCCTCAGATCCAATTCAAGAAGTGGATCACAAAATGGAGTTTTTAATCCCAGGCCCAAACTCTAGGTGTTCTTGTTACATCTTCCCACCTGCCCCTGATGTAAAGAGTCAGAAGTACAAAGGGGAAGGGAGCCACATGTTCAGGAATATAAATGGAGCTTACAAGCCACTGCAGTCTCTGATTTTCTTTGTTGAAGATAAGATAAAAGACAGCTTGAGTTTCTAAGAACTCAGTGTCTAGGCTATATATGGATTCTTCTGAACTTCTTTCCTTCCTCCTGTGTTTCCAGAGTAACAGTTAGTACAGTGCTTCTGTCTCTTAGAGGCAATCTTTCTCTTCACATAATGCTTAAAGTAGACAATAGGTGGAAGCTGCCATTAAATCAAAAAAGTATGAAATAGCACACATTGAGTGCATTCTCTCAATTCCTGGACCTAACAAGTTCCCCATTCTGAAGACAAAGTGATTACGGTTGAGTACTAACAAATACCACTGAATGGTGAACTTAGAACACTTTGCCCAAGGCAGGTTCTGTCCAGGTTATTAGGATGGCTGAGATCTACTGGATCAATGAACTTACAGACAATACAAGACAGAAAAGTCTAAGAGATTGAGTCCCAAAAGAAGAAACTGGACTAAGAAGAGAAACCTTATCATTGCTGGAAAAGGAGGAATACTGATTTAGGAGAATTTTTCTCTGAATACAGACATGGGTAGCATTGTAACATAATTCTAAGTTGTGGCTCATCAGTAGAAACTATCCAGTCAAACCTCACTAAAACTAAAAATAAAACTTATAAAAATAAAAAAACTGTTTGAATTAGAGTACTATCTATTTTAATATGTGTGTGGGGGGTCTGTGATTATGTATGGGACAGCATTGGTTCTTAAAAATCATGATATTGACAGTATCCTTCAGGTTTCTCATTCAAGTCTGGTGGTGTTCTAGCTCTACCACTTGAAACGCACAATTCTCACATTCTTCTGGTTAACTGGGGATAAACATGTAATGGATATGTCAACCTTTCTTGGTTTCCAACTGTGATCTTCAAATCTTACTCTCTGTAGGAGGTAAGCCATAAGAATGAGCCATTATGCTCAGCCCAGTATTTCCAGTAAGTTACTTAATCTTTCTGAATCTCAGCTTCTTCCTGTGTGGAAAGTGAAAAGAATTCCTTTGTGGACCTTAGAATCCAGTGGGAGTTATGACGGTACAGGAAGTATAAGTGTTCAGTATGTGTGTACAGAGCCTGACACTCTCATAAAACTACTGATGTTTATATTGAAATGAATTCCAGGAATTGGAAAAAAGAGGGATTTTTCTGTTCTTGTTTATCCATTTATGAGCATTGAGGACATTTATGAGACATTCAAGGAAACAGGGGAACAGATGGAGCATGTATACTCTGTAGGCATTATGTTCACAATGAGCTATACCACTGTGGACAGGGAGAGAAGGGAAAATAAGAGACAGAGAGCAAAGGAAGGGATGAGATTGGCAAACAAGAAATGAACTCATTACCTGACTTAGAAAATGGTGATCCATATGTAACTACCTTAACAATAACAATTTTAAAAATCCGGGTTGATGATTCTCTGCTCCAGTTTTTGGAGGTGCCCTTAAGACTCAGGCCCACCATAGAGTTTTTGAAGGTCAATTTATATGATAATTAATGTAGAGCAAAAATCTCTTAAGAAATGGTATAAAAAAAAGGATTTCATTCTTTAGTACTTGTCAGGATTCTCAAATCCCACCTAAAGAGATAATGAGAAATGAGACAACCAGGGGCTCAAGAATTTCAAGAACAAAGGCAGGGACTTGTAGGTAAAGTCTGGGGACTGGGAGGGCAGCAGTGCTGGTGTGGTGATGGCCATGCCTCTCTGCAGGTCCTTTTAAGTGAGTGAGGGCCAGCTTTGCTGTGGGCTAGGCCTCAGTCTCCCCTTGAAGCAGGTACCAGGAATCGCTGGCATAGCCTTGGCCTGCCCCATGGAGCTGACCTAGCATGGGTGCTGTGGACCAGGCAGCTGCTGGGAGACTATGTGAAGCAGGGAAGAGGAAGAATGGCTGGTGGGCACTGCTCCACTCCAGCCAGACCCAGGGCCAATGGGGAAGTTCTTGCTCTGGATCAGGACCTGGGACTGTCCCCTAGACCAATGGCCTCTTGGTACCTGTGTGGTGGCCGCCATGTGTGGGCTGGGAACTTCCTTAGCACGGCTGAGGAGTCTCCGTGGAGAGGCCCATTTGGTCCTGTGCCTCTCCCATCTTCTGGATTCCCCCTGTCCTCCTGCCTCATGCCATGTCCAACTAAAGGAGTCAACTTCTCCAGGCCTCTGAGAGGCCATCCTGGAGATGCTCATAGTGCTTCCCACTTTGGTTCACCATGCATGCAGGGCTCACATGGTGCCATCCTCCAGGCAAAGCATACCCCCATTTCAGCTTGGCCACTCCTGCTTAGGGGACCACAAACTGCATTCTTACACAGAAAGCCAGGGGTAACCAAGGCTGTCCTGCAGCCTAAGGCATCCTTTGACTCCTCCTGTTCAGGTTTGGGGTGGCTGTGGATCCAACTGCACATTCACTTTTGATTATTTTAAAGTAAGAGGAAAAAGCTTCATTGTCCCAGATGAAACTGTCCTTGGGGTTCTCTGTGTACAATAGTCTTGTGCTGAGATAGGGATCCCCAAAGACCACCAAGGAGCCAATTCCCATGCAGGTACGTGAGAGTCATTTATTGCAGGCTCGAGCCTGGTCTCACAACCATTACAGTTGCAGCAGGTCAGAGTTGAGAGTCTTGACCCTTCAGTTAAGAGGTTTTTTATAGGGTATAAGGTTGAGGTAAGGGGTCCCCTATCTTGGCAGTTACATTATTGGTTGGCATTTAGTAAGTCAATATTGTCACAATCTTATTGGATAGCATGCACACTCTAAGCAGTACTCAGCAAACTATGTTAAATATGCTATCTGAAGAAACATCTGTAAATTTAGGTACCTACCTGTCATCCGCTGATGGCTATTGCTAGGGAAGTTATGGGCAGAACGTTATTGGGACATTTCAGTTTTTCCAGATACCTAAATTCTAACTTTCAGTAAAATCTTTACAATGGGTACTTTCAGTAAAGGCCTTCACAATGGATACTTTCCGTAAAGGACTTTAAAATGAAGTCTAAGTCCAGAATGACTGTATTTTGGCTAAAGTTTCTCACTAGGTTTGTGTGTGTGTGTGTGTGTGTGTGTGTGTGTGTGTGTGTGTGTGTGTGTGTGTGTGTTTGGTGTGAAAGAGTCAGACACAGCTGAGGTTTGGGGTAAAACATTTCTTCCCTTTAGCATAGAGTTTTGGTATCTAGTGGTTGTTCCCTTTTCTGAATTCTGAGTTCTAAAATTGTCCTCCTATATATTTTTATCCTTTGTTCTTCTTGATATTCAGATTCCTAAGGTCTGCTTGTGAACTTCAGCATTTGCTTCCTGAAAGTCGTGTCTTTCTTCTAACTTTTATGAAACCCTTTGCTCTCTTTAAATGCAGTTTGTGCTGTGTTATTGGTTTTACTTAGCTGAGACTGTTGTGGCCCAGGCTGTGACTGTTAATTCTGAGATTATTTTAAGCTAATATGAGATACTATCCTTTCAGTCTATTTAGCAAAAGTAGTTCAGCATCTTTATTGTAACAATTTCCTGGCTTTAAAAACAAACAAAAACATCCAGTGGTATAAATGTACAATCATTTGTTTTTAGTTAATTGTGCACTACTGTAATGAAAAAAATCTTTTTACTAAAGTGAGTATTTAGAATGGGAAAAAATTAAATATTATAGAACTTAAAAATTGATCAAATACCAAAAGAAAAAGAAAGACACTGAGCACGAATGAAGTACAACTGTTAAGTGTTTAATAAATAAATGAAATGTTTGATATTCTTATCCACATAGGAAATACATATGAAAATAAATAAGAAAGTTACTGAGATCCCATCTTAAACACCAAAATAGCTATCACCACTCAGAGAAATAAACTGCTGGAGAGGTTGAAATAAATCAGGAACTGTATTTGGTTTTGTGGCATTGTAAACTAGGGCAACCCATATGGAGATCATAATGGAAATTTACACAATACCGAAAAGACACATATATTGATGAACTTAACGGCAACTTGGATACATATTTTTTGTTTTGTTTTGTTTTTGGGTCCGGTCGTGGGGCCTGAAATCTGGGCCTGGGAGCTGTGCCTCAGCTCTTCAGCTCAAGGCTAGAGCTCTACCACTTGAGCCACAGGGCCAATTCCGGCTTTTTTGTTTTTGCTTACGTGTTGCTGAAGAATCAAACCCAGGGCCTCAGGCATGCAAGACAAGCGCTCTACCACTGAGCCACCTTCCCAGCCCCTTGGATACATACTGAAGGAATATAAATCAACATGAACATCCATGATAATGGCAGCAATATTCATAGCAACCAATCTGTGTAATCTACCTAGATGCACAAAAAAGATGGAATAAAGAAAATGTGCTATTCTGGTATATAAGAGAAGTGAATGATTCTACTGTATAATTGCTAAATATTTTTGGATATATAAATAACCCTAATTTCATAGGGTTTTGTGGCATTCTATTTTGCTTTAATGAGGGACCTCTATATAGACTTTCAGAGCAGTTACAAGAGGTTGAAGATATCCTGTAATATGTGGATATTAGATAAAAATGTAAATATACCAATGAACACATACAAGGCCATCATATATAGTTTATATGAAGCAATTTATTATTATTGAAGCAATTTAAGAAGGCAACAGTTGGTGGAAAAGACAATGTTAGAAGCTTAATAACAAATACACAGACATAGTAAAATACAAAAATATGTGCAACTAATTAGTGCTAATAGTAACGAAACATTTTCCTCATGTTTAAAAAATGAAACTATTAAAATAATAACATCACAGAAACATGTCATAGAAGAAAATGTACTATAGACATATGTTTCCCCATAATTTGTTCATAACAAATGGATTAAAAGAAAATGTGATTACATGTCTGAAGATGATAACACATTCAAGTCTCATTGATTGAATCCAGCAAAGGAAAGTAACAGAGAAGTCGTGAGTAAGAACAACGTGGGGTACAAAATGTCATGTCAAAACCAGCTTTACAATGTCGGTGTGGGGGGTGAGGGGGGTATGATTGGGTGGGGGGGAGGGGAGAGGCTGGGAAGGGAGGTGAAGGGTAAACAAAGGAGGAGGCTGCAATGCTTGGTAAGAAATGTATGCATTATCCTGCCCATGTAATTGTAACCCCTCTGTACAGTATGTTCTCAAATAAAATAAAATTAAATTAAAAAAAATAGATGAAGATACTCAGTAGAACTTTTTTAGAAAAAAGTCCGTTTTCCTCATCAAAATAGAGCTAGGACAGCTACCTTTTGACAGAACACTTGTAATGTGGAGCAGTGGAGTTACTAATTTAGGTAGCAATTTATTACTGTTAGTCCCTAATGTTATGATGTGATTCCCAAATGATATGAGTGATCCTATATTTTCTGAGCACTTTTTGTACCCAAAGTTTCTAATTCCTCCCCCTAACAATGATTCTTCTGCTATTCTCATTTCTCTTTGCTTCTGAATTCCACTCCTTTGACCTTTTTATTCCTGAGAAATTGCTGGAGGATGGCCTGGAGTCTAAGCTAACATCCACTCCAGTTTGGAGGATTTGGTGAAGGACCTCCACCTGGGCCTCAGTATCAGATATTAATTGACCTCTTTGGAATGGAGAAATTCACTCCCTCAGACAGAATCTGTCATTCCTTGACTTTCTCTGAAGAGATTTGATACTAAGGCACAATTCAGAGAATGAGCTTTCCCACCAGCCACCACAGCCTTGTAAGGAGGAACAGGTTCAAAACTAAAAGTGGCCTCGGTTTCCAAAGGGCCAGTCAAAAGCCAAGAGATCACACTTTCCTCCACATCAGGGACCTTATGGTAGGAATAGAGTCTGGGCAAAGTCTAAGATGGAGATAAAGTGAGATTGGGCCTAAGGAGTACTCAAAAGAATGGCCCTCTCTTTGAGTACAAGTGAGTTGTGTAGTGACACATGAAATCTTCCTTCACATATGAAAATTCACTAGGTGAGTAATCTCACTGCCACTTTGTGGGAGGTCAGTTTGTCCAAAGGAGAAGTTGTTAAGTGTTCTGACTGGGGGCTGGGAAGGTGGCTCAGTGGTAGAGTGCTTGCCTTGCATGCATGAGACCCTGGGTTCAATTCCTCAGCACCACATAAGCAAAAAAATAACCCACAAATGGCTCAAGTGGTGGAGTGCTAGCCTTGAGCTGAAGAGCTGAGGGACAGCGCCCAGGCCCAGAGTTCAGGACCCATGACCTGTCCCCCCAAAAATTGTTGTGACTGCCAGTTTGCTCTGTAGAATGTTGTCTCTCCAACCCCTTCCCATGCCAGGAATGCATTGCTTCTTTCAGGCATTCAACTACTTATCATGACTCCTAGGCAGGAATACTGTTGGCTATTCTTTGGCTAAGCTCTTGCATTTGAGGTAGAATAGGCCCAGGCTCTGCTCATGCCAAGAGGTAGATTCAAGGTGAGTATAAGCTCAGATTTGTACTGAAAAACACTCATATTGAAAAAATTAAATGAAATTAATAGTTGAGTGATTCAGGGTTTATAGCCACTAAATTTAAGTAATTATTAGTAACACACCTAGAACCATGGATTAGGAAGGGAACATTGAAGTAGGGTCAAGATAAGATGGAAAAGACACATAGTAGTCATAACAGGAGATGAGAGTGTGAAGGAACTATTGGCATAGTTCCATTTACTATCTTAGAAGTGACCTTGGATAGGAGGCTTTTAGAATAATATCTAAAAGAGAGGGACTTTCTGGCACCGGTAGCTCACACCTGTGATCCTAGCTATCTAGGAGGATAAGATCTGAGTATTATGATTCAAAACAAGCCCAGGCAGAAAAAGCCAGAAGTAGTTCTGTGGCTCAAGTGGTAGAGACTAGCCTGGAGGTCAGGGACACTACCTAGGCCGTGAGTTCAAGCTTCAGGATCAGCAAAACAACAACAACAAAACAATAATGGTAAAAAGAAATAAAAGAAGGACTTAAAGATATGTGATGGAATGATGATCCTGTGTAACTGTTTAGGGAACATAAAAGGAGGCAAAATTTGGAGCATAATGATACCTATTCATTACTAATAAAGGATACAAGGCAAATGCCAAATTCCTCTTTTTGAAAACTTCTAAACGTGGGCTGGGAAGTTGGTTCAGTGGTTATAGTGCTTGCCTTGCATGCATGAGACCCTGGGTTTGATTCCTCAGCCAGAAGAGGCAGTATGGCTCAAGTGGTAGAGCACTAACCTTGAGGTGAAGAGGTGAGGGACAGCACCCAGGCACAGAGTTCAGACCCCTTGACCGGCCATAAAAAACCCACAAAAAACAAAAAAAAAATCTTCCAAACTTATCTTTTCTCATAATAGAGGAGAGGCTCCTTTTACAAGAATTCTCCTTATCTAGCTCAAGGTCATCAGAACTTCAATAGAATTATCCTGTTGAGATGTAATGTCCCTATCTCTACTGAACTTAATCATGGCTAGGAAAGTGTGGACATTGATACGTTTATTGTATTTTTCCTTATCAATGTATAACACTGTCAGGTATTATATATAATACATATTGTAATATACAATATATATTATACATTATGTACAATATATTAAATATTTTATAAGACAACATAAATTATACAATAACAGACCCTAGTTTTAGAGTTAGGAGCAAGCAACATATTGAAAGACAAATGCTTGAATCTCTGAGTAATTTCTCTACCACTGGACAATTCCAGGTTACATTCTTATTAACCAAAGAGCAACATAGGAAAGCGTTGCCCATAGAAGGGGTTCTCTGGATTTTGGAAACTGTGATCTGCATATCTATATTATATATATATATATATATATATGTATATTATATATATATGAAATATTGTTTTATATTAGTGAATGTGTAAAACTATAGCAACAGATAAATAAGTGAACACCTACGTACATACACACTTAATTACTTTCAAGTATAAGAATTTCTTTTCTATGCTTCCTATTCACCTACATAGGGAGTATATGAGTTGCCCTTGAATTGTCCTGGAAGTTCTTTATCTGGCTACAGTAGCTTCACATCTTTTGTTCTCTAAGTAGTCAGATGTTATGTGTTCAACAATAATACTTGTTACAGGCAAAAGTATCCACCCTGACACACAGAGGAACTTGGATTTCAGAAATGCCACAAATAAGTGGGAGGTACTGCAGTAATTTTCAAAATTGAATAGATTACATATTTATTAGAAAGTTTGTAAGAAAAGAAAACTTAAACGTAGGATGAAACACTTGAAGAAAACTACAGATTAAATTACATATAGCCAGGTGTTGGTAGCTCATGCCTGTAATCTTGGCTACAAAGGTAATGCAATAAACATCCATTTCACAGTCTAGTAACATCATAGGGTATAAAGAATCTGATTAACTGATTCATAAAATTCAATATAACGCAGTTAAAACATCCAATATCTCAGGTGTCAACTTAGCAGAATGATGGCTATTTTGTATATTATCCAGCCCTATCCATCCCACAATGGCAGAACGTTCTTCCTGAGAAAGTCCAGAGACCCGTCTACTGACTGCTCAATATAGACAGGTTCCCATTCTCTATTATTTGGGCATGTGAATATCTGATAACTTGCCAAAGGCACAACTTGGGACTGGCTTCCAGTAATGATATCTTAGTTCTCAGGAAAAAAGGAAATTGAAGACAGTGGGAAAATCTACCAGATTCCTGAAAGATTTCTATCATTGTGCTAAAACTGTTCCCTTCTACTGACACTTGAACAAACTGCAGTAATTGTCACTCCAACCACATGTCCAAAAAACGGCTTTCCAAATATTTATCTGTTTTCACTTTGTCATATCAAGACACACTATTGTAGTCCCTTTTTACTTAAATGATCAGCTGTGGTTTGCCCAAGGGATTGTTGACCTTACCAATTTCTTAAATTTTAGGTCATCAAACAATCACTTCATAGCCCTTAAACATTAAAAATACCTATCCATATATGTCTGCATTACATCCTTACTACTGTTTTTCTTCATTTGTCATTTTTTACATATTTCTGTATCCCAGGGCTTAGTTCTGTAATCTTCCTTCTCATGATTGTTGCTACTGAGTGCATGTAATTATTTCAGTTTGTTTTCTCCAGCTCTGTTCTTTCTTTAATTGAAGTCCTTAATAGCATCTTGTCTACTGACAACTGGTAGCTATTGATTTTAACAAACTCCAAAGATCCCAAAGTGAGCTTTGATCTTTATCTTTAAACCTATCCCTCATTACTATTTGATTAAGTGATAACTCTTCCAGTTGTCTTGTCAAAATACTTTGGGGTCATTTCAGACTTACATACTTTTTCACACCTCATATGTTATATATGACCAGGTTTTTACAAATTAACTCACATAATATTTTAGGATACATACATACATATATATATATATATGTATATATGTATATATATGTATATATATATATATATATGTATATATATATATATATATATATATATATGTATGTATAGTATATGAGTGCTAATACTATGACTTAAATTAATGGCCTAGGTTCTTTTACTTTTCTTTTTTGCTCAGGCTGTCTGTCTTCCATTTGAGCCACAGCTCCACTTTTAAATTTTTGGTTCTTAGTTGAAGAAAAGTGTCTAATGGTCCATTTACCTGGTCTAGCTTAAAACTATGATACTCTGTTTTCAGACTTTTAAATAGCTAGATTTAAAGGCATGCACCACTAAAACCACCCCTATCATATTTTAATTAAATATAAATTTAAAAAACGAATATTTGTGATATTTTCAAATCAGTATGTTTTCATTTACACCAAAACACATTGCCTTAAATGTTTTTCGTTATTCCAGTTCACTTACCAAGAAAAGAAAGGAAAAATTCACAACCAAAGAATCTCTGAATGTACCAGTGCTCAAGTCTGCTAGCCACAATTTCTTTGCTGGGAAATAACAAAGGATGATATCATCTACAGGCAAAGCAGAGAAAATGCCCTTCACTGAAGTTGCTGAAAGGTTGATAAGTATGAGGACAAGCAACATTACCCAGAAAGTATCACAAAGTGTTTTCTGTGGATAAGTGGGGCCAATCTTAGAGGATGTTCATAGCGATGAGAATATTTGAAGGTAAATAGGAAATTACAGAAGTGTGCTTTCTTGAAGATATATGTTTATAACATAGTTTATATACTGATGAAAATGAGACAGTTAAGATAGGGATGTGGTCATTCCTTGTATCCCTCACAGTATAATATTACAATCAGTTCTATAATACATTATTTATAGTAATTATAGAATATCCCTAATTATGTACATATTATAAATATATCATTTACATGTTATGTAATATAGTATATTACATATATTATGCACACATAATTTAATTTTTCTATTGTCTGTCTAGGAATTAAACTACAATATCCTTGAAAATTGATAGTAGAGTCCTCACAATTTTGATTGCAACCTATAGTTTTACCCAATAAGTAGTTATTTATTCTGAATTGGTTTAGAAGTGGAATATCATAATATAATTGAACATTCAAAAATAATTATGTCAGAACATGCCAAGGATGGAATTCAAAAAATATAAAATGACTCATGTCTGTAATCCCAGCTACTTAGGGGCTGAGATCTGAACATTTCTATATCAAGCCATTCTGAGACTAATGGCTCAGGGACAACACCCTTACCATAGTTCAAGTCTCAGTACTGGCACAAAAATAAATTATGTGACTAAAACATAAAAATATATTTATTTAAATAAAGTTGTCATTCCTTGTATCCTTCACAGTATAATACTAAAACCAGTTTTATACATATATTATTTATAGTAGTTATAGAATATCAGTAAATATACATATATTATGAATATATCATTTATATGTTATGTAATAGAATACATTACATATATTATGCACACCTAATTTATACTGATAACACTAATATCCATTAAACTGATATATGTTTTAGAATAGGGAATAGATTTGCTTTGGTACAAGGAAATATATAGTCACAAAATTATTTCTTTTGGATTATATATCCATAACAAACTATTCCCTGTGTATTCAAGGTACTTCATGATAAAAGCATGTGTTCATCAGTACAAGTGTCTTTGACATGGATTTGTTCTCCTTAAGCAATTATTCCAGGAATAATAACAGTGGAAGCTGAATGGTGTTCATTCAGGTATTTCTTAAATTAAACCCATCTTTATTTGGTATAAAGATCACTTACACTGTCATTATCCACACCCTTTTCATTTAAAAAATAGCATTGTTATTGCCATTATAACCATAATTAGGAAGATAAAGTGGGTTCATCTGCTCCATAGGTATTGAAAGGTAATAATGTGACACAATATCCTCAGATATGCCTGGTGGAAACCTGGATTTGAATTATGGGTTCACAACTGATCAGTCTTAGGTACTTAGGAAATTTGGCCTTATTGCCTAACTTCTGTTTTTAATGAAATACTTAATTCATTTCCTAACTTGAAAAACAATCATGAGCACTAAAATTACCCTAATGCAGGTGCAGTGCTTGGAATGGTGTCTGTGCATTGTGTAGTAGGTCCCGGAGAAGTCAGCTTCCATTAACATGGTCACAGCATGCTTCCTAAAGGCCTTAAGAAATATATACCCAATTGATATTAATATCTGTGAAAAATTTGTCTTTACTACAAAAAAGGTCTTTTCTTCATATGAACAATGAAAGTAATGTTGGGGCTGTCCTGCGGCTTTTACTGTGAAGGAGTTTTGCCTAAATTTCATTCTTACTCTATTAGTGTTAGCAGTAGCATTCCTTAGTGCTACCCTCCATGTTCCTTATTCTGTGTTCCATTTGGAATACTATTGTAACTTACTTTATAATCTTTGTTATCAGGATAAATAAACTAAAACTGCTGAAGTTTTCAATAAATAGTCAATGCATTACATTTTATGTGCTTAATACTTTCCTGAAATTATGACTTCTGGATTATATATGCCTAATCGAGTATTTTTTATGATTTCTTATATGATTCATATAGATTTCTTATGTTATTTTTATATGATTTCTTAGAGATCTAGAAATAAACCAACTCAGAACAAGAAAAGAGTAGGTAAGTAGTCATAAACAATACTTTTATGGTTGTCTTAATGGCTGTTCTCTCCCCCTTCTTTGTAGAAAGGTTCTCACTATGAAGTGCCAAATAGTCTGGAACTTTCTAGCCTTGTCTCAGTGACAGAAGTGATGAATTAGGACATGTGCTCCCATGACTGGCTTTTAGGAAGTTCACAATATAGCAAAACAAATACACATAAAGAAACTTTTGTAGGTGATGTGTATATACTTCCTCAATTGACAAAATTAAATTCATATGTCAAAACATCAAATTACTTACACTTATAATATATGCAGTTCAACTGGCATCACTAGCACCTCCATAAATCAAAAGCAAACTAAAAGCTCTACTTCAAAGACCAACATCTAAAGCAGTGTTGGAAATACAAGAAGATACACAATAAATCTAAACGAGTGAGATCTTTAACTCTGGCAATGAGCAATGATAGCTGAATTTTTAACCAGGTTTGAAAAGTTAAGGTGTCCACTAACTATGTGATTAGAGTTGCAGTGTTGGCCTTGGTATCAAGATTGGAGGTAAAATTCAAATGCAGCTAAGGTTGCTTCAGTATTGCAGCTTGATACAGTGTGACCCTGCCTGATAATGATAAAACACAGAAGAGAAGCTAAGTCAGTAAATTGTATAGGAAGGGTTCTCCATTAGAATAATTGCAGGGGGTGATCATCACTCTTGCATTGAAAATGTATAGCCCATCATTCTACTTTAAACTCGAGCGTTTTTCTGATCCGAAGACAATTATATACACCAATGTGCCATGAGTGCTGAGCATGTAGGTGTACATTATTCTAAAATAAGTGAAAATCCCAACAGGTATGGAATGGCCTGACCCCGACACTTCATTCTGTGTTGTTGAGTTTCATGGAGAAATGTTCATAATTAGGCAATTCACACTCACCTAAGTCTGAACCAGGCAACTGAGTTAAGACATTAGGATCATCACTCCAGTGATCTGGTCTGTGATCTATGAAATATATAAAATTATTTCACAATGTATATGTCTTTCTGAAAGTTTATGCAATACCAAATACCAAATATACAAAAGGGACAATTATCTATCTCTTATATTATCAGAAGTAAAGATACTTCTGAATTGTACTTCCTTGCTAGAGGATCACAGAGTGACTGCTGATGTTTGGTATCTTTCCAGGTTCACCTATATATTTGTCAATATTCTTTTTTTTTGGGGGGGGTGTCCGGTCGTAAGTTCTGAACTCTGAGCCTGGGCGCTGTCCCTCAGCTCTTCAGCTCAAGGCTAGCGCTCTACCACTTGAGCCACAGCGCCACTTCCAGCTTTTTACTTTTTGCTTATGTGGTGCTGAGGAATCGAACCCAGGGCCTCAGGCATGCAAGGCAAGCGTTCTACCACTGAGCCAACTTCTCAGCCCCCATTTGTCATTCTTCTTTGAGGAAGTGTTTTTCCATGGTGTGTTTTGAGGTGTTCAGCATATCAGTACTGTCAGTAACCGCAACCATGGGATAGCAAAGATGATGGGAAACCTGGCCAAAGAACTGAGAAATCATAGGAAGTGATAGGAAAGAAAACACCAGAGGACCCAAAGCCTCATTGCCAGCTTCTGGATCCCCAAATCCTGCTTAACATGCTTTATATTCATTCTACTACAAGGAGGGGGGGTGGTCAGTGGCTACAGATATGCCGACAAATTAAGGCACCAATCTAGCTTGTGTTTACAACTATTAACATGAGGTATTTTTTGTATACATAGGGATAATTGAATCCCTTACTGTTAGGGAGCAGAAGGGCGCAATAGTCATTACAACCATAGCACAGACATCCATCTTGTCTCCAAACTCTTAATCTTTTAGTGTCCAATAGCTCTTACTTAAATACTCTTGAGGTCATAACTCATACCTCTGCCTTCATTTGACTGTTTGACCTTTCCAGAGCACAACTCTCAGCCTTTTGATCGCTGTTTGAAATGGCTTGCCAATATATCCCTTTTCAGGTCTAACAACTAGACTCTAGAATCCCTCACAAGCACTGTGACAGATGTATTATTTTGAAAATGATACTTTTTTAGGATAGATTCAATTTTTAAATTTTATTTGATTTCAAAAATACTGTAGAGAGTGGTTTCAGTTACATGAGTAAGGTACATTCATTATTGTTACCCAATCCATTGTTGTTCTCATATCCCTTCCCACCCCCTGCACCTCCCCACCCCAGCCCAAAGTTGTCGAGTTCATTTCTGATAGAGTGTGTTGTGTATATCATTGTTGCAATGGGTCACTCTTATTACTTCTTTCATCACTATGTTTTTTCCCTTTCCTTGTCCAAATCAGATAAATGTATATACAAGATGGAAGGTACCAGATTCAAGACAGAGATTGCCAGGCATAAACCAATGGCAAAAGACAAATGAAATAAAATAAAATCTAGATACACTACTTTACAGAACTTAATGTTGACATCTGAAAAGAAATACTTATTGTGGCTTGGAAGGTGGCTCAGTGGTAGAATGCTTGCCTTGCATGCATGAGGACCTGGGTTCGATTCCTCAGCACCACATAAGCAAAAAGAAGAAAAGACGGAAGTGGTGCTTTGGCTCAAGTGGTAGAGTGCTATCCTTGAGCTGAAGAGCTGAGGGATAGCGCCCAGGCCCAGATTTCAGGCTCCATGACCAGACCCCCCCCCAAAAAAAAGACGTGTTTTTCCATGCCTTGGAGTTCATTTCAATTAGAATCATTTTGTAAGTTCAAATGTACGTAGCTCTGGAACCAGCAATCCCGCTCCTGGGCATTTGTGGAAACGATCTCAAGCTAAAACACACTAAATCTACAACTATGTTTTTGGCAGCATTATTAGGATAGTTAAGATATGGAACAAATCAAGATGCCCCTCAATAGATGTGGATCATGAAAATGGGGTATATATACATAATGGAATTTTATGCTTCTATCAGAAAGAATGACACAGCACCTTCTTTCTTTTTTCAAATCTTTATTGTGATTAAGAGGTTACATAACATCCCAAATTTCACAGTATTGTGGGATAGTGAAGCTTAAAGTCACAATCACATTCTAACATTAGTAGGACAAATTGTCTATCGTGGTGTATAACATTTATGAGCTTTGCAATACAGTTATTTCTTCCACATTGGGTGATATGTATATTTATTTTGTTTTGCATAGCATCAGCTGTTCCTTCTTTCCCACTTGTCCCTCCCTCCCATGGCTGCCATTGTGTTGCTTACTTCATTTTGGGCAATGTCCAGTGCAGTTGATGGGTCCTGCTGTTGTGTATTTCCCTGATTCCATCTAGTTCTGTGTCATCCTCCTGGTTTTCTTCTGGTGTGCACATATATACCATACATGTAATCAGTAGCATGAGGGTTATTTAGTAGTGATTCGACCAGGTGAATGGAAGTACTTTGTTTCTTAAGTCCTGTTAATTTTGTCGAATCACCTAACATTTTGGATTTAACATCTACTTATCAGGGAGACTATATGCTGTTTGTCTCTGCATTTCACTTACTTCGCTCATCATGATTTCTTCTAGCTCCATCCATTTCCCTGCAAATGCCATTATTTTGTCGTTTCTAATGGATGCATAATATTCCATTGTGTATATATACAAGAGTTTGTGGATCCATTCATCTGTGGTGGGACATCTGGGTTGTTTCCATATCTTGGTTATTGTGAACAGTGCTACAATAAACATGGAGGTGCATGTGCCCTTGTATATTGGTTCCTGTTTTTCAGGATAGATGCCTAGAAGTGGTATGACTGGGTCATAAGGGAGGTCAATATTTAGCTTTCTGAGGACCCTCCAGAGTGCTTTCCAAAGTGGTTGTATAAGTGACCATTCCCACCAGCAGTGCAATAGGGTTTCTCTTTCTCCACATCCCCCTCCCACAGCATTTGTCATTGGTTGACTTGAAGATGAGGGACATTCTCACTAGGGTAAAGTGGTATATTAGGGCTGTCTTTACTTGCATTTCCCTTACAACCAGGGATGGTGAACATTTCCTCAAGTGTTTCTTTGCCATTTTTATCTCTTCTTCTCAGAAGTCTTTCTTTAGTTCCCTTGCCCATTTTGTAGCCCGACTCTTCACTAAGTCTTACGCCTTACTATTTCCCCTTCCCATAAAGCTTGACTGGATCCACTGGAAACCCACTTCCAGTCATTCTCCTCCTTAAAAAGTCCAACCTTAACTAACCTACCCCCTGGTAGCTCTGCTATAAACTTTCAAAGGCTTGACTGCAACCAGACTCCTTCTTGAAAGCCCTCCTCTGCAATAGGGAAATTCCTTTTCCACTCCACCCCTCCCTGTAATCCCTGTCCTGCACCAACAGAAACCAGGCCATATCATTATCTCCTTCTCTGTCATGCATTGCTGTAACAAGAACCGTGCCTACATCAGGCTTCTCCCTCGAATCCACCAGATACCCGCCCCTAACTACTCCATTACCTCATAGTCCCATTGCTCCCATATCCTTGTTTCTCCAAGCTCTCCCTTCCCTTTCATACCGACCCCCAACCAGCCTTCTCCCTCGAGCCCCTTCTGGTTTTATCAGAAACTCGGCCCATAACTAGCCTATTGCTAACTGGCCTAATCTCTCAAACACAGCCCTGAACCTACCTCTTCCCACAAAGCCCATCATGCTATACCAAAAACCCTTCACCTCTCTATAACTACCCTTGAAGCCCCACCTTCCTCGGCCAGAAGATTCTCACACAGCCCATATCCTGCCTGGAAATCCAGCCCTGCTCCACCACAAGCCTCTCCACCTCCGACATCTACTCTCTCAATGCCCTGCTATGCTCGCCAGATAAACCCACCCCCTATTGGTTCTTCCCTAAGATCCACACCCTACTCCACCAGATACCCTGCTCATAATTATCCTACACCATTGTAGCCCTTCTACTCCTTCTCAAAGCCATTATTTCAAATAGCCCCATAGCTCCAAGCACTTCCCTGGTCCAGAAAAACCCCACTAGAAAACCCCCACCACACGATCCCATCTCTCGACATTCACATTGCTTCACTGGAAACCACTGCACCAATTGGCCTCCCTCTGGAAGCCTCATCAGGCTCAACTGTAAATCCGTGTCCCTCCATAATCCTTCTTGAAGGTTGCTTTGCCCTACTGGAAACCCTGTCCAAAGTCAATGTCCTGCTTTGCAACACTGAGATCCCCACCTAACCTTACTTCTCTTTTTGAAGTTGTGACTGGCTACTCCAGAAACCACATCCTAACTAGTAGAGCACTGGATCCTATCACTGCTCTCACGAAGCCCTGGTCCTGGAAAACTCCTACATACATTGTAACTAAATCCTGCTCTGCAGGAAACCCCACCTCCACCCTAACACACTTCCCAAAGGCCTGCCATTGTCCACCAAAACCCTGCCCTTTACAAGCCCATCTCTTCCTAGTATCATCCTGTCCTCTCAAATCCAGAACCTGAAAAGCCTCTCCCTCATAGTTCCTCATTTCTGCACCAGAATCTCCAACTTCTGTCGGCCTCTTGCCTCCATTCCCTGCTCTGCCTTATGGAATCCTCACCCTACATATCCCACAAGGGCTCACAGTGCTCTACCAGCACCCCTCCTCCAAGTAACCTCCTCTTTTGTAGCCTTGTTCTGCCCCAAACAGCCTCCTCCCCAGTGACCCCGCCTTCTTCCAATGAAAACCTTTCCATCTGCCAGCCTCAAAAATCCAGCCTACTCCACAAGAGACCACATCCCTAACAAGTGTAGTCCTTCCTGTCCCCTCCCTGCTATCTCAAAGCCCTACACAGACTGTTCTTCATCCTCAAAGCTCTGCCCCGCTCCACCATAGAGGCTGTGCCAATACCAACTCCTCCTTTGAACCAGACAATGCACCACCAGAAACCAAACATCATCTCATCCATGAAAATCCCATCCAGTAACTATTATTTCAAATGTGATTTTATACTGGACATAGAATACATACTAATCAATAAGAGAAGAAAGCAGTATTGTAAAAAGGCAACAAAAATTAGATATCTATTATATGTCGTAATCAAGTTTGGGGTTCTGTAATCAGGCAGATACACATTGTGTGAAAATTTGGGAAGGTGATTCCTCTTATTGGAAAGCATTCTTTGAAGTATCAGTAAGGTTTCATTAGTGAGCATTTTATTTCTAGAAAATTCGTGCACATTTGTGCCCATTAACCTCAAAAATATTAGCTATTTTAAATCCTCTGGCTTCATTGAGGAAAGAGTATCAGTGTGTAAAAAGATGACTTTCAACTCATCTCTCTAATGAATAATTTTGGAGTTGTTTACCTTACTGTGTACCAGAGTTTTTAGTAGCAGAAATTCACTACCAGAATCCACTTTGAATTTCCTCCTTCCACTTAAATGACCTTTGGAAAAGATTGAAGTGAGATTATACAAGTAAAATGCTAGAAATAAAAATGTATTGAGATCATAACAAAATTATGATGAAGACCCCACCCAATTGCATTTAAATTTCTAACAAAAGGAACTTAAGCCTATTTAACTGCAGACTTTCTGAAGACTAGAAGACAAAAATATAAGAAATGCCCTGTTATACCATGGTTCTGAAAACAAAAACAAAACAAAGAAAGCCAACATAATGAAACAGAAGGGAATGAGGAAGTTGTACATGTGATATAGAGTGTAAAATATACACTGAATCAGGTAAAAATAATTTTGGTCACAATGTCTGGTTGTTCAATATATTTCATTGTAAATATTGTTCTTTGTTAAGCTGTGACTTAATATAGGTCTCAGCAGGCATCTGCCCAGCTACTTGTGTAGTTAGTCAATTTCATCATTGTAGATCATCAGGATGAAAAACTCCACACACCTTAAGACACACCTGCAACAGCAGTAGACATACACTCCTATTGGTCCAACAATGTAAGCCAGACCTGTGTTTTACCAAAGCTTTGTATGTGGTATGCTATGGTTTATTCAGGCTGAAGAGCCAAAGTAACTCCAATTTGAGATTAACCCCACCATCTTGTGTAGGCTGCCCTCAGATTAACCCCAAAAGAGAGAAAAAAAACACAGGTTGCCACCAACCTGCCCACTCTTAAGAAAGCAGACCAGTTGCCCAAGTGTCCCAGGAATAGAACATACCAATAGTTAATAAAAAGGGCAGTGCAGTCAGGGTGGCCTCAAACCAATCATGTAACTGCTTATGTAGAAATTCCCTAAACTTCTTTTTTCAATACTATAAAAGCTGTGCTGATTTTGTGCTTGGTGTCTCTTACTGTTACAGGTTTCCGAGTGCACGGAGGAACAAACTTGAGCTTGCAAATAAAGGACTCTTTTGCTGTTCACATTGGTCGTGGTCCCTGGTGGTCTTTCCAGGCTTCCAAGTCTATACAGCATTTCTGGGGCCTCATCTGCAATTCCCCTTATGAGACCTTCCAGATGCCCTACCACAGAGTCCCCAAAAAACCAGCTGTTAAGTCAAGGCATTTCTGTTCTGTATATTTGGTTTCCTGCAGATTCTGTATCTGTAATTCTGGTTTCCCACGGGTTCTGTATTCTGGTTGGCAAGGAGTCTTGGCAGATGCGCTATAAGATTGCTAACGTGGTCTGTGAGGAGACATCCCCAGACCCCTCTAGGAAGATTGCTGTTTAGTACGGACATATTTTGGGGGGGAAATGTTCCATTGTAGTCTCACACTTTCATGCAGACATATTTTGGGAAGTTTTCTGTCTGTATTGGGAAGTTTTCCGTTTTTGGGGAAACTCTCCATCAGTAGCCTGGCACTTTCTGGTTGGCAATTTACTGTGCTTCAGCATGCCTTTGTAAGGTGTGTGTTAGTGTTGAGTATTTTGTTTGTCATTTGGGGTTTATCTTAGCCTTAAGCCTTGCCCAAGGACGTCTGAATATGGGGGAGAATCTGCCAGTCTAATGGGATGGCCTCTAGGGACTTATTTCCTTTTCTCCAAAGTGTCGGGGACTTCCCTTCCACCTTGGAAGGCCCCTGGGTCAACAAATGTTGGTGAGATGTCACCCAATTCACTGAGACCTGATTGTTCTCTGTTCTATGTTTCCTGAGATAGGGAAGTTCTCAGTGAGAGTGGCAGGCTCACTAAGCAGACTCTGAATTCAGATTGCTGAGTGAGAATGGCACAGAGTTCTGGTAGAGACAAACTCAGCCTTTTGTTGTTGTCTTGTCTAGTTCTGTTTCAGAATTGGTATTATTTTTAAGTGTGGGTTTTTGGTTTTAGTGTTTGTGTAATTTATTTGAACATCTCTGGGGAAATAAAAGTTCCAACCTCCAGCTGGGCTCAGTCACAGAGAAGGCTGTGTGCTGGTTTTGACTTTTCAGCTAGTCCCGAAAATGTAATGTGCTCTTATCTAAAATTGGATAAAAATCAGGCCAGTTCAGATTAAGGTGACCCCCGCAACACCACCCCCAGCCATCCTCTAACAGAAGGGATTCAAAAGACCAATTGGTGAAATTCCTTACTAAACAAGCAAGAACTGGGAAAATGAATCTCAGCAAAGTTGCTTAGTTTGACAGAAATATTGTCTTAAATTTTTGTTTGAAAACTTCAGAAAATGTACATACAACTGATCCTTATTTTTGCATGCTTAAAGATCTGCGTGAGTGTATTTTGTATGTGTTTGTGAACATGTTCATGATAGAAAGTGTCAGCATGCTCTAACAATTGAGTGGGTTTAAGTTTAAAATTCAAAGATTATGAGGTTTGAACATTACCAAAAATTTTTTAAAGAATTTACACATTGTTTTAAATGGCTTGTTAAGGATTCTGTAACTTGAAAATTACAAAATCTGGTATTTTAGAATGTGTAAGACTGTTTACACTGTAATCAAGATATTTGGCTTAACAAAAAGGAGAAACTTACAAGCCAACAGAAGACCTAGCTTTAGGAATGAAGGGTGAACAGGCAGAAGTGCAGTTCAGCTGGTCATGCATGGTGGAACAGGCCCTGAGAGGAGTCCATGCATGGTAAAAGAGGGCAAGCTGGCACAAATGCAGTTCATCTAACCCTAAAGAGTCGGATTGGGTGCATGCCCATTCCAAAGGAAGGGCCAAGTGGTCCATCTTTATTCTATCACTTTCCCCTGCAGATAGACACTGGAAACTGGTGGTAAAAATGACTGATGTGAAGATCTGATTAGCATTGCTAAAACTGCTCCTTGGACATGTTAAAATTAAAATTAAGAAGGCCTTAAAAAGAGGGTTAAAAAGTTTATTTGTATAATGTGATTTGCTCTTAATGATATTCTGCCATTGGATATGTATTTTTTAAGACATAAAGGTGTAAAGTCTAGCTTCTTGATACAGTAATGGTGATTATAATTTTTGCATTAAGAAAAGATTCTTATTTGAGTTTAAAAGTTTTAATGTGTATCTGTTATAAAACAAGCATCCAAGAGGGAATGAGTGACAAAGAGGGAATGAGTGACACCTAGCCTCGAGAGGTCAAGAGATTTTTTTCATAATGCAACCAAAAACTGAAGTATAGAATATTAAAACAGAGATTAATAGGAGGCTTTCAAATTAGGAATGGATTTCTGTATATAAAGTTTAAAATATAATTGTTCTAAACATTTGCCTCAAAGTGCAAAAAGTAAAAATTAGGATTTCCAAAATAATTGCTTAATTCCTATTTCAGTTTGCTCCCATAGGCTTTTTTTTTTTTTTTTTGTAACAGTTCCAAGCAGGCCCAAAGAAAGGAGTGAGGTTTCTTGTTAAGTTTGTCACATGTAACTTTGGCTCTTAATAAGTTACAGGTAAGAACATGCTTAAAAGTTACTTCTATCTATGTTGACCACCTTTTAATTGTAGTAAAGGGGTCTTTTATGAGACTCATTGATCTGCAAACGTGCAAAGCCAGCCCGAGTAGAAAAAGGTCCAATTGAACTGTCACCTCTACTCAGCCAGCAGAAGGCTGAAAGAGCAAGCAGAGTTGCTATAGGATTCAAACTAGCAGAGTGCTAGCCTTGAGCTGTATAGCTAAGGAACAACACTCAGGCCCTGAGTACAAGTCCAGCAACCAACTAAGAGAAATGCCAATGAGGCATTTTTCCCAGTGTGGAGAAGAATCTCCTGGGACGAAAGAAATGGAGGAGCATCCAGAGGCCGTAAATCACTGCTTGGATGGCAGCAATAATGTCAGATCTAGAGTCATTTGTGCTTGGCCTTTTAAAAATTGCTGAAGGCCAAATAAAATCTTCCATAGCAAAAAAAAAAAAAAATTGAAACAATACATCTCCAGCAAATCAGCCCTACAAAAGATTCTTAAAGATTTCCTACACATAGAAAACCAACAAGACCACATTAAAGGCCAAGAAACTGAACCCAAACTGAGAATCCAAGAACCACAGGAAGAACCCAGTTTTCACGGTCCCCAAGAAGGTGAATAACATGGCAGGAACTCCCAAATACCTCTCAGTCCTATCTCTCAACATTAATGGACTTAACTCTCCAATTAAGCGACATAGACTGTCTAGTTGGATTAAAAAACAAGACCCTTCTATCGGCTGCCTTCAGGAGTCACATCTTGCCCCATAAACAAGCTGGAGTTAAAATCCTAATATCAGATAAAATAGAATTCAAATTAAAATTAGTTAGAAGAGATAAAGAAGGTCGCTAAAAACTTATTAAGGGATCTCTCCTTCAGGAGGATATTACAATTCTAAATATCTATTCGCCAAACAATGGAGCACCTAAATTCATCCAAGAAACACTACTTTCCCTCAAATCCCACATAGATCCAAAGACATTAATTGTAGGAGATTTTAACACACCACTCTCCCCACTAGAGAGATCAGCTCGGCAACAGACAAACTTGTCAACAGACAAACTGCACATGTAAACAGCTGCGTACATCAACTAGATTTAACACACATCTATTGAATATTTCACCCAGCAGCATCAGAATACACGTTAATTCCAGGAGCACATGGAACATTTTCTAAAATAGACCATATTTTAGGCCACAAACTTATCCAAATGCAGAAACTTTGAATTTATACCTTGCATTCTCTCAGACCACAAGGGAATAAAATTTGAACTCAACACCAAAAGCCACCAAAGAAAGTCTGGTAACACATGGAGGTTGAACAACACTCCGCTGAATCACGAGTGAGTCATGGAAGAGATTAGAAAGGAAATTCATATATTCATGCTATTCAACAAAAATGAGGACACCAATAAGGAGCTTCTCTGGGACAAAGCAAAGGCAGTACTCAGACGCAAATTTATAGCTCTGAATTCCTACATCAACATATTGGAGAGATCTGAAACCAACAATTTAATGAGACATCTGAACCCCCTTGAAAATGAGCGGCAAATAAACCCCAAAACAGTAGACGAAAAGAAATAATTAAAATTAAATCAGAATTAAATGAATTAGAATCCAAAAAAATATAGAAAGAAGCAACAAAACAAAGAGTTGGTTCTTCCAAAAATAATAACAAAATTGACAAACCCTTAGCAAATCTTATCAGAAAAAGAAGAGAACACGGCCAAATAAATAAACTCACAGATAAGAATGGAAACATCACCACAGAAACAACCAAGATTCAGAACATTATAAGGGAATACTTCTCAAAACATTATGCTAATAAGTTTGAGAACTTGGCAGAAATGGACATTTTCCTAGCAAACATTGACATGCCAAAACTAAACCAAGATGAGTTATACCATCTTAACAGGCCCATATCAAGCATTGAAATAGAAACAGCAGTAAGAGACCTCCTATCTAAGAAAAGTCCAGGACCAGATGGTTTTACCACGGAATTCTACATGGCCTTCAAAGCAGAGCTCACACCAATACTCCTCCAACTCTTCAATGAAATTAAAAGGGAAAGTTCACTAATGAAGTCAATCTATGAAGCCATCATAACCCTCATCCCAAAACCAGGGAGGGACTCATCAAAGAAAGAGCACTATGGACATATTACTTTGATGAATATTGATGCAAAACTTCTCAACAAAATTTTGGCCAATCAACTTCAACAATTCATCCAAAAAATTATACACCACAATCAAACAGGATTCATTTCAGGGATACAAATCTGGTTCAATATATGCAAATCAATTAATATTATTCATCACATCAACAGGAGGAAGGATAAGAACCACATGATTATCTCAATAATGTAGAAAAAGCGTTCCACAAGATCCAACACCCCTTTATGATGAAGGATTTGGCAAAATTAAGAATCCATGGGACATTCTTCAATACGATAAAAGCTGATTATGACAAACCTACAGCCAGCAATATGCTTAATGGTGATAAAATAAAGCCATTTCCTCTTAACTCAGGAACAAGACAAGGATGTCCAATCTCTCCCTTTCTCTTCAATCTAGCATTAGAATACCTACCTACAGCAATAAGACAAGATGCAAACATAAAGGGGACCCAAATAGGGAAAGAAGAAATGAAACTCTCCCTCTATGCAGATGACATGATCTTGTATTTCAAGAACCCAATAGACTCTACTCCCAAATTACTCAAGCTGATTCAAAACTTTGGCAAATAACAGAGTATAAATTTAATCCCCCCAAAATCAATGACTTTTCTGTATGAAAACAATGAGAAAAGCGTGGCTGAAATTAGGAAAGCAACTCCATTTGTAATAGCCCCACAAAAAATAAAATACCTAGGAATTAACCAAAGAAGCGAAGGACCTCTATGATGAAAACTTTAAAAACTTGAAAAAGCATATTAAAACAGAAGTTAGAAAATGGCAAAAACTCCCGTGCTCCTGGATTGGAAAGAGTAACAACATGAAAAATGGCAATACTTCCCAAGGCTATCTACAAATTCAATGTGAAACCTATCAAAATTCCAACCTCATTCTTCAAGGAAATAGAAGAGGCAATCCAAAAATACATATGGAACAATAAAAGACCCTGAATAGCAAAAACGCTCCTCAACGGAAAGAACAATGCTGGAGGAATGTCAATACCAAATTTCAAACTCAACTATAAAGCCATAGTAATCAAAACAGCTTGGTACTGGCACAAGAACAGAACTCAGGACCAATAGAATAGAATTGAAAACCCAGAAATGAAGCTACAGATCTATAGCAATCTGATCTTCAATAAGGGATCTCAAAAAAATAGAATGGAAGAAAGACAGCTCCTTCAGTAAATGATGCTGGCAAAATAGGTTAACTGCTTGTAGAAAACTAAAGCTAGATCCTTATCTATCACCCTGCACCAGAATCAATTCCAAATGGATCAAAGACCTTGGAGTCATAGCAGACACTCTGAAAACATTACAGGTTGGAATAGGAGAAACCCTATGTCTCCTTGGAGCAGGTCGAAATTTTCTTAATAGCGACCCTGAAACACAACAAACCAAAGAAAGGTTGGACAAAGGGGATTGCATGAAGTATCAGAGCTTCTGCATGGCAAAGGACATAGCTAGCAAGATCAATAGAAAGCCTACGGATTGGGAGAAGATCTACTCTAGCCATACAATGGACAAGTGTCTCATATCTACAATATACTTGGAACTCAAAATATTAAATCTCCCAACAACACATCCTCAAAGAAACAACTGCCCAATAAATAAGTGGGCTAAAGACTTAAAGAGAAACTTCTCTGAAGAAGAAAGGAGGATGGCCAATAGACACATGAAGAAATGCTCAACCTCCCTAGCCATAAAATAAATGCAAATCAAAACAACAATGAGATACCACCTCACCCCAGTTAGAATGGCTAGAATCAAGAACTCTAATAACAACAGATGCTGGAGGGCATGTAAACAGAAGGGAACCTTACTTCATTGTTGGTGGGAGTGTAAACTTGTTCAACCACTTTGGAAAGCAGTATGGAGGTTCCTCAAAGACTCCACATACAGTTCCCCTATGACCCAGCAATCCCACTTTGGGGCATTTACCCAAATGCTTACAAACAAGACCACACTAAAGCTACCAGCACAACTATGTTTATTGCAGCATTATTTACCATAGCTAAGATATGGAACCAACTCAGATGCCCTTCAGTAGATGAATGGATCAATAAAATATCGTATATATACCCAATGGAATTCTATGCCTCCATTAGAAAAAATGACATTTCTCCTTTTGTTAGGAAATTGAAAGTCTTGGAAAAAATTATATTAAGTGAAGTAAGCCAAGCCCAAAGAAACATAGGTCCCATGGTTTCCCTTTTTTGCAATATCTAGTACATGTATGAGTAAAGCAGAAAAGGTCAGATCAGGTGAAGTTAGGAAAATGAATCCTAAGATATGTATTTAAATGTGTTTTTTTCATGCATTTGTTTCTAATGCATTTATAAGATTATTTCTTTGTTGCTTTGTATGTCTCTCTCCCACAGTATAACCCCTGCTTTCGCTATATTTGATGTCGGTATAATTTGTGGAAGGGAAGGGGAAAAATAAGTTGTTTAAATAATGACACAGGTGGACCTTTGCAGCAATGAGAATTACAAGTTTTCATGTCGAAAACGAACTTTACAACTTTGGTGGGGGTGGGAGGGTGTTTGGGTGGGAGGCAGGGGGGAGGCTGGGAAGGGATATGAAGGGTAAACAAAGGAGGATGCTACAATGCTTGATAGAAATTTACTCATTATCTTGCCCATGTATTTGTAACCCCTCTGTACAGTATGTTCACAATAAAAAAATAACAAAATAAAATAATTTTTCAAAAAAGAAAAAAAATACACACACATAGAAACCCAAAATAAAAATTATGAGTAAGAAAAAAAGTTAATAGAAAACAAAAATTATTAAGTTAAAAATTAATTTAAAAAAGGTTAAGAAAAAAAAGTATAAAAGGTACAAAAAAAGAGATCTTTGATTTTTTTGGGGGATGGGACGATCTTGTATCTCCCTTGTGTCCATAACAAGTCTCTTGTTGGATTATCTGGTCTGCTTTTGGTGTTTGATTTTCCTGTGGCTTGGTTGGTTTCTTTAGTCAATTTGTTTGAGCATGCAGAAAAATGCTCTGCTTTACCAAGGATTTTGTGATCCTCCTCCCAGGCTAGTTCAATTGGACCCAGATCTACTTTGAGTTTCACAAAAGAGGGAGATGGCTGTTTCCTCTAGTTAGGAGATGCTGTGATGAGGCTAGGTTCTGGGTAAAGTTGAGGCCTTTCAGCAAACAGCAGCTTTTCCCTGAGGTATTAGCTTCTGCAAAACTCACAGAGCCCAGTCTGGAGCCATTCTCAGGGTTTATGTTTACTGAATTTCAATTGATTGTCAAGGCTGCTGTAGGGAGGATCAGCCTCTAGCTTTGTTTACCCAGTGAAGAAAGCCCACTCCTGGGACTGGCTGCCCAAGCGGGGTGACTTTTCCGAGGGAGGAGCTGAGCCTGGCAGGTCAGGTTAGGATCCTGTGACCTGCTAAATGACTTGTTTTTTTCCAAGGCCTGAGTTGGAGCTAGCTGCACAGCCTGGCTTTGTCAGTATCCAAGATGGAGATCTCCTGTCATGGTGGGGGGGAGAGTTGGCCTTCCCTCCTCTGCTCCCTGAGAAGGAGTGAGGATGTCAGGCTTCTACTCACGCCAGAGTCTTGGTTTCTGGCTCATCTCTGGTCTGCGAACTTCAGGGTGAAGATGTGTGCTCCTTGTCAGTTCTTGCTGGTGTTGAGTAGAAACCGTTCACTTGTCGCATCTGGCACTTAAGTCCTGGACTCTCTGTGTTGCAGGTATGGCGGCTATTGCTGCCGCCCCTGCCGCCACATCTGTGGCTACTGGCAAGTGCTCATATCTGTCTCCTTGCCTGGATTTTCCCTCTCTGGCCGAACTCTCTGTCCTGTGATGGCACACTTGGTGTGATTCTCTGGCTTAGGACTGTTTATTGGAACACTAAAATTCTTTTGTGTGGGAGAGCTTGTTTAACCTCCAGCTTGTCCTCTGCCATCTTCCCAGAACTCATCAGAAAATAACATTTAAAGGCAAGCCCATGCAGGAAAGTACATGGGACATTTTTTCTGTGTGTGCCAGTCATGGGGGTTGAATTTGTTCTACTTTATTCAAGGCTGGTGTTCTATTACTCTCAGCTAATCGGTGGGATGACTACCAGCTAATTGGAGGTAAAGAGTCTCATGGAATTCTCTGTGCAGGCTGACTTCAAACTGATAATCAGATTTCAGCTTCCTGAGACATTCTGTGCTTTGCATGAGACACTTATCTCCAATGAACCACCAAAAGGAAGAAGAAAAACAAAACACCTGGTTTTGAGATGTGGCTCAAATGGCAGAAATGTGACAATGATTTCTGGGACAGCACCCACACCTTGAGATCAAGCTCCAGGACCAGCACACAAAAGAATAAAATAAATAAATGAAAAGAAAAGTGGAAGAAGAAAAGGGAGAGCCGATTTCAGAGGTTAAAATGAGCAAAATTGAGTTAGCTTACACTTGTTATTGGGCTTACTCAAGGGTCTCACATCTGAGGATAAGTACTCAAGGCCAGCCAAGGCAGGGGAGACCATGAACTCTACTCTAATTAGCCAACTACAGTTATTTTTTAAAAGCTCTTAATTGTGGTGTGGCTCACATATTAGAGGGTTAGTATTAAAAATGTACTGGGAGGGGGCTGGGAAGGTGACTCAGTGGGAGAGTTCTTGCCTTGCATGCATCAGGCCCTGGGCTCAATTCCTCACCAACACATAAGCAGGAAAAATCAGAAGTGGCTCAGTAGCACAGTGGAGCTGAGGGACAGCGCCCAGGCCCAGAGCTCAGGCTCCATGACAGGCAAAAAAAAAAAAAAGGAACTAGAAAAATACCTAGACTCTGATTGATAGCTCTAAGCCCAGCATACATATGGAAATAAAAAGTAGAAATTAAAAAATGTATAAGAAAATCCAATTAAATTTTCAAAATGAGTCATGAGTTTTTGGTTTTTGTGTGTAATCCTCTTTTTTTGGTCGGTTGTAAGGCTTGAACTATGGGCCTGAGCGCTGTTCCTCAGCTCTTCAGTTCAAGGCTAGTGCTCTACCACTTGAGCTACAGTGCCACATCCTTTTGCGTGTAATCCTAAATACTAAGATAGATTAAATCTGAGGGCTACGGTCTCTCATCTTCAAATCACCAGCAAAACAAATAAACAAGAAAACAGTAGTGAATCAGTGATGGATTTGTAAAGCACCAGGCTTGAGTGAGAAAGCTATGAAACAGTGCCCTTGCTCAGAGACCCAGCCTCAGGATCAAAAAAATGTAAATAAGAAGAGAACCTGGGGCTGGTGACTCATGTCTGTAATTCTCCAGGAGGCAGAAATATGGGTATCCAGTGTAAAGGCCAATTCTAGTAGGAAAGTCCAGAAGACAGTTGCTTGTGGGCCATCCTGGGGCTAGAAATGTAGTACTCCCAGATTTTTGGCAGTTAATTGGAGGTAAGGATCTGAGACTTTCCTGCTCAGCCTGGCTTTGAACCATGATGGTCAGATTTCAGCCTCCTGAAACAGGCCAGTCCTTGCATGAGTTCTGGCTCCAGCACTAGCACACTCACAAAAAATGAAATGAATACACGCAAAGAAGACTAGAAGAGAAAGAACCAATAACTGAGGCTGCAATGAGCCAATCAGCTCATCACTGGTGGCTCATAACTGTAATTGTTTACTCAAGAGGCTAAAACGTGTGGATAATATTTAAAGGCCAGACCGAGTAGGAAAGTCCATAAGACTTGTGTTTGTGTAAGTATGTCTGTGTGTGAGTCCTGTTGCTTGAGCTTGTACTGTTTTGCTCAAAGCTCTACTAATCTCAGCTTTTTAGTGGTTATAATTGGAGGTATCATGTACTTTCCTGCCCAGGCTGGCACCAACTTTGATTCTCAGATTTCAGCCTCATAAATCTGGTCTGGCTCCACATTATATTCATTCTAATTAAACACCAAAACAGAAAAAAAAATCCTGGAGTTTAGCTGTGGTTCAACTCTCAGAACTGGGAAAATTTCTGGGACAGCACCCAGACCCTGAGTTCAAGCTGGAGGACAAACACAGAAGAAATAAAAAGAGTATAGAAGTACAAAAGGAAGAGTCAGTGACAGAGGTTGAAATGAATCAAACAAATCAATCAAATTGGTTTCTCACACATGTTGTACAAGGTACTCAGGAGAATTAAATCTAAGATTCACGATTCCTGGTCAGCCCAGGCAGGAGGGTCCATGAGACTCATATATCTAATTTTCCACCAAAAATAAGCTACAATTTGTACTTTAGCTCATTTGGTTGAGTGCTAGTCTCAAATAAAAACTTTGGGACAAAACCTAGGCCTTGAGTTGAAGTCCTAGACATACATTTCAAAACAAACAAATACCCCCACGACTTAAAAAATGATGGGAAAAGAAAACTAAGGTTTGAGTTGGTTCATGTATGTATTCCTATCCATTCTAGGTTCAAAGCTAGACTGGGCAGGAAAGTACATGAAACAGTTAACCCCAACTACCCAGCCAAAAGCTGGAAGTGCAGATATGACTGTAGATGTAAAGCACTGTATTTGGTGCAAAAGATAATTAAAAAAAACTGCTTACCCAGAGTTCAATTCTTAGTACTAAAAAATTGTAGGAGAAGTGAAGAAAGGCCAATTGTAAATTTAAATATAAGCCTGGTGTTTGTTGATCATGGCTGTAGTTGATTCTTGGCTGCAAAAATCTTGGGATCAAGTTTCAAGGTCAACCCAAAAAACAAAGTCAAGGAGACTTTGTGTGTGTATGTGTGAATGTTTGTGTGTGTGTGTGTGTGTGTGTGTGTGTGTGTGTGTGTGTGTGTGTGTTTCTATGTGTGATGTGTGTGTTTCTGTAGTATCCTTTGCTTAGTGCCCTAGCATTCCCAGCTTTTGGGTGGTGAATTGGAGATAAGAATGTCATGGACTTACCTGCCCAGGCTGGCTTTGAAACATGGTCCTCAGATTTTAGCTACCTTATTTAGTTGGAAGTTGAGCTGTGGCTGAAGTGGCAAACTGGGCAAATATTTTCTGGAACTGCAGGCAGACCCTGAGTTCAAGCCCCAAGACATGCACAGAAGAAAGAAAGAAGAGTACATGTAACCAAGGAAGAGGGAGTGACAAAGGCTTAAATCAATCAAGCACCAGTGGCTCATACATGTTTTACTAGCAATTCAAGAGCCTGAAATCTGAGGATGATGGTTCATGGCCAGCCTAGGCAGGAGAGTCCATGACTCTCGTCTCTAATTAATCAACCCCCCCAAAAAGTGCCAAAAAGTTATGATGTTTCTCATGTAATAGAGGATATCCTTGAATAAAAACTTTTAGGACAGAATATGAGCCCCAAATTGTAGACCCTGGAACAGCACACACATACAAAAAATAGAAAGTAAGCAAAAGAAGGAAGTGGCAAGTACATATTAAAGTTTTAAAATGACACAAGGGTTGTTGGTCATGTGGATAATCCTAACTACCCAAGGGCCTGACATCTGAGGATTGTGGTATCAAGTTAGCCTGGGTAGGAAAGTGCTTGAGATGCTTATCCCAGCTACCTGGCACAAAGCCCTGAGCTGGAGCTGAGGTGGTAAAGCAACAGCCTTCAGTTAAAAAGCTAAGAAACAGTCCCCAGAGCCAGAGGTCAAGCTGCAGGGCCACTAAAAATTACAAATAACAAACAATCAATACAAAGGAGAGAGGAAGAACAGAGACTGAAATCTGAGGATGCACAATTCAAAGTTAATGCATGGAAGAAAATCCATGAGACATTCTGGTATGTGTGCATCTGTGTGCCATCTTGCAGCTTGTGTGTGCCTCCTTGAACTTGTGATGGTTTGTTCAAGGACATAACTCTACCACTCCAAGATTTTCAGTGGTTAATTGGAGTTCATGGTCTCATGGATTTTCCTTCTCAGCCTGGCTTGATTCATGGTAGGCTTTCCTCAGACTCTTATCTCCAATTAATTGTCAAAAAGAAAAAAAAAAAAAGCCTGGGAATTGAGTTATGGCTCAAGTGGCAGGATTGGGCAATCAGTTTCTGGGACAGCAACCAGGCCCTGAGTTCAAGCCCCAGGACAATCACAGAAGGATTAAAGAAAGAGAGACTAGTAGTGCAGAAGGAAGATCCAATGACAGAGGTTTAAATAAATCAAGCATTGGTAGCTCACCGATGTTCTATCAGCTACTCAGGAGGATGAAATGGATCACCATTGATGGCCAGCCCAGGTAGGAGAATCCATGAGACCCTTATGTGTCATTTCTCACCAAAAATATGGCACTAGCTGTGTTCTGGTTCATGTGGTATACAAAAACAAAGAAAAAAGAACACAAATTATGAAAGATGAGAGAAAGAGAAAATTATCATTTAAAAATAAGCCATGGGTTGTTGGTTTATTTGTGTATTCCTAGCTACTGAGGAAGTTGAAATATGAGGATCACAACTCAAAGCCAGCCTGGGTAGGAAAGTGATTGAAATTCTTATCTTCAACACCCAGCAAAAGCTGGAAATGAAGGTGTGATAGTAGTTGTAAAGTACTGAAATATGGCGAAAATCTGGGAAACGGATTCCTGGTCCATAATTCAGCCCATAGTCGACCAAAAACAAAACTGATAGAAGAGAAGAAATGACCATTTGAGATTTAAAAATAAGCCTGGCGCTATTGGTTCATGCTTATAATTTTAGATTTCAGGAGGCTGAAGTTTGAAGACAGTATTGAAAGGCCAGTCCAAACATGAAAGGCCATGGGGCTTTTTTTCTTTGTGCCAACCTAGGGCTTGAATTTGTGTAGGAGCCCTACCACTCCCAGCATCTTGGTAGTTGATGAAAAGAATCTCATGAACTTTCCTGTTCAGGCTGGCTCCAAACTGTGATACTCAGATTTCAGCCTCCTGAGTCTTGCCGGGCTTTACATGTGACTCATCTCCAAAAGAAAGAAAAATAAAACCTGGCGATTGAGCTATGGCTCCAATGGCAGAAATGAGAAAATAATTTCTGAAACAGCACCCAGACCTTGATATTAACTTCAGTGCCAACACACACACAAAGAATAAAATAAATGTGGAGAAGGGTGGGAGAAGAAAGAGCCAATTTCACAGTTTAAAATGAGCCAAGCATAGGTGGCAAACACCTGAGATGGTAGCTACTCAGGAGGCTCAAATCTGAGGCTCACAGTTGAAAGCCAGCCCAGATAGGAGAATTCATATACTCAACTCTAAGTACCTACTTAAAACCAAACAACATCAAAAAATAGCCACAAGTTGTGTGTTGGCTCATGTCTTAATTTGCTAGTCGTGAGTAAACCCCTCGGGGATAGCACCTGGGCTGATTTGTAGACCCAGGACCGCATACACAAGGAAATAAAAATACAAAAAAAGGTGTAAGGATTGCAGGAAATATGGCTTAGTGATAGAGTGCTTGCCTAGCATGTTTGAATTCCTGGGTCTGTTTCCTCAGTACCTCATGAATAGAAAAGGCTGGTAGTGGCATTGTGGCTCAAGTAATAGAATCCTCACCTTCAGTAAAAGAAGCTCAGGAACAGTGCCCAAGCCCTGATTTCAAGTCTCAAGACTAGGGGAAAAAAGGTGTGAGAAAATCCAATTAAAGTTTCAAAATTATCCATGAATTTTTGATTGATGTGTTTAATCCTAGTGATTCAGAAGGCTAAAATCTAAAGGTTGTTGTTCATACCCAACCTGGGCAGGGAAGTGCCTAAGTCTCCAAATAATCAGCAACAAAATCCAGAAATGAGGATGTGCTTGTAGTTGGAAAGCACCAGCCCTGAGGAAAAAACTGAAACAGTGCCCTGGCTCAGAGATCCAGCCTCAGGATCACAATAAGAGAATTAAATGATTGAAGAAGAGAAACTTGGACTGTTGGCTCATGTCTGAAATTCTAGAAAAGCAGGAGGCTGAAATATAAGATCCAGTGTAAAGGCAAACCCAGTCAAGAAATTCCAGGAAACCATGGGACCTATGTTTCTTTGAGCCTGGCTTATTTGCTGAATATAATTTTGTCCAAGTCTTTCCATTTCCTAACAAATGGGGCAATGTCATTCTTTCTGCTGGAGGCATAGAATTCCATGGTGTACTGAGTCAAGCAGAAAAGGTCAGATAAGTTGATGTTAGGGAAATGAACCCTAAGGTATGTATTCAAATGTTTTTTTTCTTTCATGCGATTGTTTCTATCACATTTATAAGATTATTTCTTTGTTGCTTTATATGTTCCTCCCCTACAGTATAACCCCTGCTTACACTGTATTTGATGTCGGTATAATTTGTGGAGGGGAAGGGGAAAAACAAATCGTTTAAACAGGGATACACGTGGACCCATTACAACCATGAGATGTACAAGTCATTATGTCGAAAACGAACTTTACAACTTTGGTGGAGGCGGGGGAGGTGGAGCAGGGACGACTGGGTGGGGGGGGAGGGGGATGATGGGAAGGGATGGAAAGAGGAAACAAAGGAGGAGGCTACAATTATTGATAAGAAATATACTCATTATCTAGCCCATGTAATTGTAACCCCTATGTACAGTATTTTCACAATAAAAAAAGGAAAAAAAAGAAATTCCAGGGGACTGTTTTGTGTGTGTTAGCCACACTGGAGATAGGATTTTTTTGATTGAATGGAAATAAGAGTTTCATGGACTTTCTTGCTCAAGCTGCTTTCAAACTATGATGGGCAGATTTCAGCCTCATGTATCAGGCCAGGCCTTGCAAGAGTTCAAGCTCCAGGACCAACAAACATAAAAATAATGAAATAAATGAAAAGAAGGGTAGAAGAAGAGAAGAAAGAGGCAATACCAGAGGTTTCAATGAACCAATCATTGGTGGCTCATATCTGTGATTTTAGCTACTCAGGCTGGAATTTGAGGATACTGTTTAAAGCTCAGCTCAGTTATATGAGTTCATAAGTTCTCTCTCTGTATCTCTCTCTCTCTCTCTCTCTCTCTCTCTCGTGCCAATCCTTGTGTTTGAACTTGCACTCTTTTCTTCAATGACCTACTTACTTTCTGATTTTTAGTGGTTAATTGGAGAAAAGAGTGTTAAGGACTTTCCTCAATTTTCAGCTTCCCGAATCTGGCCTACCTCTACATGAGTCTCTTGTCTCCAATTAACTTCCCCCCAAAAGCCAAATATAATGGTTAGTCCCATATATGCACTGAGACAGCATCTGAGCTTCAATTTCTACTCCTAGGACAAGCAAAAATGAAGAAAATAAGAAAAAGTGGAAGCAAGCACATATTAATGTTTTAAAAGGACCCAAATGTTGCTGGTCATGTATGTAATCCTTACTATACAAGAGGCTGACTTCTGAGGATTGCAATGTCAAATCAGCCTGGGCAGGAATGTGCTTGAGACTCATCTTCATCTACACAGCCCAAAACCTTGAGCTGTGGCTAAGGTTGTAAAAGCATCAGCCTTGAATGTAAAAGTTAAGATATAGGCCCCAGAGTTAGAGATCAAGCCACAGGACCAATAAAATTTTCAAAGAAGAGAATATGAAGAGAGGCTGAAATCTGAGGATCATGGTTCTAAGCTAGCCCATGCAAGAAAGTCCATGAGGCTTTCTCTGTGTGTGCATCAGTGTGCTGTCCTATGGCTTGAATTTGTGCTGTTTTGTTCAAGGATAGAGCTCCACCACTCCCAGCTTTTCATTGATTAATGGGAACTAAGATTCTCATGGACTTTCCTGCCTTGGTTGGCTTTGAACCATGATCCTCAGATTTCAGAAAACTGATCCATGCTGGGCTTTGCATAAGACTCTTATCTCCTATTAGTACCAAGAATTAAAAAAACTGGAGTTGAGCTGTGAATCAAGTGGCAAACTGGGCAATCACTTTCTAGGACAGCACTCAGGGCCTTATTTCAAGCACCAAGACAAAACAAGCATAGCCACAAGTTATATTTTGGCTTATGTGGTAAGGCCACTAGTCTTGAAGAAAAAGCTCTGGTATTGTGTCCAGGCCCTGATTTGTAGCCCCAGGAATAGCACATAAACAAAAATAACAAACAAGGAAAATTTTAAAAAGAAAAATTGGAAAAAATAACATTAACGTTTTTAAATGTACAATCGGTGTGTGGTTCATGTGTATAATCAGAGCACTTCAGGAAGCTGAAATCTGAGGATCATGGTTTGAAACCAGACTATCCAGAAAAGTACAATAAAATCTTATATTCAATAAGCCAGCAAAAAGCTAGGAGTGTAGTTATGGTTGAGTTGTAAAACATAATCCTTGAGTCAAAAAACTAGTAAACATAAGGGCACTGAGTCTCTAGCCTGTAATCTTAGATATTCAGGGGTTTGAGATATGAAAATCATGGCTCAAAACCAACCTGCGAAGGAAAGTTAATGAGAACTTATCTCCAAATAACCACCAGAAAACCTGAAGTGGCTCTGTGGCTGAAATGGTAGAGCATTCACCTTAAGCTGAAGGGCTCAAAGACAACACTCAGGCCGAGGGTTCAACTCCACCCTCCTTAAAAATAGGAAAAAAACAGCAATGAGACCCAGAGATCAGGTCTACTGACAGCAATTAAAAAGCATTGAGGTTGAAGTCAAGAAAGAGCTGAGTAAATATATTAAAATGTCAGAGGCTGGTTGCTCATGCCTGTAGATTCTAGCTACCCATGCCACAGTTCAAAGCCAGCACTAGCAAGAAAGTCCATGAGATTTGTGTATGTAATTACCAGTACTAGGGGTTGAACTTGCCCTGTTTTACTCAAGTCTAGAGTACTACAACCCCCAGCTTTTTGGAGATTAATTGGAGATAAGAAACTGAAACTTCTGGGAAGTTGGCTCAGTGGTAGGTGCTAGCCTTGCATGTATGAGGACCTGGGTTTGAGTCCTCAGAACCACATAAGCAGGAAAAGCCAAAAATGTTGCTGCAGCTCAGTTGATAGAGCACTAACCTTAAGCTACAATGTTGATGGACAGCGCCAAAGCCTAGTTTTCAGGCCCATAACCAATGACAAAATAACAATAAAAAAAAACCCTCAGACTTTGCTGCTCAGACTGGCTTCAAACCAAGATCCTCAGATTTCAGCCTCCTTAGTAGTGCTGGGGTTTGCATGAGACTTCAAAAAGAAAGAAGCTGGAAGTTGAGCTGTGGCTCCATTGGCAGAACTGAGCAAAATCTCTGAGACAGTGGCCAGTCCCTAGATGGAGAAAAAAAAACATAAAACATTTTCAAAAATAAATAATAAATTGTAATACAGAAAAAATCATGTTTAATATGATACAAAGGAAAACTGTTGTTTTTTTTAAGTGCAGCAAACAAAAACTACTACAAAGTTTCAAAATGACATACTGAGAGTAAGGGGAAAAGGAAATTTTTTTATGTTTATGTAAATATTAAATCCAAACTGACATGGACACAACCTAATATGAGCAGAACCTTATCTCTCACTTGTAATTTCTTACAAACAATTGTCCCTCCAGTTTCAGCACTAGCATCGAGATTTAGGAAGGACCTCCCTATGCAGCCTTGACTGAATAGGGATCTTCCTGCTTTAGCCTCTTGAGTTAGAAATACAGGCTTTGCCCTTATTTTAATACACAAATTACATTTTACAAATCAACATCAATACTCAAATAATGGATTATGTGTAAAAGCATGAATAAACATCCACCAGAGAACCTCTGAGCAATAAAATCATAACAGTAGAAAATTAGCTACCACTTAAGGTAGGTAACAGAAGGAAGATTTAGCATTTTTTTTTGGAGGTGCAGGGGTCTGAACACAGGGCCTCATGCTTGCTAGGTATAAAATTCAGTGACATTAATTACATCCACACTACTTTTTAAACATTACCTCTGCTTGTGAACTTTCTTTTCAATACTGATGGAATCCACAGAATGACCTGCACCAGAAACTTTTGTTTTGTTTTGTTTTTGATCGGTCATGGGGCTTGACCTCTGGGTTGGGCAGTGTCTCTGTGCTCTTCAGCTCAAGGCGAGTTGTCTACCACTTGAGCTACAGCACCACTTCCGGTTTTCTAGTGTTTTATTGGAGATAATAGTTTCACATACTTTTCTGCCTGGGCTGGCTTTCAACTGTGATCCTCAGATCTCAGCCTCCTGGGTAGTTAGGATTACAGGTGTGAGCCACCATCCCCCAGCCACAGAAACTTTTAATCTTCCCTTTTTCCATTATGAAATTGCTTAGTCAATATATTTCACATAAATAGATTATTTTGTGTCCATCCATGACAGACATATATTAATTGCAGCCTTTTGTGTATGAGTCATAATTTATGCACACCTCACATTTTATAAACCTATTCATCAGGGCCCACATTCAGCAGCTTGTTCTGAGAAGAATGGTAGCTATTTTGCTAGCGACCGCTATCCTCTGCCGTTTCCTACTCAGATTAGTCTTTTGTATCCGTATGAGTCTGCTCAGAGGGTAGAGTCATAAGGGCTGGATTTGAACCATGATCCTCACATCTCGGTCTCCTAAATAGCTAGGATTACAGGTGTGAGACAACTGCACCAGGCCATCATTTCTTCCTAGAACATTTCAGGGGGATGGAATAGTACTGTACCACATATATTCATTAGCAACTTCCCCAGGGTGAGCCAGATACTCAGACCAAATCCACTGACCTTGATACTGTCTTTGGTGTCCAAAAGGATATTGTTGGTCTTAAGGTCTTCATGTACTATTTTGTTTGGTGTAAGTAGTGAACAGCACTTACATGTGTGACAAGCCTCCTGGCTTCATCCTCATATAGGGGGCAGAATTTTCAAATACACCCGAGGAGGTACCACCTAGTGGCCAGTTCCATGATGAGATACACATACTCTTCCTTCTCCATTACCTGGTACAAACTGATGATGGGTTTGTGCCATACCTTCTTTAAAATGTCCACCTCATTCTTTATCCAATGATGAGTACTCTCACTTTCAGAGTATTTTAAATCCCATGTCCTTATCTGTAAGGAGGGAATGGGCCAGCTTCACTTTTCCATAGGTACCTGTGTCGAAGAGCTCTTTTTTCTGGTATTGTTTGATGATCTCCTCCATCAAGCAGCTTTAGATTGATTCTTTCTGTTCTTCCATCTTTCTGCTACAATGGCAGGTAGCAAATCTACCTAAATAAATTAAATTAAATAAAGGAAAACCCAGAGGGAGTAGAAAGAAATACCAAAATCCAAATAACAGCCCGTCCCCACTACCAAAAAATCATTTAACTTTGATTCAGTCCAGCGAGTCATCAAGCAAGAGCTCCAAGCTCTGTTAACTGACATAGGTTGGAGCACAGTGGCTTCCTATATATCCTTCATGACCTCACACAATGGAGCAATCACAACCAGGCATAGTGATGTCATAGAAGAAATGGACCAATCAGAGTCTGGGCCAGTGAAGTCAGAGAAATAGCGGACCAATCACAGCCTGCCAGCATTGATACTCTAGCTCTTAGACCTCAAAGACTGTTGCTAAGGAATACATGTGGCTTGAGGTTGCTCTGGTCATTCTCGTGGCATTTCTGAAACCACTAGGAGAGTGGTCAAAATCCTCTTATTTTCTAGAGGACTACTGAGTCTTATAAATTGCTTCTCTGTAGACACTAGGTAATAGACTCTATTCTTGATGGCCACCTTATCCAATGTCTTTTTCCAGCAATAGCACTGCACAAAGGCCTCCGTCCTTCTCAAGGACAGCTGTGTCCTACAACTTCCTCCTGAGGGGACAAGTTCCAGGGTGGCTTTGAGCCACCACCCTCACAATTCACCTTCCTGAGTAGTTAGGATTATATGTGTGAGCCATCAGTAGGTACTTAGCTCATCTCTGACATTTGGAGCACGTATATTTGTTAGAAAGGTGGTATTTAGATCTCTCCTTTTAACACTTTAAATTTGCTGCCCTTGCTGTCTAATAGTGAATCTAGTTTCTGATGAGAAATTTGTCTTAATATCATTGAATATTACTTGTGTGTGATGAGTTGTGTCTTTGTGCTTTGGGAGGTTTTCTGTTTTGTTTAATTAGAATGTGTCTTAATGTGGACCTGTGTAATTAAGTTAATTGACATTTTTGAGCTGATAGATTCCTGCATGGAAGGGTTCATGCTTTCAATCAAAATTGGAAGTTATTGGTTTTTATTCCTTCAAATACTATGTATTTCTATTTTTCCCTCTGTATACATATATATTATACATTATATATTCACATTGTATATGTGAATATACATACATATACCTACCTGTTTATATTATATATACATTTATATACATATATAGTTTCACATAGCTTCCACTTTTGTGATTGTTTATGGTAGGAAGTTTAGATTGATCCTAGCTACTCAATCAGAGTTAGAGTTTGAAGTTTTCCTCTTTATTTCTTGATAAAAATATGCATTACTCATCAAGGATATTGAAATAGGTATTAAACACAGATAGCCTCTCTCTCTCTCTCTCTCTCGTTCTCTCTCTCTCTCATTTCCTGCCTTGGTTTGGTCTCTGAGCACAGGGCCATTGCTTGTCAGGTTCTTCTAGTGTGCTGTGAAATTTTGCAGTGTCATATTCTGCTTCAAAGCCCACCATGCAGGCCTGCACTTGGAAGAGGAACTTCTCAAAGGCAGCCTGCATGGGTGCACCTGCCTGCCTCTGTCTTGATGTCAGAGCCCCATAGCTACTTGGGGTGGCCTTACCAAATGCCCTTTTGCCTAGACTGCTGACTGGTGACTGTGCCAGCACAAGCACAGCCTCTTTTTATTACACATCAGAGGTCTGCGGTGGAACCTGGGGATGTTCCCTTGTTGGTGGCTATGCTTGGAGCAAGGGTGGGGGCTGCAGAAGCCTCACTGTGGCCTGACTTCTGGGGTACAACAAATGCCAAGGGTTTCTCTGGGCTCTTTACAGAATACATGGGCAGGTTCAGGAGCAGAAGCTGAGCTTAGGGGGCCCCTAAACACCAGGTGGGCTTTAGAGCAGGGCATCACAGATTGATCTTTTTGAAGGGCTGCGGACAGCATCTGAAAGCTGTTGGACCTTTAGGAGGTCTGAGTACATCATGCAATTAGGTGTGGACCTCTGAGCTTCATCCATTGTTTGCAATAGGGCTGAGGCCTCCCTCCCGTATTGTCCTGGTGCCCTCTGAGTGTGTGCTGGTTTCCAGCAGTGATTAAAGTTTAATGTGTGTTTTTTTCACTGAGCCTCACTAGGAAGTTCTATTGTTGGCAGGGATAATTCTGTCATTGGGAGTTCTTTGTGTTCTCTGATTAAGGGAATCTACAGACCTCAGAGCACATGTTGGCTTTCTCTCTGAAAGGTCTAAGTGTTTAAGGCTTCAGATGCTTTATAGGCTTCCAGACATATCCAGGGCTTTTTCTTTTTGATCTTTCAATGACAGCTTTAATTTCCTTCCTTAGTCATGGTCTATTGACCGCTTTGACTCTGGCATAAATGAGGGAACACAGACAGGGCTGTTGTGTTGCTAAGGAAAGCAGACAGGGCTGCCTTGTTGCTGAGAAAAAGCAGCCAGGCCTGTCTTGTTACATAGTTTCATTTTATTCCCTGATGTTGGTAAGCAAAACCTCCAGGTTGGACTTCAGGAGCTGCCCATGATCATTTTTCCATTCCTTTTCCCTGCTCTTACCATACTGCCTTTCTATTCAAATTCATTTTTACTTTTAATTTTTGTCAGAAACAAAGAAGCAATTAAAAAATCTATATGTAATGTTAATTTTTATTCTTTAATTACTAAAATACATGAAGAACATGTCAAAGCAGCATAAAATGGCAGGTGGTATGAGCTTGATCACTGTGCCTCTACTCTGTCTCTCTTGGACTACCCTGGGGTGACCACTGCGACTACTTAGTTATGTATCCCTGCATCTAAAGCACATGTGCACAAAGAACAGGCTATTAAAAAGAGACTTTCCCACAGCTATGCAAGTCCCTAAAACTGCTATCTAAGTAGGAGGCCAAATTTCCATTCACACTATGGAGATTCAAACGTCTACACTCATGTTCACAGACCTGAGCCAAGTCTGTGCTGGAACCAGGATTGAAGGTGGTAACTCATTGTTCACTAAGGGAGAAGAAGTCTGCAATAGCTAGAAATCTGCCCTTTGCCTTTCCCAGTAAGTCACAGTATCAGGTATGAGGATCAAGGAGTGACACAGACCTTTTAGAGGTTACTTGACTTTGGGTTTTAACTTTTGTAATTCCAAGTTTCTCTTCAGATCAAATATTGGGCCTGCACAACAGCAGCCCATGAGGAAGTGATGTCCAGAACTTGTGTAACTGTCTCAGACTCTTTGAACTTTTTTACTGAATTGTCTCTTTTTTTTTACAATCCACACCAATGGCCAAATAGGGTGTAGAAAAAAAAAGGCCACTTTCATCAAACCAGATTGTTGGTGTTCAAGACCTAAATTGAGTCCACTCCATTTGATGCAATACTGTTCAAAGGAACATTCATTCAGTGAGGAGTAAAACATTGTACATCTGTCAGAGATAGATGTTAACAGATATCCTTGACTTTTAACGTTATAGGTGGTATTTGAGCCAGATGCTGGTGGCATATACCTGTAATCTTGGCTACTCAGCATTCTAGTTTGAAGCCACCCAGGTACAGAATGTCTGTGAGACTTTTATCTCCAACTGACCACCAATAAGCCTGAAGTAGAGTTGTGGTTCAAGTGGTAGAAAAATAGTCTTGGACATAAAAGTGCAAGAACAGCACCCAGGCCTTCAGTTCAAGTTCCAGGGCTAGCAAACACATACCAAAAATATGGTATTTGCAACCAAAGAATACATTTTAATTTGATCTTTTTTAGCTAATTTAATGTCCGAGCTCTTGATCTGAAAGCGTCTTGGCCACTCTACTCCTGGAGAATAACAATTATTCAAGTGGAAAAGAAGGATTTAGAATGATTCTCCATTAGAGAAGCTGATGTTTGAAAGACTATGTGAAAAAAAATTCTTCAGTCTCTAAAAGAATATAGCACTCACAGTGGAACCTCTGAATTTGTAAATTGATGGTCAGTATATAGGCTTGAACTCAGAACCTCAAGGCTAGCACTCTACCACTTGAGACACATCTCCACCTCTAGTCTTTTTGGAAGTCAATTGGAGTAAGAGTCCCATGGATTTTCCTATCCGAGCTGGCTTTGAATAATGATCCTCAGATCTCAGCCTTCTGAGTAGCTAGGATTACAGGCTTGAGCCTGTGATGGCTAATTTAAATTTAATGGTACCAACTACCAGAGATGGTAGTTAAGACATTTACATCCACCACAAAAGTCCAAGTTAATTTCAGCTTTGGTTTCTCCAACACACTTAAGAGAAAGATCAGTAGAGATCTATCATTAAACCTTAATAGTAGAATTCAAATACTCTTGGCTTATTTTTTTTAATTGTGAGAATACCACACAAAGGAGTTACAAATACATGGGCAAGATCTTGGTTTATTTTGAGTCATGCTAAATCCCAGATTTGCAGGGACAAATCCCAAAATACATGTTTTAGGAGGTCAGAGACAGGAGAGTTTCCTGAAATTGCATTAAAATTAATATTAACATTAATATCATTTGTTTAACTAACAATCTAAAAAGTACACTTATTATAATTTTTCCAAGCCTTTTCATTTCCTAACAAATGGAGCAATGTCATTATTTTTGATGGAGGCATAGATCCATTGTGTATATATACCACATTTTTTGATCCATTCATCTACTGAGAGGCATCAGGGTTGGTTCCATATCTTACTTATGGTAAATAATGCTGCAATAAACATAGTCGTGCTGGCAGCTTTAGTGTGGTCTTGTTTGTGATCATTTGGGTAAATGCCCAAAAGTGGGATTGCTGGGAAATAGGGGAGCTCTATGTGGAGTATTTTGAGGAACCTCCATATTGCGTTCCAAAGGGGCTGAACAAGTTTACACTCCTACCAACAATGTAGTAATGTTCACTTCTCTCTGCATCCCCTCAAGCATCTGTTGTTATTAGAGTTCTTGATTATTGCCATTCTAACTGTGGTGAGGTTGTATCTCTATGGTTTGATTTGCATTTCTTTTATGGCTAGAGAGGTTGAGCATTTCTTCATGTGTCTATTGGCAATCCTTCTTTCCTCTTCAGAGAAGTTTCTCTGTAAGTATTTAGCCCACTTATTTATTGGGCAGTTGTTTCTTTGGAGACTTGTTATTGGGGGATTTAATTTTTTGAGTTCCAGGTATATTTTAGATATGAGACCCTTATCGGTTGTATGGCTAGTGAAGAACTTATCCCAATCTGTGGGCTTTCTATTGATCTTGCTAGCTATGTGCATGGCCATGCAGTAGCTCTTCAATTTTGTTCAATCCCATTTATTCAACCTTTCTTTGATTTGTTGTGTTTCTGGGTCTCTATTAAGAAAATTTTGGTCTGCTCCAAGGAGACCTAGGGTTTCTCCTATTCCATCCTGTAATGTTTTCAGAGTGTCTGCTTTGACTCTGAGGTCTTTTATCAATTTGGAGTGATTCTGGTGCAGAATGATATATAAGAATCTAGCTTTCATTTTCTACAAGGAGTTAACCCATTTTGCCAGCACCATTTACTGAAGAGGCTGTCTTTCTTCCATTCTATTTTTGAGCTCCTTTCTTGAACATTAGTTGGTTATAGGTCTGTAGGTTCATTTCTGGGTTTTCAATTCTGTTCCATTGGTCATGAGGTCTGTTCTTATGCAGGTACAATGTCGTTTTGATTACTATGGCTTTGTAGTAGAGTTTAAAATTTGTTATTGATATTCCTCCAGCCCTGTTCTTTCTTTTGAGGATTGTTTTTGCTATTCGGGGTCTTTTACTGTACCATAAGTATTTTTGGATTGCCTCTTCTAATTCCTTGAAGAATGAAGTTGGAATATTGATTGGTATTGCATTGAATTTGGAGATAGCCTTCGGAAGTATTGTCATTTTCATGATGTTAACCTTTCAAATCCAGGAGCATGGGAGTTGTTGCCACTTTCTAAGTTCTGTTTTGATTTCCTATTTCATGTTTTCAAAGCTTTCTTCATAGATGTCATTAACTTCTTTGATTAAGTTAATTCCTAGGATTTTATTTTTTGTGGGGCTATTACTAATGGAGTTGCTTTCCTAATTTCAGCCACACTTTTTTCATTGTTGGCATACAGATAAGCCATTGAATTTTGAGGGTTAATTTTATACCCTGCTACTTTGCCAAAGTTTTGAATCAGCTTGAGTAATTTGGGAGTGGGGTCTGTGGGATTCTTTAAACACAATATCATTTCATCTGCAACGGGGGAGAGTTTTACTTCTTCTTTCCCTATTTTGATTCCCTTTATGTCTGCATCTAGTCTTATTTGTAGCTCGGCATTCTAATACTAGATTGAAGAGAAGTGGAGAGAGTGTACGTCCTTGTCTCGTTCCTGAGTTAAGAGGAAATAGCTTTAGTTTTTCACCATTAACTGTAATGCTGGCTGTAGGTTTGTCATATACAGCCTTTATTGTATTGAGAATGTTCCATGGATTCCTAATTTTTCCAGAACCTTCATCATAAAGGGGTGTTGGATCTTGTCAAATGCTTTTTCTGCATCTATTGATATAACCATGTGGATCTTATCCCTACTCCTGTTGATGTGATGAATTATACTAATTGATTTGTGTATATTGAACCAGCTTTGCATCCCTGAAATGAATCCTGTTTGATCTTGGTATATGATTTTTTGGATGAATTGTTGAAGTCGATTGGCCAAAATATTGTTGATAAGTTTTTCATGAATGTTCATCCAAGAAATGGGTCTATGGTTCTCTTTCTTTGATAAGACCCTGCCTGGTTTTGTGATGAGGGTTATGATGGCTTCATAGAATGAGTTCCATAGTGAACTTTCTCTTTCAATTTCATTGAAGAGTTGGAGGGGTATTAATGTGAGCTCTGCTTTGAAGACCTTGTTGAATTCCGCTGTGAAACCATCTGGACCTGGGCTTTTCTTAGATGAGAAATCCTTTATTACTGTTTATATTTCAGTGCTTGATATGGGCATGTTAATGTGATTTAACTCATCTTGGTTTAGTTTTGGCTAGTCAGCATTTGCTAGGAAAAGATCCATTTCAGCCAAGTTCTCAATCTTATTAGCAAAAATTTTGAGAAGTATTTCCTTATAATGTAGTGAATCTTGGTTGTTTCTCTGGTGATCTTTCCATTCTCATCACTGAGTTCATTTATTTGGGTATGTTCTTTTTTTTTTCTCATAAGACTGGCTAAGGGCCTGTCAATTTTGTTATTTTTTTCGAAGAACCAACTCTTTGTTTTGTTGATTCTTTATATGGCTTTTTTGACATCTAATTCATTTAATTCTGATTTAATTTTAATTATTTCTTTCTGTCCATTGGGTTGGGGTTGATCCTGCTGCTCTTTTTCAAGGAGGCTCAGATGTCTCATTAAATTGTTGGTTTCAGATTTCTCCAATATGTTGGTGTAGGAACTCAGAGCTATAAACACGCCTCTGAGTACTACCTTTGCTGTGTCCCAGAGGAGTTGGTAATTTGTGTGCTCATTTTTGTTGAATATCATGAACATTTGAATTTCATTTCTAATATCTTCCATGATGCACTCGTGATTCAGCTGTGTGTTGTTCAGCCTCCATGTGTTAAAGGACTTTCTTTAGTGGCTTTTGGTGTCGAGTCCTACTTTTAATCCCTTGTGGTCTGAGAGAATGCAAAGTATAACTTCAATGTTTCTGATTTTGGACAAGTTTGCTTTGTGGCCTGAAATGTGGTCTATTTTGGAAAATGCTCCATATGCTGCTGAAAAAAACGTGTATTCTGATGCTGCTTTGTGAAATCTTTGGAAGATGTCTGTTAAATCTAGTTGATCTATGCAGTTGTTTAGATATGCAGGTTCTTTGTTGAGTTTTTGCCAAGTTGATCTCTCTAGTGGGGATAGTGGTGTGTTAAAGTCCCAAACAATTAATGTCTTTGGATCTATGTGGGATTTGAGGGAAAGTTGGGTTTCTTGGATAAATTTGGGTGTTCCGTTTGGTGAATAGATATTTAGAATTGTAATATCCTCCTGAAGGAGTGATACATTAATTAATATGTAGCAACCTCCTTTAACTCTTCTCACTTATTTTAAATTGAATTCTATTTTATCTGACATTAGGATTGCAACTCCTGCCTGTTTATGGGGGACGTTTGCTTGGTATATTTTGTTCCAACCTTTAACATTGAAAATGTGTTTGTTTTTATGGGCAAGGTGTGACCCCTGAAGGCAGCAGATAGAAGGTTCTTGCTTTCTAATCCAACTGGACAGTCTGTCTCTTAATTGGAGAGTTAAGTTCATTAATGTTGAGAGATAGAACTGAGAAATATTTGGGAGTTTCTGCCATTTTATCCACCTTTTTGGGGGCTGTGGCAACTGGGTTCTTTCTATGGTTCTTGGATTCTCATTTGGCTGCGGTTTCTTGGCCTTTTTGTGGTCTTGTTGGTTTTCTCTATGTAGGTCAGCTTTAAGAATCTTTTGTAGGACTGGTTTGGTGGGGATATATTGTTTCATTTTTTTCTTTGCTGTGGAAGGTTTTTATTTGACCTTCGTTTATGAAGGAGAGTTTAGCTGAGTACAGTTTTCTTGGTTGATTGTTGTTTGTCTTTACAGCATGTCATACATCATTCCAGGCTCTTCTTGCTTTGATTGTCACTGCTGATAAATCTGAGGTGGTTCTAACTTGTTTCCCTTTATAGGTGATTGATCTTTTCTCCTTGGCATTTTAAGGTTCTTTTCTTGGTCTGAATTGATCCTGTGAAAATTATAATGTGATGCTATGTTGTCCTGTTCTGGTTCCGGTCTATTTAGAGTTCTAAAAGCTTCTTGTATCTGAATAGGCCTATCTTTTTGCATGTTTGGGAAGTTCTCTGCTAGGATCCTGTTAAACAAATTTCCTAGACCATTAACTTCTGTTCGTAGGTGCTCCTCTACACTCATTATCCTCAGATTAGGCCTTCTGATGGTGTCTTCCAAATGTTGAATAGATCTATCATATTTCTTGGACTTTTCTTGGATGGTTGTATGTCCTTTCTCCATAATACCTAGGCTGTCTCAATGCCTAAGACTTAGTAAGAACATAGTAGATATCCTTGAATATTAGGTACACGGTTCTGGCACTCTCTACTAATACACATTTATTGGCATACTACCACCTGCCTATCCATGTATGGCTATTTTGGCCACCTCTAGGGTTGATCTCAGAGGCTGCCAAGAATTTCATCCTCGAGTAAGAAGCTAAGTGTGACACGTTTTCATTTTCTAGGATAGTGCTGTGTGTGAAGCATGATGGAGAACAAGTCTACAAATCTAGATGCAATTTGATAGTATGTAAACAATGTCATATATGTTTAGGTGTCCTCACAGTTGTTAAAATAAACGGTAAACAAATGAATAAAACAACAAATACAATGAATAAACACACCAAACATGATATAGACTGAACATGTATATGGAAGCTCAATCCTATCTTTAAAATCTATATAAGGAGTATGACTGAAGCATGAATTCAGGCTTAGGGAACAGGCCTGAATTTCTAGTCTTCAAACATAGTGAGCTTCCCCTTCCCCCACAGTCCTAGTTCCCTAAATTCAAATCCCAGGCCTTGCAGATAAAAAAATTACACATTCTAAGCCAAGGAGTTTCATTAACATTTTTAATATTTTTTTAAAGTTTACTTTGACTTTATTTGAAATATTTTGATTTTATAACATGACAGTTTTTCAAAAAAGGGGTTTAAACTTTTGCATTTCAGCATAACACATTGGTGTTTTTGACCATCTGCCATGAAGAGTGAGAATGAAAATGAGGATATCATTTCTCCCTAGAAGTCTGGGACAGTTGATGTTATTTCTTATTTTTTCTATTTTTTTTTATTGTCTGTCGTGGGGCTGGAACTCTGGGCTTGGGTGCTGTCCCTGTGCTCAAGGCAAGCGCTCAAGCACTTGAGCCACAGCACCACTTCCAGTTTTCTAGAGGTTTATTGGAGATAAGAGTCTCACAGACTTTCCTCCCTGGCTGGCCTTGAGTCGCCTTCCTCAAATCTCAGCCTCCTGAGTAGTTAGGATTATAGGCATGAGCCACCCGTGCCAGGCAGTTGATGTTATTTCTATTTAGAGTTATTTTTATAATTATAAAATGTCTGTAATTGTGTCCTGTGAGTTTTCCTCAGTGCCTACCACGAAATAGACTAGGGGAGTCCTCATACCACCAAAGGTTGAGTTTCTGAATAAACACTCACTTCTGTGAGGAGAGTAGGTACTTGTAAGCATTTTGGGAATAAACTAGATTCTAAAATGAAAAACAAAAACATTGGTACTAAGATGTAGCTCAGTTTTGGAATAGTTGACTAAAGAGCATAAGACCCTGGAAGAAAAGTTTCCTAAGGCTCAGAATGTTAGAATTTTGTATGAACAAACTTCTTTCCTTTTTTTTTTTTTTGTCGGTGGTGGGGCTTGAACTCTGGGATTGGGCATTATCCCTGCGCTCTTCAGCTCTTTGCGAGCACTCTACAGCTTGAGCCACATAGCCACTTCCGGTTTTCTACTGGTTTTCTACGGGTTCCGGTTTTCTCCTGGGGCTTGCCTTGAATGCCATCCTCACCTCTCAGCCTCCTGAATAATTAGGATTATAGGTGTGAGCCACTGACGCCTGGTACATGAATAAACATTTTAAGATTGATACTAAAGAAAGAAACCTCGAACGTACTTTTTGTACATATAATTTATAATGCCATGATTAAGGCACTAATTCAGAAGTATTTTTTCATTGGCTGGTTTCTTAGTTTATATATATATATATATATATATATATATATATATTTAGTTTATATATATATATATATATGTATATATATATATATATACACACACATATATATATATATATACACACACATTATTAATTTATATATACACATATTATTAAAAACATAGCTTTGAAGTGTACCTAAGAACATATGGGCTTATGTAAAATTATACAAATGCACAAGCTTGATATTTTTTCAGTTTATTGGTACCATAAATTAGATGGGATTTGTGTACTGTTGTTTTGTTCTCTGTTTTTGGAGGATTAGTTTCCCCTTTATCCCCCTACCCCCCTCTCCACGCACTTGAACTCAGCTTGCTCTTTCTTGGCTTGTTTGTTTGTAGCTGATTTTCTACCACTTCAGCCATACCTGTGGACTGGGTTTTTGCCAGTTATCTGGAGATGATATCTCTTAGGCTTTGCTGCCTGGATTGACTTTGAAACTTCATATTCCAGTTCTCACCTCCTGAGTAGCTGGGATTACTCATATCAACTACTGGGGTGCCTAGGGATAAATTAATTTGCTTGATGTATTCTTTCTGTTTTTCTAAGCATGGGATGATGTACTATAGAATTTCTTCTTTAAAAAATTTAATTTAATTTTATTTGTGAACATACTGTACAGAGGGGTTACAATTACATGGGCAGGATAATGGGTACATTTCTTACAAAGCATTGCAGCCTCCTCCTTTGTTTACCATTCTCATCCCTTCCCAGCCTCCCCCCATACCTCCAATCCCAATCCTTCTCCCCCCCCCCCCCCCCCCGCGCTGACTTTGTAAAGCTCATTTTGGACATGACAACCTGTACTTCTCATTGTTGCAACAAGTCCACCGGTATCCTTAAACGACTTGTTTTCCCCATCTTCTCCAAAGTTATACTGACATCAAATATAGTGAAAGCAGGGGTTATACTGTGGGGGAGGCACACACAAAGCAACAAAGGAATAATTTTATAAATGCGTTAAAAACACATGCATGAAAGAAAAAAAACATTAATATACATACCTAAGGGTTCATTTTCCTAACATCACATTCTCTGACCTTTTCCGGTTGACTCATACATATACTAGATATTGCAAATAAGGGAAACCATGAGACCTATGTTTCTTTGGGCCTGGCTTACTTCACTTAATATAATTTTTTCCAAGTTTTTCCATTTCCTAACAAATGGAGCAATGTCATTCTTTCTGATGGAGGCATAGAATTCCATTGTGTATATATACTACCTTTTCTTGATCCATTCATCTACTGAGGGGCATCTGGGTTGGTTCCATAACTTAGCTATGGTAAATAATGCTTCAATAAACATCGTTGTGCTGGTAGCTTTAATGTGGTCTTGTTTGTAAACATTTGGGTAAATGCCCAAAAGTGGGATTGCTGGGTCATAGGTGAGCTCTATCTGAAGTCTTTTCAGGAGCCTCCATATTGCTTTCCAAAGTGGTTGAACAAGTTTACACTCCCACCAACAATGAAGTAAGGTTCCTTTCTGTCCACATCCCCTCCAGCATCTGTTGTTGTTAAAGATCTTGTTTTTTGCCATTCTAACTGGAGTAAGGTGGTATCTCAATGTTGTTTTTATTTGCATTTCTTTTATGGCTAGAGATGTTGAGCACTTCTTCATGTGTCTATTGGCCGTTCTTTTTCTTCTTCAGACAAGTTTCTCTTTAAGTCTTTTGCCCACTTATTTATTGGGCAGTTGTTTCTTTGAGGATTTGTTGTTGGGGGATTTAATGTTTTGACTTCCAAGTATATTTTAGATATGAGACCCTTGTCCGCTGTATGGTTAGTAAAGATCTTCTCCGAGTCCGTGGGCTTTATATTGATCTTGGTAGCTATGTCCTTTGCCATGCAGAAGCTCTGCAACTTTATGCAACCCCATTTGTCCAAACTTTCTTTGATTTGTTGTGTTTCCGGGTCTCTTTTCAGAAAATTTCGGCCTGAATCCAAGGAGGCCTAGGGTTTCTCCTATTCCATCCTGTAATATTTTCAGAGTGTCTGCTTTGATTTCGAGGCCTTTGATCCATTTACAGTTGATTCTGGTGCAGGGTGATATATAAGGATCTACCTTTAGTTTTCTACAAGTAGTTAACCAATTTTGCCAGCAACATTTACTGAAGAGGCTGTCTTTCTTCCATTCTATTGTTTTAGTTCCCTTATCAAAGATGAGGTGGCTATAGGTCTGTAGGTTCATTTCTGGGTTTTCAATTCTATTCCATTGGTCCTGAGTTCTGTTCTTATAACAATACCAAGCTGTTTTGATTACTATGGCTTTATAGTTGAGTTTGAAACTTGGTATTGCTATTCCTCCAGCAGTGTTCTTTCCGTTGAGGAGCGTTTTTGATATTCGGGGTCTTTTAGTGTTCCACATGAATTTTTGGATTGCCTCTTCTATTTCCTTGAAGAATGAGGTTGGAATTTTGAAAGGTATCGCAGTGAATTTGTAGATAGCCTTGGGAAGTATTGACATTTTCATTATGTTACTCTTTCCAATCCAGGAGCATGGGAGGTTTTGCCGTTTTTGAAGTTCTGTGTTGATTTCCTTTTAAAAGATTTTAAAGTTTTCATCATAGAAGTCCTTCATTTCTTTAGTTAAGTTAATTCCTAGGTATTTTATTTTTTGTGGGGCTATTACAAATGAAGTTGCTTTCCTAATTTCAGCCACACTTTTCTCATTGTTGGTATACACAAAAGCCATTGATTTTGGGGGGTTAATTTTATACCCTGCTACTTTGCCAAAGTTTTGAATCAGCTTGAGTAATATGGGAGTGGAGTCTATGGGATTCTTTAAATAGAAGATCATGTCATCTGCAAAGAGGGAGAGTTTTATTTCTCCTTTCCCTATTTGGATTCCCTTTAAGTTTGCATCTTGACTTATTGCTGTAGCTAGGCATTCTAATACTAGATTGAAGATTAGTGGAGAGAGTGGTCATCCTTGTCTTGTTCCTGAGTTAAGAGGAAAAGGCTTTAGTTTTTCAACATTAAGTATAATGCTGGCTGTATGTTTGTCATATACAGCCTTTATTGTATTGAGGAATGTTCCATGGATTCCTAATTTTTCCAAAACCTTCATCATAAAGGGGTGCTGGATCTTGTTGAATGCTTTTTCTGCATGTATTGGGATAACCATGTAGTTTTTATTCTTGCTCCTGTTGATGTGAGGAATATTATTAATTGATTTGCGTATATTGAACCAGATTTGCATCCCTGATATGAATCCTGTTTGATCATGCTTTATGATGTTTTGGATGAATTGTTGAAGTCGGTTGGCCAAAATTTTGTTGAGAAGTTTTGCAACAATGTTCATCAAAGAAATGGGTCTATAGTTCTCTTTTTTGATGAGTCCCTGCCTGGTTTTGGGATGAGGGTTATGATGGCTTCATAGAATGTGCTCGGTAATGAACTTTCTCTTTCAATTTCATTGAAGAGTTGGAGGAGGATGGATGTGAGCTCTGCTTTGAAGGCCTTGTAGAATTCCACTGTAAAACCATCTGGTCCTCGACTTTTCTTAGTTGGAAGGACTCTTATTGCTGTTTCTATTTCTATGCTTGATATGGGCCTGTTAAGCTGGTTTAACTCATCTTTGTTTAGTTTTGGCATGTCAATATTTGCTCGGAAAAGGTCCATTTCTGTCAAGTTCTCAAACTTATTAGCATAACGTTTTGAGAAGTATTCCCTTATAATGTTCTGAATCTTGGTTGTTTCCGTGGTGATGTTTACATTCTCATCTCTGAGTTTATTTATTTGGGTATGTTCTCTTCTTTTTCTGATAAAATTTGCTAAGGGTCTGTCAATTTTGTTAATTTTTTCGAAGAACCAACTCTTTGTTTTGTTGATTCTTTCTATAGTTTTTAGGATCCTAATTCATTTAATTCTGATTTAATTTTAATTATTTCTTTCTGTCTACTGTATTGGGGTCTATCTTACTGCTCATTTTCAAGGATGTTTAGATGTGTCATTAAATTGTTGGTTGCATATCTCTCTAATTTGTTGATGTAGGAGCTCAGAGCTATAAACTTGCCTCTGAACACTGCTTTCATTGTGTCACATAGGAGCTGGTAATTTGTATATTCATTTTTGTTGAATAGCTTGAACATTTGAATTTCCTTTCTAATCTCTTCCATGACCCACTCATGATTCAGCAGTGTGTTGTTCAGCCTCCATGTGATACCTGGCTTTTTTTCTTTGGTGGCTTTTGGTGTTGAGTTCTAATTTTATTCCCTTGTGGTCAGAGAATGCAAGGTATAACTTCAATGTTTCTGAATTTATACAAGTTTGCTTTGTGGCCTAAAATGTTGTCTATTTTAGAAAATGTTCCTTTTGCTGCTGAGAAAAACGTGTATTCTGATGCTGCTGGGTGAAATATTCGGTAGATATTTGTTAAATCTAGTTGATCTATGCAGCTGTTTCGATCTGCGGTTTCTCTGTTGAGTTTTTGCCGAGTTGATCTATCTAGTGGGGAGAGTTATTTGTTAAAATCCCCAACAATTAATGTCTTTGGATTTATATGGGATTTGAGAGAAAGTAGTGTTTCTTGGATTAATTTGGGTGCTCCATTGTTTGGCGAGTATATATTTAGAATTGTAATATCCTCCTGAAAGAGAGATCCCTTAATTAGTATGTATCGACCTTCTTTATCTCTTCTCAGGAATTTTAATTTGTAGTCTATTTTATCTGATATTAGGATTGCAACTCCTGCCTGTTTATGGGGACCATTTGCTTGGTAGATTTTGTTCCAACCTTTAACATTGAAAATGTGTTTGATTTTACGGGCAAGATGTGACTCCTGAAGTTAGCAGATAGATGGTTCTTGTTTTTTAATCCAACTAGACAGTCTATGTCACTTAATTGGAGAGTTCAGTCCGTTAACATTAAGAGAAAGGACTGAGAAATATTTGGGCGTTCCTGCCATGTTATCCACCTTCTTGGGGGCTGCGAGAACTGGGTTCTTCCTATGGTTCTTGGATTCTCAGTTTGGGTGCAGTTTTTTGGCATTTATTTTGTTCTTGTTGGTTTTCTATGTGTAGGACATCTTTAAGAATCTTTTGTAGGGCTGGTTTGGTGGAGATGTATTGTTTCAATTTTTCTTTGCTATGGAAGGTTTTTATTTGGCCTTCAGTTATGAAGGAGAGTGTAGCTGGGTACAGTATTCTTGGTTGATTGTTGTTTGTTTTTAGGTCATGGCATACATCATTCCAGGCTCTTCTTGCTTTGATTGTCTCTGCTGAGAAATCTGGGGTGATTCTAACTGGTTTCCCTTTATAGATGATTAATCTTTTCTCCTTGACAGCTTTAAGGATCTTTTCCTTGGTCTGAGTTGATCCTGTGTGGATTATAATGTGACAGTGGGATGTCTTATTCTGGTCTGGTCTGTTTGGAGTTCTAAAAGCTTCTTGTATCTGAATAGGCCTATCTTTTTGCATGTTTGGGAAGTTCTCTGCTAGGATCCTGTTAAACAAATTTCTTAGGCCATTAACTTCAGTTTCTAGGTGCACCTCTACACTCTATCCTTAGATTAGGCCTTCTGATGGTGTCTTCCAAGTGTTGGACAGATCTATCATATTTCTTGGACTTGTCTTGGATGGTTGTATGTTCTTTCTCTTTAATATCTAGGCTGTCTTCAATCCCTGAGATTCGATCTTCTGCATGGTCTAACCTGCTGTCAAGACTTTCCACTTCGTTTTTTATCTCTTTTCCTTCTAATCGGTCAGCTTTGATGGCTTCAAATTCTTTGTTGAAGCTTTGCTTTGGATCTTGTATGAACTTCTTTACTTCCTTAATTTGATGTTCAGTGTTTGTTCTCAGATCACTTAGTTGATTGGTTATAGTTTCCTTGGACTCCCATTCCTTCTGTTGAGTTCCATTCAGAATTCCCTTTGTGGTCTCCCTGACTTCCTTCAGCTCTTTGTTAATGGATTCCATGAATGCCTTTAGTGATCTTTGATAAGCTTCCTCCCGTTCGTGGGATTCATGTAGTTCTCCTTGAGTGTTCTCAGCCTGTTCACGCCATTCCTGCCTTTGTCTTTGAGTATTCTCAAGCTGCTCATGCAAATCCTGTATCGGCTTTTGAGTAGCTTCCTCATGCTTATGATATTCCTGTTTAAACTTTTGGTTGCCTCCTCTTTCTCCCTATCACGCTCATACAGAGTCCTTTGTATGCTTACAATATTTTGATTTATCATGTTTGTCAGCAGTGTTTGTTGAGCTATTTGGGAAATCTCCTCTGGATTATTCATTATCTGTTCTGTCCCCTGATTATCAAGATTGGGAATTGAGATACCCGGATTTGCCATTTTTCTTTTGTTTTTCCAGCTTACTCTGCGCATTTGAGATGAAAATAGCACCAGTTTTGTGCTAGAACACTATCTTAAGGCAAGCATCAACCCAACTCTGAATTTGCACAGTCAATAGTCTACAGATACAATCTGGTTCAACAGATATATCTATTCAACATCAAACAACTATAGGCTAATGGGCTACAAACCGCAAAGAAGAATTTGGAAGACCAGAAATTATTAGGGTTAGGGAGAGATGTGGGTAATAAAATAGGAATAGATTGATGTGGGGAGGCTCAGGGAGAGTTAACTAAGTCCTAATCTCAAAGCAGGAAATAGGTTGGGTAGGATGAAAGTAGAGAGAGAGAAAAAAAGAAGTAAGGGAACTGGAAAAGAAAAGAGACCAGAAAAAATAGAAAGTAAAATTAATAAAATTATGTAGTTTCAATAACAATCTATTTAGATAAGAACGTGAAGTTATTGAGAGAAAGGGAGGGATATAAAGGAGATGTGAAAAACATAAAATTAAAAATGCTTAAAATATTATATAGGTATAAAGAGGTAGTACTGCTATTAAGGGATTTAAGTGTTAGAGGTTTTGACTTGAGTAATAAATTTGTAGATTAAGTGTGTACACAATGGGGGATAGGGTCTAATAGTCAATTATGGGTTTATCTGAGGATGTGCAGAACAAGAATTAAGTCACATAAAGAAGAATGAAAGAGAGGAGAAGGTGAAAAGTATAAGAAAGGAAGAAAAAAAGATGAGAAGTTCAGTAGAACTAAACAAAAAACAAAAAGATAATTAAAAAGAGAAAAAAAAGAGAAAGAAGACCAAAAAAGAAAGAAAAACTCACACTCACATATCCCTAAAATAAAAATTATAAGAGGAAAAAAAAAGTTTCTGGAAAACATTTTTTTTCCAAAAAAGGCAAAGATTAAAGATTAAAATAATAAAAATAAATAAATAAAAATAAAAATAAAATAAAAAATAAAAAAAGAAGAGAGAGAAAAAAAAATTCTTTGATTTTTTTGGGAGGAGTGGGAAAAATCCTGTATCTCCCTTGTGTCCGTAACCAGCCTCTTGTTGGAGTCTCTGGTCTGCTTGTGGTCCTGTGGCATGGTTGGTTTCTTAAGTCAGTTTGTTCGAACAGGCAGAAAAATGCTCTGCTTTACCCAGGATTTGGAGATCCTCCTCCCAGACTAGTTTATTGGGAGGCAGATCTGCTTTGTGTATCACAAAAGAGGGAGATGCAGTGATGAGGCTAGGTTCTGGGTAGAGTTGAGGCCTTTTAACAGACAGTAGCTTTTCAGGGACTATTTTGTGAAAACCTCACAGAGCCCAGTCTGGGGCCATTCTCAGGGTTTCTGTTTACTGATTTTCAATTGATTGTCGAGGCTGCTAGAGGGAGGGGCAGCCTCTGGCTCTGATTACCCAGTGAAGAAACCCACTCCTAGGGCTGGCGCCCGAGCTGGGTGACTTTTCCCTGGGTGGAGCTGAGTCTGGCAGGTCACGCCGCCGTTAAGTTCTTGTGACCTGCTAAATGACTCATTTTATTCCAAGGCCTGAGATGGATCTAGCAGCTCCTCCGAGCTTTGTCAGCATCCAAGATGGAGATCACCTGTGCTGGTGGGGGGAGTGGTGGCATTCCCTCCTCTGCTCCCTGAGAAGGAGTGAGGACATCAGGCTTCTACTCACACAGAGTCTTAGTTCCTGGGTCGTCTCTGGTCTGTGAACTGCAGGATGAAGATGTCTGCTCCTTGTCGGTTCTTGCTGGTTTTGAGTAGAATCTGCTGCCCGGTGCATCTGGCTCCTTTGTCCCGGATTCTCTGTTGCTCAGGTATGGCTCATGCACTCGCCCGCTGCCGCCACAGCTGCCGCCGCCACCGCAGCTGCTGGCAATCGCTCAGAAGTGTCTTCTTGCCTGGGTTTCCTTCTCTGGCCTAACTCTGTCCTGTGATGGCACACTTGGTGTAATTCTCTGGCTTAGGACTGTTCACTGGAACTCTAAAACTGCTATCTATGTGAGAGCTTACTTAGACTCCAGCTTCTCCTCCGCCATCTTCCCGGACTCCCCCTACTATAGAATTTCAATGAATGTCCTGGGTCTGAAGTAAGATATATAATACATACGCTAATCTGCATATTTCTCATAAGATGTAATCAATTTAATACATGTTATAAGTGTAATAATAGTTAATAAAATAATGAATGAATAATACAAAAAATAAAATAAATACACTCACAGCAAATTGCATTAAACATAATTATGTTTATTTCAAATGTGGATGAATATTACATTAACAGGGCTGGGGATTGAATTCAGGCCGAGGGAACAGGGCTGAATTGCTTGTCTTCAAAGAGGGTGAGTTTCCCCATCCCCCCAGTGAATTAGAGTTACCCAGACTCTGAGTTCCATTGCCAGGCCTGGCAGAAAACAAAGGGCATGAATTCCAAGACAGGGAGCTTCATTAGTATTGTATGTATGTATATATGTATGTATGGGACTTGAACTCTGGCCTTGGGAGCTGTCCTTGTGCTCTTCAGCTCAAGGCGAGTGCTATAATGCTTGAGCCACAGCACCATGTCTGGTTTTCTAGTGGTTTATTGGAGATAAGTGTCTCACAGACTTTCCTGCCTTGGCTGGCTTTGAACCGTGATGTTCAGATCTCAGCGTCCTGAGTAGCTGAGATTACAGGCGTGAACCATAGCTGATACCAGGCTATTTTTAATTATTTATTTATTTTTTTATTATTTTTTTTTTGCCCAGCACTGGGCTTGAACTCATATCGTGGCAACTCTGCTCAGCTAACATCAACCTAGGCTTGGATGGTGCAGCCTCTGGACCCACAGCCCATCCTGGGATACTAGGCCTCGGGGCTGATAGGAAAGCAAAATGAAAACAGCACCAATAAAAAAAAATCCAGGAACCACCTAAGGATGGCAGTTCCTTGGTTTTCCTTCCTTGCATGTTGACCATCCCTGGTCCAAATAACACTGCTGCAACCTGTAGGCCACCTGGCATTGCTGAAGGCTGACAGGCTGTCAGCGAAGCCATAGGCCAACCTGGACACCTAGGCCCTGAGTTTGAATCCCAGTCATGCTACATACAAAGGGCTGGAGAGCCTAAGAAACTATTGTTTGTCCATAGGAACGCCAGAGAAATATGATCAATGTCATGGTTGTATGAGTAGTTCATCAATCAGTCTAGTATAAATTTAGACCCAATAATCACAGAACACAGATTGATTTCAATTCATAGTTTATTATGCATTAGAAGAATACTATTCATTAAATGGAGTCCTCACTAAACACCTGAGAATCTGTACGAATGTAGTATATGTCATTTCATTCCACATAGACATCACTGGCAGTATCAAAATATCTAAATACATATTTATCTGTATACCAGATAAATATATATATCTATATATCTGTTTTATATATATATATATATATATATATATATATATATATATATATATATATCTGTTATATATACCAGATAGAAAGGTACTGCTATTTTGGCCAAACCTGTGGCTCCATCCTAGGTCATGGGATCCACTTGGCAGCTGAATGGGCTAGATGCTGCCATGCTGACAGAATGCTCACCCATTCATGAATTGGGACTTCTAGGCCCTCAGTTCAGGTACCAGCATTGCCAAATATTTCATCTTGGAGTAAGAATCCAAGTGAGACACCTGTTTTCCATTTCTGTGCACTTGCTGAGTGTCAAGTATGATGTACATAATATGTATGCAAAGCTACATGCTACAGAATAGATTGGAATAAATGTAATAAATGATATAGGTGCACTCACAGTCCATAAAATAAATATTAATTCAATCAATCAATAATAATGTGTAATGAATCACTACAACAAACATGATACAGACTGAATATATAGATGTAAATATAAATAACATTTAAAATGTCTATAAATGTTATATTTTTCGGGCTAGTGCTTGAATTCAGGCCTAGGGAAGAGCTGAGAAGTTCATGCATAATTCATATAGGAAATGATAGGCAAGAACTCTGGCACAACAATTATTTTTAATTAAGACTTCACGAAATGTGACAATAATAATTACATTCAGGAAATCGAGTCATTAGGAAAGATCCAAGAATTGGTAGTCACATGGTAGATAGGATTCCAACACAGCTTGCCACATCTTCTCTATACAAATAGGTATTTATTAGCATACAAGCTTCAGCTTATGAATGGATAAATATGGTGCACAAACCCCACCCCGAAGCTCACTCTCAGGTCCTTGGTAGGACCTAGATCCTTAGTAGCTCAAAAGCTGTTGTGCTCATATGGACTCATTAGAAATATGGGCCTGCTAGGCCCAGAGTTCAACTCCCAGCAATGCCAAAAGTTTCATCCTGATGTGAGAAACTAATCCTTACAACTCTTTTCCTGTCTTGTGAAAGTCCTGGGCCTCATCGAGGATGGAGAATGCTATATAGGCAACTCTATAGCCATGGGAATAGGTTGTCATCCATGGCAAAACAGATATACCTGTTACCATACTCAATAAAATACACAATACATCCATGAATAAGACTCAAAATTAAAAAAATAACTACATTGAAAGCAAAATGCATACCACACCTGTATGTAAATAGAGATCTTATTTTTAAAAAAGGTAAGCTTGTTATTTTGTCCACTGCTGGAACTTCAAATCAGGCCCTGGACCAGGCCTGACATTCTAGTCTTCAGGGATGATGAGGTTTCCCTTCCCTCACAGTGCAACAGGGTTACGCAGATCTGAGTTCAAATCCCAGGTCTGACAAAAGATTCATCCTGATTTTAGAAGCCAGTCTTTACACCTGTTTTCCTCTCCTAAGGAAGTCCTGGGTCTCAGCTAGGATGGAGAATGAATGCATAGGCAAGCTTATAACAATGGGAACAGGGCATCATCCATGTCAGCAGAGTTATACCTGTCACCATACTCAGTAAAATCCACAATACCTCCATGTATTAGACACAAAATAAGGAGGAGTGCACGGAACTCAAGATGCTATCCACACATATATGGCAATACATATAATATGTTTCAAGTATGAATTTATGCCTATCCTGGCCCTCACTGGGGCACAACCTCAGGTCTTGAGAATGACTTAGCTCCTTAGTTGCTAACAGGCCGGTGTCCTCACCTTGACTCTTTTGCCAATTCGGCCTGCTAGGCTCTCAGTTCAAATCCCAACACTGCCAAAACATGAATCCTGATGTGAGAAGCCCATTGATCCACCTGTTTTCCTGTCTCGAGAATGTCTTGAGTCTCAGCTAGGATGGAGAAGCAGTAGGAAGCTCTATAGAAATGGGCATAGGTTGCCATCCAAGTCAGCACAGTTACATCTGTCATCATATGCAATAAAATATAAAATGCATCTCTGACTAAGACACACAATAAAAAGAACAACTACACTGAAAACATGATGCATTCCACACATGTATGTAAATAGAGATCCTATGTGTAGCATAGGTGGGCATATGATTTTTGCCTGAGCTGGGGCTTCAATTCAGCCCTGGGACCAGGCTTGACCTTGTAGTCTTCAACGATAGTGAGCTTCTCCTTCCCCCACAGTGCAAAAGAGTTACCTAGACCTGATTTCACATCCCATCTCTGGCAGTAAAATGGCGCGAATTCTGAGCTAGGGTGCTTCATTCATAATTTTTCAATTTTTTAATATTTTTTTCCAGACCTGGGGCTTGAACTCAAGTTGTGGCAAATCTGCCTCGGGTCCGATTATCCTAGGCTGCAGCCTCTGGACCCACAGCCCATCCTCGGATCCTAGGACCCCAGGGTTGTAGGAAAAAATAAAAAGCCAGTGGAGAAAAAAATGGCGGGAAGTTCCAACTGGCATTTTTAGGTTTATTTTCATTTGAATGTTGACCATGGTAAGAACGAACCAGGTGGACTGCAGATTGAAGGTGACCTGGTGTGGCTGAAGGCCTGCTGGCTGTCGGGGGAGCCACAGGATGACCGGGCAACGGAGGCCCCGAAGTCGAATCCTGGTCAGCCATCCTACATTGAGGGAATGGCAGGAGTTCCTGAGATACTCAATTCTGGACCTATGAAGAGCCATGCAATATGACCAATCTCTTCCTTGAATGAGTAGTTCCTAAGGATTCGAGTAGGAAATGATAGTCAAGACTCATGGGGTATCGATTATTTTTAGTGAAGAGTTGATGAAGTGTGACCATAATCATCACAGTCATTAAATGGAGGCATTGGGGAAGATCCAAGAATCGGTAGTCGCAGGGTAGATTGGATTCAATCACAGCTCTCCATCTCTCCTACTCTATACAGATAAGTACTTATTTGCTTACTACCTTCAGCTTATGAATGGATGACTATTGTGCTCCCCCTGCCTTACCCCTGGGACTCGATCTCAGGTCCTGGGAATGGCCTAGCTCCTTAGTGGCTCACAGGCTGGTGTGCTTATGTGGACCCATTCACCTATTGGGCCTGCTAGGTGCTGAGTTCAGATCCTAGCAGTGACAAAATATTCATCCTGTCAGAAGCCAGATGTTGGACCTGTTTTCCTGTGTGAGTCCTGGGGTTCATCTAGGATGGAGAATGCATGGGCCAACCTGTGGCCATGGGAAAATATTGTCATCCATGTCAGCCCAGTTACACCTGTCATATATACTCAAGAACATACATAATACATCCATGAATAGCATACAAAATAGAGAGGATAACTACACTCAATGCATGAAGCAGTCCACACACGGCTGTGAATATACATCCCATGTTTCAATGATGGATTGAGGACTCTTGTGGCCTCCCTGGGGCTTGATCTCAGCTCCTGGGAACAGCCCAGCTCCTTAGTGGCTCACAGGTTGGTTTGTTCATGTGGACCCATTGGGCAGTTGGGCCTCCTAGGCCTCGAATTCGAATCACAGAACTTCCAAAAATTCACCCTGATGTGAGAAACCATTCGTTGCACCTGTTCTTCTGTGCTGTGCAAGTTCTGGGTCGCAGCTAGAATGGAAAATGCATAGACAACTCTATACTCATGGGAATAGCTTGTCATCCAGGTCACCACAGTTATAACTGTCATCCTATACTCAAGAAAATACACAATATATCAATGAGTAAGACACCAGATAAAGACAATAACTACACTGAACCCAAGATGCCGCCCACCCATGTATGGAAATAGAGATCCTCTGTTTAAATTCTGAATTTATGACTACAATAGCGCCCACTGGGGCTTGATCTCAGGTTCCAGGAAAGACCTAGATGCTTAGTGGCTCATGTGCTGGTGTGCTCACCATGCCTCATCTACCACTTGAGCCTGCTAGGCCTTGAGTTCAAATCCCAGTACTACCAAAAGATTCATCCTGATATGAGAAGCCAATGGTTGCACCAGTTTTCCTATGTTGTGAAAGTCCTGGGTCTCAGCTATAATGGAGTATGCTATGTAGGCAACTCTGTATTCATGGGAATTGGTTGCCAGCAATGTCAGCATAGTTATAACTGTTATCACACTCAGTAAAATACATATTGCATCTATGAATAAGACACGAAATCAAGAGAATGAGTACACTAAATGCAAGATGCCGCCCACCCATGTATGGAAATATAGCTCCTGTCTTTAAATTATGATTTCATGTGTATATTGACCCTAACGGGGCACGAGCTCAGGTCCTGGGAATGGTCTAGTACCTTAGTGGCTCACAAGCTGGTGTGCTCACCTTGACCCATTCCCCAATTCTGCCTGCTAAGCTCTGAGTTCAAACCCCAGCACAGCCAAAAGATACATCCTGATGTGAGAAACCAATAGATCCACATGATTTCCTGTCCTGTGAAGGTCCTGGGCTTCATCGAGGATGGAGAATGCTATATAGGCAACTCTATAGCCATGGGAATAGGTTGTCATCCATGGCAAAACAGATATACCTGTCACCATACTCAATAAAATACACAATACATCCATGAATAAGACTCAAAATTAAAAAAATAACTACATTGAAAGCAAAATGCATACCACACCTGTATGTAAATAGAGATCCTATGTTTAAAAAAGGTAAGCTTCTTATTTTTTCCACTGCTGGAATTTCAAATCAGGCCCTGGACCAGGCCTGACATTCTAGTCTTCAGGGATGATGAGCTTTCCCTTCCCCCACAGTGCAACGGGGTTACCCAGACCTGAGTTCAAATCCCAGGCCTGACAAAAGATTCATCCTGATGTCATAAGCCAGTCATTGCGCCTGATTTCCTCGAATGTGGAAGTCCTGGGTCTCAGCTAGGATGGAGAATGAATGCATAGGCAACCTTATAACAATGGGAATAGGTCGTCATCCATGTCAGTACAGTTATATCTGTCACCATACTCAGTAAAGTTCACAATACCATCATGAATTAGACATAAATTAAGGAGAAGAAATGCACCGAATGCAAGATGCTGCCCACACATATATATCAATACAGATCCTATATTTCAAGTATGAATTTATGTCTATCCTGGTCATCCCTGGGGCTCATTGTCAGGTCCTAGGAAAGGCCTAGCTCCTCAGTTGTTCACATGCTGGTTTCCTCACCTTGACTCTTTCAACAATTGGGCCTGCTAGGCTATCAGTTCAAATCCCAACATTGGCAAAGTCTCAAGGACTTTCCCGCCTGGCTGGTTTTGAACTATGATCCTCATATTTCAGCCTCCTGAGTAGCTAAGATTATAAGCATGAGATCCCAGCACCTGGCTCTATGTCTCATTTTAGATGTTCAAGAAATGGAGTACATGATTAAGACCTGCAAAGAAAGTCCACATGACTATCTTTGTGAAGTACCTGTCACAAATTAGTAAGAACTTTTCATATGACTTCAAAACCTAACCCAGAGCTGATTTGGGGAGTAATGGAAAGTCTTTAGGGATGAAAATTATGGAGTTCATTGAGTGCCAGAACATGCTTCTCTATATTGAACCTGATGAGATGCATGGTGCATATAGGCCTGCTCTGTCTCCCGTAGTTGAACAATCCCTGAGATATTTGGAGCATTTTGATCAAAAAGATGAGTAGCAATATTTTGAATGTGGTATAAAAAAGGAGATTTTTTTCAGTCACAGACAATATTCTTTAGACAAAGTTGGGCTTATGTGCGACAGCTTTCCTATAACCATGATGAATATAGGGAAGACTATGGTAAGTGTCCTCTCTTTGCCCCAGAAATAATTCAGGGACAGAGGAAAACATCCGAATGCCCTGAATAAGGAAAAACATTCTACATAAGAAGTACAGTCACTACTCATCAGATAATATTCACAAGAGAGAATCCTTTTCAGGTAATGAATGTGAAAAACCTATCAGTAGGGAAATTCACCTTATAAAATTCCAGAGCAAATATGCAGAGGAGAACTCCAATGAGTATATAAAATGAAAAAAATTATATCTCTCGGAAGTCAGACCTCACTTTCCCACCTCAAATGCTCACAGAAGACAAGCCTTATGAATATGAGGATCGGACAGTTTCCACCCAGAAGTCAACTTTCAGCATGTATCAGAGAGCTCATACAAAAGAGAGAACTTATGAATGCAACAAATGTGGCATGTCTTTCTGGCTAAAGTCATACCTCACTTTTCATCAGATAATATATACAGGAGAAAAACCTTATGAAGGTAACAAATGTGGATAATCTTTCACCAGAAGGCACTACTTACTATCCATCAGAGAAGACACAGAGGGGAGAAATCCTATGATTTTAACAGGTGTGGAGAGTCCTTTACCAAGAAGACAGTCCTTACCGTTCATCAGAGAAGACACACAGGAGAAAGACCTTATGATTATATCACGTATGTAAAGTCTTTCATCCAAAAGGCAGACCTTCACATCCATCAGAGAATCCACAGTGTAGAGACACTTTATGAATGTTTTGAGTATGTAATACCCTTCACCTGGAAGGAAGCTGTTACTAATCATCAGAGAAAAAACACAGGAGAGACATCTTATATATATATATCAAGGTTGCAACGGTTTTCACCTGGAAGGCAACTTTTACTGATCATCAGAAAAGACACCCGTAAGAAAAACCTTATGAATGTATCTCACCGAGAAGGCACACATTACACTCCATCAGAAAACACACAGGAGAAAAACTTTATGAAAACGAAAAATATGTAAAGTCTGTCACTCAGATGGCACCACTTACTGTCCATCAGATATGACACACTGGACAGAAACCTTATGATTGTAACGTGTGGAAATTCTTTCACTTGGAAGGTACACCTTAACAAACGTCAGAGAACACATACAGGATAGAAGCCATATGAATGTGTCCAGTGTGAAAAATCTTTCACCCATAAGGCAAACCTTACTTAACACAAACAGAAGACACACAGGAGAGAAACCTTATGAATGTGTCCTGTGTGAAAAATCTTTTACTGAGAAGGCAGACCTTAACGTCCATCAAAAACACACACACAGGAAAGAAAGCTTCTGAATGTATTAAGTGTGGAAAGTCTTTACCCGGAAGCAGAACTTACTGATCATCAGAGAAGACACACAGGAGAGAAATTTTGTGAATATAACAGCTGTGAAATATCCTTCAACCAGAGTCCAGACTTCAGTAAGCATAATGGAATTCAAACAGGTGAGATATTTTAGGAGTGTAATAAATGTGGAAAGTCTTTCACCTGGAAGAAAACTCAGTTTGCATCAGAGCACCAACACAGGAGAGAAGTCTCATGAATGCAGCAACTTTACAGCCCTTTACCCAGAAGGCTCAGCTGAGCGTTCTTCACTGAACATTCAAAGAAATTCTATGAATGCAACAAATGTGTTTTTTTTTTAATTCATCCCTCTGTTTGCATCAGAAACACACAGGAGAAAACACTTTCACGTTAATTTATAGAACACACACAGGAGAGAAACCTGATGAACATTACCAGTGTGTAGAGACTTTCATCTGGGAGGCATACCTCATTGTTGATCAGAGAACTGACATATAGGAGAAAGAAACATAATGAATGGAACAAATGTTCAATGACATTTAATCTGAAGTCAGTCCTCAGTGAAATTGAGAAAATCCACGACAAAAAACATAAATACAACAAATATAGAAACACATTCAGCAAAAAGTATATCTCAACAGGTATCAAAGACTTGGACACATGACAGAATCTCCCTAAAAGTAAGCATTAGAGGAAGTCTATCGACTGGATGTCCACCTTCAGCAAGCATTGGAACATTAACACAGAAAAGAAACCCAATGTGGGAAAATTGTTGTCACAGATCTCCGTAATTTATAAAGAGAAATCTTTCATTGCAGAGGTAACCTAGGTGTAATGGGAAATCTTTCTTTACTCTTAAGCATTCACTGAACTAAGAATTCTTATTCTTTCATTGTTTTGAGTAGGATATATATACTTGAATATTATTCAAAGGATTTGGACACAAGTGATGAGCATTATTACTTTCAGGCATGCAGAGTGATTAAAAGCATAAAGTTGTTGACTTGTTTCTCTATAATAAGCAATGACTTCTCATGTTAATTTTATAAACTCTTCTCAGAAATAAGAGTTCCAGCCCTTTGAGACTGGAGTCAGATGATCACCAAGTGCTTTGGGGAACAATAGATGTGAAAAGACTCTCCTGAGTTAAGCCCAGGACATGAGAGCAAAGATTTCTCCACTGCTCCCCTAAAGTCTCCACAGTATGTGTGGTCCATTCCTCATAACACAGATGACATTACTTCCAGTTCAGTTTTTGAATGGAAGATCTTGTTTATTACAAAATGTGCACGAGCCTAAAATCTGTCTGGACACCATTTATCTCTAGATCATTCATATAACATTCAAAGAACATGGAAGTACAGATATTTGGGAACACATTTTCTTTGTGTGCGGACATAAATCTTACAATTTAAACTCAGAGTCTAGGAACTGCCCTTAAACATTTTGGCTCAAGGCTATTGCTCTACCACTTGAGCCATAGATCCACTTTGGGTTTCTTTGGATGGTGAATAAAAAGAAGAGAATTCTGCATTTGGTTATGGATGAGTAACACCAAAATGATTTCAGTGCTTAATTAATCACTGGAGATGAGCCACTTGTAATTGACTCACTCTTAACTTATTCTGATGTTCTGTTGAGTGAGTTATAATAAAACATCAGTATGGATGATGGAAGAGCTTGATTTTTCTCACTCGTCTGGAGGATGAAAGTGGAGTTGTTAGGAAGATGAGTATCTCTCTATCACCACTGCTGTCCCTTAATCTCGCTCTCTTCCGATAACTTATCAAATCACTATTAAAAATAGTTTTGGTAAAAATTCTGATAGCAATGTAAAAAATTAGAAACTTGGTAAAAGAGAAACTTGTTAGATGATGGTTGCCAAAATCCAAGGGATGAGAGAGACATAGATAGAGGTAGGACTCTGCTAGATGTTTAGTAGGGTAAAATTCAACTAAAAAGTGATGCTCATCACTTTCTATTGCGTAGATAAGTACATACAGCAATTTGATACAATATTATATTCCATGTTTTCTTGATGCATTGATTTTCTATCTAACACCTGGAACACATATATTTGTTGACTTATTTGCAGTCATTTGCAATCTCATGAAAGACTATGGAAGGTAGTCCATTTAGTGAAATAACCACGCAGAGAAAGCCATTGAACAATCTCAACAAAAATGGAAACTGTCAAAAATAGAACCAATTTCTTAATGAAGTTGAGAGAAGAATAAATGCTACCAGAGTCATGGAGAGATTGGTCCATTTCTACTTGATTCTCTGTTCAAGATTTTGGTATTATTCATCTGTTGGTCAAATTGACGCAAGTAAGATTGTGCTTTTGAAGGGTTTCCAGTGTGGTATGCACTTATATATCACAGAGGAGTTATGTGGTCAAATGCCTTCATTTGGAGAGTTCACATAGAAAGAACAGACCAGATAGAGAGAATGGTGACAGAAATCACAGAATTGCAGCCTGATGTCTTTGATTTGAATTGAACATGGAATCTGCAATGTACTCTGTGCCAAAGATCCATGATAGACTGTGGAAATGTTACCCCTGTCTATGTTATTCACATTGGATAAACCTGGGAAAAGACAGGTGAACCTTAACTGTTCTTCCTTTATGTGGTTATGTAATTTGGAACTCATATATAATGTCTATGTTTTCCTATGCAACCTCTTTACAACTGTCAATAGTATTAATAATGCTGTAGTTATCCTGAATGTGCCAATATCTATTTAGGATCTATTTACATTCCTTGTTTCCTTACTTCTTTCCATTCCTCCTTCCTTCTTGTCTCTATGTATATCAGGAATTGGATTGCTAGATAATAAGCTAGTTATGCTTTTAATTTTTAGAGTGCTTTTCATACTGTTTCCTATGGCAACTGCACTATTTTATATTTCTACCAGCAGCGAACAAAGGTTCCATTATTTTATTGGTCGTGGGGCTTGAACTCTTGGCCTGAGTGCTGTCCCTCAGTTCTTTAGCTGAAAGCTAGTGCTCTACCACTTTAGCCATAGCGGCACTTTTGGTGTTTGGTGGTTTATTGGAGATAAGAGTTTTACAGACTTTCCTGGCCAGGCTGGCTTTGCTCCATGATCAGACCTCAGCCTCCTGAGTAGCTAGGATTACATGCAAGAGCCACCAGTGCCCAGAATTCAGCATCCTTTTATTTATTTTTATGGTAGGCATCCTAAGGAGTCATTGACATTTTACTTACATTTTCCTACTGCTTAGTAATATTGAGCATATTTTCATACATTTGTTAGCCACATACAAAGATTTATGTATCTTTGTAAAAACGGTGAATTTCAGTGTTTTTCTCATTGTGTGTTCAACTTAGTCTGCCATAACAAAATAGTATACAGTGAGTTAATTAAAGAAAAAAATTTATTTCTCTTAGTTCTGAAAGCTTGAAAGCTCAAACCAGTATGCTTGTGTGACTGGGTTCTGACGAAGGATCTGTTTTAGGTTTGTAGATGGCCTATATCTCATTGTGTGTCTACATGAAATCTTGGTATGTTCATGACTGGGAAAGGAGGAACAGTTGAGATGGAAAGGATCTTTCTTTTGTTTTTCTGTGAAAGTTAAATCCATTTGGGGCCTCACCTCCATGATGTCATCATACCCTAATTACTTACCAAAGGCTCCATCTCCAAATAATATTTTGAAGATTGGGAATTCAACTTATAATTTTGGAAGAATGAAATGCAATCCATAGTGCCCATTTTTAGTTAATCATCATCACCATCATCATCATAATCATCATCATCATCATCATCATCGTCAGTCCTGACAGTTGACTTGAGTGTTGCCTCTGACTGACCTCTTCAACTCAAGGTGAGCACTCTACCAATTGAACCACAGCACCACTTCTTATTTCTGCTGCTTAATTGGAAATAAGAGTCTCACAAACTTACTTGCCCAGGTTGGCTTTCAGTTATATTTGAGGTTTTATACTTTTCATTATAGAAGTCTTTTACTTCATTAGTTAAGCACAATCTTAAGCTAAATTTTTGGAGGCTATTGTGATTTTTCTGATTTCTTTTCTGTTCATTGTTCGCAGACAAGCTAATGATTTTTACATGTTGATCATATATTCTGGCACATTTCCAATAGCATTTATCAGATCTAGTATTTTTCTGTATAAATTTTTAGGAACTTTTAAATACAGGATCATGTTATCTGTGAAGAAGCATAATTTAAAAGTTTTCTTCCCTTTTGGCCTATTTATTTCTTTCTCTTTGTTTATTTCTGTGGCTTGATTGCATTCAATATGGGAAAAAGGTGAAAAAATAGACATTTGTGTCATTCCTGCTATTAGCAGAAATGATTTAATTTTTCAAATATACCCATAATCCTATCGAGATATATACCCAGTATCACTAGTTTCTTCAAGGCTTTTATGATAAAAGAATGCTGACTTTGGCTGGGCATTGGTGGCTCACACTTGTAATTTTGACTTCTCAGTAGGCTGAGCTCTGAGAATCACAGTTCAAAGCCAGCCGGGGCAGGAAAGTCCGTGAAGCTCTTATCTCCAATAAACGACCAGAAAACTGGAAGTAGTGCTGTGCCTCAATGATTGAATGCTTGCCTTGAGCTGAAGAGCTGAGGGATAGCATCCAGGCCCAGAGGTCAAGCCCCACAACTGACCAAATGAAAAAAGAAGAACGTTTACTTTTCTCAAAGGCTTTTTCTGCATCCAGAGAAATGAGTGTGTGATTTTTGTCCTTGATCTGCTTACATGCTGCATTATGCTTAAAGATTTATGTGTGTTAAACAATCCTTCATCACTGAAATGAAACTAAGTTGACCATGATGTATGCTATTTAAATAAATAATCTTTCCCTCTTGTTCCTAATTTGCTTAGTGTTTCTTGTCACCAAAAGCCAATTAAATTATAACAGATAGCTTATGAACACAGAGTGAAGCAAAGATGGGTTTTGTCTAGGTTTGAAGAAATTTAAGAAAAAATATAAGGACAAGCCTTAATGATAATTCAGAAAACATTTTCCTAAAATAGAGTCTTTTCTCTCTGGCTGAGATTTGCTCTCAAAAATGAGAATCCACAGTTTGGAGATATTTTGTAACCAAAATCCTGATTTCTCATCACTTTTAGTCAAACCTTCTTGGGTGACCTTCAGAACTGAACAGAGTAAGCGTCAGAAGATAAATGTCTCCCAAATTCTATTGATGAGTAAACTTTCTTCATGGTTCCAAGTAAGAGAAGAAGCCCTAGGAACATCTGCTTCCTTTTCCTGATCTCTTCTGTTCTTATCATATTCATTCTAAGATTCAATTCATATCCACAATAATCACTACCACTTATTTTATTTTCACAATATTTTAGACTTTATTTTAAATGTCCCATGAACAAATATATTTGAATATTCCACAACATAATGAGGCAAATAGTAAACTATAATCACTTACGTGATGAGAAAACTGAAACCTAAAAATGTATTGTGTCTGAGATAACACCTAGTGGTGGTGAAGTCTACCAATACATTTTCTCTAAAGGCACTTACAAGTTCATAAATACTTACACAGCATTATAAAGTCTTAGCTATCTTAGCCATACACCTTCACACCATTCACTGAATGATTGTTCCAATCTCTGTTCCAACCTCTCTTCATTTTGTTATACCAAACTGATAGATGCACCAATAAATCCACACTATTTGTAAGTTTTAAGGAAAGTTTACTGATACCCAGAAAATTCCTTCTATTGAAAAAAGACGCTTCTGTTAAGAAGCAGCCCCCAGCCCTAAAGAGTTTCAAATTTGATGGCTTAGAAGTGACAACTAAAAAAAGTGACCTAATATTTCACATAGATACATATCCTTCTGAGGCTAATTTCAAATCTCAATTCTGTGAGGAAGAGGAGGATTGGTCCCCTCTTCTGAGCTTTAGTTAGCTGATTCTGGAATTTTCCATAGTTGTTTTTTTAGCTGTAGCCTTTACATGTGAGTCTTTTGAGTGGTTGGACAATAACTGATCTTTCTTCAAATGTCTGAGGTCTCAACTGAACCCCCCTCAATACTTTCAGGCTAAACACTAAGTTATAATCAATATATGAAATAATTAATCAGTTTTGAAATTTAAGTAAAAGCAACAGGCTCGAGAAATACTGAAGTTAACATCTTCAAATTCAATTTCAACTAATTTATTTCAACTAGAGATGTCAGAGAAAGTAAATTTATATCTGAGCTCAAAAACAAATGATTAGGGTCTTGTAATGTAGCTTAATGGTTGCATAGTTGCATTGTTGCATGAAACCCTCAGTTTGATTCCTTAGTACCATATAAACAGGAAAAGCAAGCTGAAAATGGTGCTCTGGCTCAAGTGGTAAAGTGCTAGCCTCAAGCCAAAGATGCTCAGAGAAAGGGCCCAGGCCGTGGACTGCAAAAAAAAGCAGAAAGAAATGCTTAGTCCCATTGATGCTGTATTTTAATAATTCACAAGATTCTTTGGTGAAATTTTTTTGGTTCTCGGCCTGAGACTTACAATCAGGACCTAAGCACTGTTCCAGATCCTTCCTTGTGTGCTAGCAAGGCTAGCACTCAACAACATGAACCACAATACCAATCCTGGCTTTTATGGTGGTTAAGTGGATATGAGTCTTACTACTGCTTGGGCTGGCTTCCAACCTTAATCCTCACATCTCAGCCTACTGAATAGCTAGAATTACAATCATGAGTCACTATAGTCTGCCTGATGAACATTTTCTTTTTTTACCGTATCACATTTTTTTTACCTTATCACATGAAAAACAGACATGTATACCAATTTATACAATTATTAGATGGTACATACTTTTTCAGGCAAAATTACATAGAAAAAAATCAAACTAATTTCACAGTCATCTGTTATACCTAGTTGCAATTTGAATGTACTTAATTGTCCATATAGATTTCTGCCAATAATTTCTTCCTATTCTCACTGCTCTGTCATATCTTTTTCCAGCCAAGTTTTGTAATTCTCCACTTTCCCCATGTTCTCTTTCATTAAATGTCTCCATTAGCCTTGTCTTCTTCCAAGCTTCATTTCCTTCATTCACAGACCTTGTTTGCTCTTCGGTTTTTATTCTCAAGTGCTCTCCCTCCCGCAGTCTAACTTATATGGATTTGAGAGAAAAGTGATAGGAGACGAAAGCCTTAAGAAATAGATTCTAATTCTATATGTGACTTTCATTGAAGGGAATGCCCAAGACAACCTTAGGTAAGGAACCTAGTTTGAAGAAGTTCTCAGGAATTATAAATTTCTCAAAGTCAAGTGGATTAGAAAGGCCCAGAAACCAGTGTTCCCTCCTGGAGAAGCAAATACACAAGGACAATACTGCAAACAAAAATTGTGTAAGAGAAAATAACTTGGGAAATTTACTAATTTTGGAAATTCTAGCAAGGTTGATGAGGGTAAACTGACTATGTGAGGTGGACTTTGGAAAGTTCAAACATAGGCCGAACTTAGCTGTGGAACTAGTAATTAGGTTTCCAATGAGCAGCACATAAGAATTTGACAATGAAGTTACACACTTGGGTTATTATCCACATAGAGGCACTTAGGTCATGACACATTTTACAATCTCCCTGAACTTCTGAATGTTAATCTGAAGAACATGGATAAAGATGCACAGACTGCACTGGGAATGTGACTTGTTGTAGCGTATGTGTCTTGTATGAATGAAGCCCTTGGTTCTATTCCTTAGAACCACATGAACAGAAAAGGCCAGAGGTGGCAATGTGGCTCAAGTTGTTGAGTGCTAGCCTTGAGCAAAAGAAGCACAGAGACAGTGCCCAGGCCATGAGTTCAAGCCCCAGGACTGGCAAGAAAAATGTGTACAGCCTGCATGTTGTCTGAAAACGATAAGTGAAAGGTAAAATAACAGATACATGCAAAGTGTCTAATAAATCTGTTACCACACATTTTCAATCCTGTATGTCCAGGTCTTTGCTCAATACTTAACATACCCTCAACAAATATTCTGAATGAATAAATTCAACAATGACCACTTTATAAGAGATTTAATGAAGTAGAAATTAAACCTGAAAATGGGAATGGCCAAAACTTAAAACTGAATTAGAAACCTGTAATTAGTGTTAAAGTAAAGTCTTTGCATCTCTGAGTCAAAGGTTAATGGGGGACCAGATTAAGTGAGAAGAATAGATGATAGTTTGGTAGTAAGAAATTTTACTTTTCTGAAGAAATAGGGACAAACATTGTTGATCCCAAACTTAACAAACCATTGTTTTTCAACATGGACGTAGAAAAAAAGAGGTAAAAATGAGCATATACAGCTTACAGGAAAGAAAGAGTTATGCTTATGAAGATATCCGTAAACACCAGGATGATGATTACTATGTAAGTAACCCTCTGCGTTTGTTCAAACAGAAGGCAAATGTGCTTTTATAATAATTCATCAGGTCATTTGGCCCCCAATTACTGGTTTACTCTAGTAACTTCACATGAAGAACTAAGTGACAATGATATGCATTCTGTGCTCTTTCTCATGATTGTTAAATCTGGGAATGTACATATTTTTTACTAATTTTTGCTGGTCTTGCCTCAGATTGTGAGCAGTGTCAGAACTTCTTCATCAACAGCTACACTGTTCATGGGCCACCTATATTTGTAAGAGATAATGTGGTGGACAAGGGGCATTATGACCATTCAGTCCTCAATCTACCCACTGGGCTGAGAATTCATCAGTACAGTATTCCTGAGGCTGGGCTTAGAGTATGGAATGAGGAATCTGATCTGCGATTGGGTTTGCACTTTAGCCCCTATGAGGGCTTGTTCATAGAAGACAAAGATGCTGACAATAGGTACTCCTGGATGGTAAGAAATGCCCTCCCTTTCCCCCCTTTCTCTAACTCCATGTGTCCCCCTGTGCCTCCAATGAAACATTGCTAGGACATGGACAAAATAGTTGTATGTGTTTGTGGAATCTGCATAAACAAGGACATTCTGATTTAGGATCAAAGTATAGTGCATATAAACAGAGTGTGTTAGAGGCAAAGTGCATTCACGCTTAAGGAGCCTCTGTTAGGACTAGGACAAATCCCCTCAGATGTGTAGACGGCATCCTATGTGTTCACAATCCATGCAGGCTCAAAGAGCATCACTGGAATCAAGTAATGTGATTTTGCCTATTATTACTCAAAAGCCTTTAGCTTGTCTTTCTGAAACTCAGATCACAAAAAGGAGAAACTACTATGTGTAGATGCAAAAGATAAATCCCAGGCCATCTGGAGTGAGTCCAGCAGTCATTTTCATGGTTCCTAAGAAGATATTCTCTTCACAAGACTTGCACCCTGATACTCACACCTTTCTCAATGGATTCCCATATCTCCATTTTTATTTTGCTGTACTTGGTGCTTTCAAAATTATGAATATTTGAGGGAAAAGAAATAAAATATAAAGAGTATAGCTGGGTTCCATAGCTCAACCTTTAATTTGGACTTTTGAGATAGAGATGATGAGATCTCAGTCTGATACCAGTCCTAGCATAAAAGATTATAAGACCCCGATTACTACCAATGGCTGAGCACGTTGGTGCACATTTGTTATCCCAGCTAGAGTGGAAGTACAATGGCTGGATAAGGTGAAGTATCTCCAGCAACCCAGGCAAGCACAAGCAGGATGGCAACCCAGGACAGCAGGGGAAATAATACCTCAAAAATAAACTGCACACTGGTGGCTCAAACCTGTTAGTAAGTACTCAGAAAGCTCAGATATGAGTATCATGGTTCAAATCCAGCCCATGGAAGAAAGGCTGTGAAACTCTTGTCTCCAATAAACCACCAGAAAATCAAAAGTGACACTGTGGATCAAGTGGTAGAGAGCTTGCCTTGAGTTGAAGAGCTGAAGGACAACATTCAGGCACAGAGCTTATGCCACTTGACAGACAAAAAATACCTCAAAAATAAACAACACAAAAAGGGCTAGTGGTTCAAGTGGTAGAGTGCTTTTATTGCAAGAGGTAAGTTTAGTTACTGAGTTCAATCATTAGCTCTGTTATGTATGTATGTATGTATGTATGTATGTATGTATGCATATATATATGTGTACTGTATCAAAATAAAAATTTCCATAAGAGACAAAATTAAGACATCAGAAGAAAAACCAAAGGGCCTAACTTCATTCGCAGAACCTGCATCTATAAAGCTCATACTGTATATGAGTCAAAGAATTACCCTCAGTAGTTGAATAAATCATATTCCTTGAGTAATTGCGAAACACATGTGGAGATAGAAATGACAATTTCATTGTAGGAGTATTTAAGTATAATTTTTCTTCCTAGTTTTTGCAAAGTACATAGTGCCCTAACAACCTACAAGAAAGAACTTTAGTCTATTAGGGTACACTCAAACACGTAGAAGCAGAGTTGGAGCAGTGGTGAGGTTCAGAAAGCAGTGGGTCTATGATATGTCCTGCAGCCCTGTGCCATGGGGAACCATTGTCTTATCATGAAACGACATCATGAATAAACAAATTTCCCTCTATTGTCTTTATAAGACAAAGGGTTCTCTGAATTTCTATGGGAACATAGTGGAGACAGGTGCATGAGTGAGTCCAATCTAAGGAAAATTACTTGGGCCAAATGTCAAAGGATGTGTGCTAATCTAGAAACAGAGTACATGTCCCCACCCAAATCTATGACATAAATTTTAACTCAATTTAGAGAATATGGAAATCAATCTATTTGAGACAAATAAGGATTAAGAGAAGTCTGGAACTGGGCTTTGAAAACAGTGCACTTAGGGTTCTAGAGTGGATGAGTATTAGGAGTAGATCCAAAGAGAGCAGAAACTTACCCTCTTAGGTTTCCTTGCTGTGCCTGCTTCAACTTTAGTTATATGAACTGTGGCAGGTATGCTGAGAATCAGAATCTGAGGGCCTTTCAGTACCACAGGTAGATCTTCTACCAAACCTGTCATGTCATCAAGGCAGTATGTGAGCTGCTTGTCTCGTATGGGGATGAGTATTGACAGCAACTGGGCAGTAAGTGGAAGAAAGAGCTCACAGCAAAAACAGGTGGACCTCACTATGGTTCCTTAAAAAGGAAGAAAAGAAAACAAAATAATTCTCTTTAGGAATTTTAAAATATCAACTCTTCGGTAGAACAAAAGGCAATTTAACGTGAGAAAAATTTCAAGTTAAGTACCTCTGAATTTAAAGATGCAGTTTGTGATACTTTATTAGGAAAATTTCCTTATTTTTAACTATTTGTCCTGATTTTACATTTTAAGAACTTCATATGTTTGAATGCAATACAAAATACTGTGCTAAAAGGCTTAGAGGCCAAACAAAGAACCTACCAGCTCTCTTTCAAAGAACCAGTTACTTCTGGCCATTGCAGTTTTTTCTTAATTCCCTCCATATTCGCAAATATTATGCATATGTCATTGTTCATTCATTACATAGTCTACATATTCTGTGAATATATTACTACGAAGAAAATCAGTTAGAATGAGAGTTCCCATAAAGACTTGTGTCTTTGACAAAAATGAATCCATCTTTTCTCAGGGCGTTTTGCTCTAGCCATGGCCCTCAATTCTTGGTTCCATGGCTGCAACTAGGCCTTACTTTTCTTCCTCACTAGAAACAACTAAAAAGTTTTTAGAAACAACTAAAAAGTTTTTAGTAAGGATGTTCTTTCAGTAGAAAGGCCTGAGATGGAGAGAGGAAACATAACCCTGTGAATATCTCCGAGATGGCCTGTCATCGGCGTGGAGAAGTTGACTCCTGTAGTTGGACGTGTCAGTGAGAGGACAAATAAGTTGGCAGTGATATCAGAAAATCTAAGGAAAATATCTGTTATCTGCTACTGGAAAAAGAGTGTCAGTTCATGTTCTAAGAAAATGTAACAGTAAAAATAACTAAGAAATCAGACAGTCCTGATCTGTCCAGGAATCTCAGACTGCCCTGACAGATTATCTCCCAACTCTATCAGAAAGCAATTTAGGTCAGGAAATAATCCAGGACTAGTGCCCTCAGCATTCCTGTGATTGGCCCCACCTACCCCAACTTATAATATGCTTTCTATTTATGATTTAACCTATCCTGTAACTGCTAAGCTAGAAAGTCCCTGCCCTTACTGGAAATGATCATTCCCCAACCAATAAATTTAAGACTAGATTTACTACGAACCACCGACCTATCACAAAATCAGTGTTGTAATGATTCTTCCACCTGCTTCATACACAATAAAAAAAACCTTGCTGAACAAGAGATTGAGACTGACAATTTCTGACCTGCTGTATCAGGGAAGATTTGTGAGTCCAGCTCGAGCTGTAATAAATGAGCCTCCTGCATTTACATTGGCAACGGCTCTCTGCTGGCCTTTGGGGGGTCTATGGCCTGGTACTTCTGCAGGAAGCAGGAGGACAGCGAGAGTCCAGAAGACAGGAGAGGCACAGGAGTGAATGCACTTTTCCGTGGAGACCACTGGGCCATGCTTATTAAGTTCCCATCATGCACGTGTTGGCCACCACGAAAGTCCCTGGAAGTCCCACTGGTCTGGGGCAAACTGCCTGTTCTAGATCTACAGTCCGAACTTCCCCGGTGGCCCTGGACCTGGCTGGGCTGGAGCTGCACCCACCAGCCATGCTTCCTCCACCTAGTTGCGCATAGCCTCTCAGCCACTACCTGGTCTTCAGCATCTATGCCAGTGTGGCTCTCTGGGGCAGGCTGAGGCTGAGGTGACCATTCCAGGTGCCTGTTCAAGTCGAGTGAGGCCAAAGCTGTGGTGGAGCCAGTCCTCACACACTTACAGGTATGTCCAGAAAGGATTGAACGCCACTGGCCCAGTGCTGCCGTCCTCTCCATTCCCAGAGTTTACCTCCATATCCCCACCTTTGTTGTTGAAATTGTTCAGCCACTGTGATCTTAATTTTCATTGTCCTCCTTTGCAGTACTTGAGACTCCTTCCTCTTCTCACCAGGCCACCAGGCCCCATGGGATCAGCCCCAACAACCCCACTCACAGACATTCTCCAGAACCAGGCAGCCTTTGGGCATGCTGCATCCTAAGCCTCCGGCTTCCTGCCTCTTTCCTTGCTTCACCAGCTTCTGCCAAGGAATCCTCTCCCCTCCACACTGCCCCAAACCCCAACCCCAGTGTGGCCTCCCATGTGGCCAAACTCATCTCCCTACCACGCCCAATCCAACCCCAGTGTGGCCACTGCACTGGAGAAGACAACTAAGGTCCAGCAGCAGCAAAGATGCCACAGTGTACAGCTGGCTGAGAACTGGAGGCAGAGCAGAGAGACCTCTCTCTGATCATCTTTCTCTTCACTTACTCAGGTATTAATTGAATTTAGTATTTAATTTTTGGTACACAAAATTTCATAAGTATCTTCTTATGAAGCCTTTGCAGAATAGCTGGTAGAAATGCAGTCGCAAAATACGGATTGTGTGTTGTTTAATTTTTTTGAGATTCAGAGATGTTTTAAGTAGTTATAATCATCATGAATTCTCACTTTCATAGCAGAGTGCTGTTCAGAAAATAATTACTTATGCATCTATTATCAATTATTTACATGACTTGAAACTTAAAGTTTCAAATATTACAGTAAGCACTTTGATTAATGTTGAGTGGATGTGAGTAGGTTGAGCTGTTGCATACATTTATTGTGTGTGTGTGTGTGTGTATAGGGGGTGTATATGTATTATTGAAATCAGGGATAAGGATGAGCACTGGTCTGAACTTGTTTACTTTTTCTGAGATATATGGTATTTCTGTGTTGGTGGTAGGCTCTGACTGCTTGCCTTTGCCTGATGTGCACTTTGGAGTTTTTTTTTCATATATGCTTCTTATTTCTTATTGAGCAGATAGGGCTCTGATATTGCTTTGCCTTTAATCTGCCATCTAGGATCTTATTTTCCTCTTTAAAAATTAACATACAATATAAATTTTATCCCCTGTCTTATTTTCCCTTTAATTTGCATTTTGAAATAAGTAGTATAAGAAGTTTGAGCTCTGTATTCATGAAGTTTGAATTTTCTGTTTAATGTAATAACTGGACACATTTGTTAGCACAAAGATCTTAAATTTCTTTTGTAGTTTTAGTTTAAAATACCCTCCTCCATGTTTTTAGCATGGGAAGACAAACAATTCCTAGTAAAAATGATAACAATTTATCCTTTAACTATCAGATAATTCATAATTAATGTCTAGTGGCAAATGAATACATTTGCTGAATAGATTTCCTTGATAGACCCGTGCACAAAAATACCCCTCATAGGTTCTGAGAAGGTAGATCAGTGGTAGACAGATTACCTTGCATGCCTGAGGCCCTGGGTTTGATTCCTCATCACCACGTAAGCAGAAAAAGCCAGAAGTGGTACTGTGGCTCGAGTGGTAGAGCACTAGCCTTGAGCTGAAGAGCTGAGGGCAGCGACCAGGCCCAGAGTTCACCACCAGCAACAAAAATAAATAAATAAACAAATAAATATATAAATGAATAAAGAAATAAAACAAACTCATACACAAGTAAATTAATTTCAAAGGTTGATTACTATTTTAGTTAGGGGCAGGGTGCCAAGATATAGCAGACCTCTGTCCCAGAGCTTCAAGAAGGATTTCAACAGTTGACAAATACTGAAAACAAAAAGTAAAAAACATAGCTCTGCCAATAACATATAGAATCTCCATTCAAACAGAAAGAAGTACTACGAATGAAATACTTTTTATAACATTTGTTAAGAGATTTTGGCTCTATATTAATTATCATATCAATTGACCTTCGAAAACTCTATAGGTGGGCTTGACTCTCAAGGTCCTCTAACTAAAACTAGAGGAGAGAATCATCAACCTGGACTTTTAAAAATTTTTATTGTTAATATAGTGGACATACTGGTCACCATTTTGTAATTTAGATAATGAGTTCATTTCATGTTCGAAAATCTCATCACTTCTTTGCTCTCTCTCTGTTTTTCCCTCCTTTCCCTGCCCACAAGTGGTATAGTTGATTGTCAACATAATATCTACAGAGTATCACTGCTGCATTTGTTTCCTTGTTCTCCTTGAATTTCTGTGGCTCCCTCACTTCCCAGAAATGGATAAACAAAAAAAGAAAAATCCATCGTTTCCAATTCCTTTAATTCATTTCAATATAAACATCAGTAGTTTTATGAGATTGTCAGGCTCTGTCTGCACATCCCGAACACTTACACTTCCTATACCTAGTCATAACTCCCACCAGATTCTAAGATCCACAAAATAATTTTGTTCACTTTCCACACAAGAAGAAGCTGAGATTCAGAAAGATTAAGTAACTTCCTGGAAATACTGGGCTGAGCATAGTGGCTCACTCTTATAGCCTTACCTACTACAGAGAGTGAGATCTGAAGATCATAATTTGAAACCAACCAAGGTTGACATATACCTTACATGTTTATCTCGTTACCCAACAGAAGTCAAGAATTGTGTAATTCAAGTGGTACAGCTAGAATGCCACCTGACTTGAATGGGAAACCTAAAGATAATGCCAATAGGATGATTTTTAAGAAACAGTGCTGCCCCATACAAAATCTCAGACACCACACACACACCTTTAAAAAGATGTTAGTACTGAAACCCAAATAGTTTTTTTTAATTTTTATGTTTAGTTATTACCTTTATTGAGGTATTAACTGACAGTCTTTGCTGATGAGCCACAATTTAGTACTTTGTTGTAATTATATCCATGTCTGTGCCAGAGAAACATTCTCCTAGTTGTCTTCCCCCGTTTCTAGCAAAGATAAGTTGTCTCGTCTTGGCCCAGTTTCAAGTTCATTGTTCTAGTAGATCACAACCATCCTAATAACAAGGGTTGTAGGTGGTAACTACTGTACTGGACAATACCTGCCTTGGGAAAATTGTTCAAATTTCTCCATTCAGTGGAGGTTGTTAGGATACACCCATGATCATTTTGTGCTCAGAATTGGGAACTTTTTAGGTCCAGGAATTCAGGGCAAGCATTGTGTGCTATTTCATACTTGTTAACTTTAATTTCAGCTTCCTATTATCTACTTTAAGCATTGTGTGAAGAGAAAAATTGCCCCTAGGAGACAGAAACACAATACTAACTGTTGTTCTCAAAACACAGGAGGAGGGAAAGAAGTTCTGAAAGAGGCATATAGCCTAGACAATGAGTTCTTAGAAACTTGGGCTGCCTGTTATTCTTTACTTCAACATAGAAAGTCAGAGCCTGCAGTGGCTTGTAAGTTCCATTTATATTCCTGAGCATGCGGCTCCCTTAGCTCCATTTATATTCCTGAGCATGCGGCTCCCTTCCCCTCAGCCCTTCTGATCCTTTACATCAGGGTTTCTTAGTGTGTCTTAATGTGTTCCTGTTAGTTCAGTGCACAGGTTAAAAATTTAAGCATGCCCAACCATGGGTTTCCATTGCCCTAGTAGATGTTTTGCATTTTAGGACATTCCTTCCAGGGAACTCTCTTCTTGGGCCCTCATGTGCATATGATCACAGAAGCCAATGTCTCACAAACCATGGAACGCAGTTGTTCAATGATGATTAACTCACACAGAGGCTCAGACATGATGGGTTAGGAGCCTTTGTGAGAGGCCTTGGACTAGGCACTGTGGCAACATTGACAGTAATTCCTCAGAGAAATACCACTGATTAGAGGGCTATGGAGAGGTTAAAGGAGAGTGAATTTAACCAAGTTCTTATCTCAGAGAGAGAAATAGATTAGACAGAGTGATTAGGAGAGTGATTTAAAAGAAAAGAAGAAAAATGGAAATAAAAATTTAAATTTAAACAGTGAAACACTTAAAAATTATGTAAGTTTAAAGAAATGGTATTGAGAGAAGGATAGATGAGAGGAGGTGAGGGATAGGAGACATGAAAAACTAAAAAATAAAAGTGCTTAAAATTAGTTATTAAAAATTAGGGCTGGGAAAGTGGCTCAGTGGTAGAGTGCTTGCCTTGCATGCATGAGGCTCTGGGTTCGATTCCTCAGCACCACATAAGCAGAAAAAGCTGGAAGTGGCGCTGTGGATCAAAGTGGTAGAGCACTAGTCTTGAGCTGAAGAGCTGAGGGACAGTGCCCAGGCCCAGAGTTCAGGCCCCATGACCAGCAAAAAACAAACAGACAAACAGGAAATTATATAGGTATAAAGATATAATATTGCTACTAAAGTATTTAACCTAAGAGCTTATGAATTGAGTAATAAATTTCTGGATTAAGTGTATATACCATGGGGTATAAGGTCTAATAATTGACGACGGGTATATATATGGGGATGAGCAGAATATCAATTAAGTCACTCAAAAAAGAAAGAAAGAGAAAAAACAGAAAATAAAAAAGTACCAAAAGATCAGAAGATATAAAAAAAAAGCACACACACATACACATAAAATAAAAATTATGAGAGGAAAAAAAAGATTAATAGAAAGCAATGAAAAAATACAATTAAAAAAAGGTACAAAAAGAGCTCTTTTTTGGAGAAGGGATGGGAAGATCCTTTATCTCCACTGTGTCCATAACCACTCTCTTGGTGCAGTCTCAGGTCTGCTTGTGGTGTTTGGTTTTCCTGTGGCTTGATTGGATTCTTAAGTCAGTTTGTTTGAACAGGCAGAAAAATGCTCTGCTTTACCCAGGATTTTGTGATCCTCTTCCCAGGCTAGTTCAATGGGAGGGAGATCTGCTTTGAGTATCACAAAAGAGGGAGATGGCTGTTTCCTCTAGTTTCGAGATGCTGTGATGAGGATAGGTTCTGGGTAGGGTTGAGGCTTTTCAGCAAACTAGCTTTTCCCTGAGGGTCTAGCTCCAGAGACACAGAGCCCAGCCTGGATCCATTATCAGGGTTTGTGTTTACTGAATTTTAGTTGATTTTCTAGGCTGCTGTAGGGAGGGGCAGCCTCTGGTTCTGTTTACACAGTGAAGAAAATCTCTCCTAAGGTAGGAGGTGGATCTTCCTCTGTCTGGGCTGGGTGATTTTCCCCTGGGTGGAGCTGAGCCTGGCAGGTTAGGTCAGGTTCTTGTGACCTGCTAAATGACTCTTTTCTTTTCATCCAAGGGCTGAGTTGTAGCTAGTTGCTCAGAGGGGCCTTTGTCAGTATGGAAGATGGAGATCTCTGGTGGTTGGGGAGGGATGGCTTTCCCTCCTCTGCTCCCAGATAAGGAGTGAGGATGTCAGGGTTCTACTCATGCAAGAGTGTTGGTTCCTGAGTTGTCTATGGTGTGTGATCTGCAGGATGAAGATATCTGCTCTTTGTCAGTTCTTGCTAGTGATGAGTAGAATCTACTCACCCGCTGTGTCTGGTGCTATTTTCCTGAACTCTCTCTGTTATACGTATGGCCACTACCGCCACTGTCACTGCCGCTGCATCCGTTGCAGGCTTGGCTACCTGCAAGTGCTCAGTTTTGCCTCCTTGTGTGGATTTTCCTTCTCTGGCCAAGCTCTCTGTACCTGACGGCACACTTGGGGTGATTCTGTAGCCTAGGACTGTTCACTAAACAGTGTTTAGCAACACTAAAACTGCTTTCTATGCTGGAGCTTGTTTAGCCTCCAGCTTCTCCTTTGCCATCTGCCTCGGAACTTCTCTAATGAGATTCTTATCTCTAATTAGCAATCAGAAAACTAGAAGTGGACTCTGGTGGAGTGCTTCACTTCAGCTGAAGAGCTCAGGGACAGCACCCAGAGTTCATGTCCCATGACTGATAAAAAATAGAAAGAAAGAAAACAAGTGAGTGCCCAGAGCCAGTGGCTCATATCTGTAAGTCTAGCTAGTCAGAAGGCTGAGATCTAAGGATCAAGGTTCAACAACAGCTTGGTCAGGAAAATCTATGATATTCTTATTTTCATTTAACCACTGAAACCCATAAGTGACCATGTAACTCAAAGTGGTAGAGCACTAGCTTTGAGCACAAAAGCTCAGGGGCAAGATCCAGGACCTGAGTTCAAGCCCCACAACTGACAGAAAAAAAAGAAAAAGGAATGAGAAGCCACCTTAATGAAATAACTAGACAAGTACAATATACAGAATAACTCCTCCCTTCGTTCTGTTCTTCCTTCCATATGTTCACATCTTTCCCTCGTTTTTATCCTAGAACTTAAACTCAGGGCCTCATGCACTTTAGGTAGGTGCTCTACCAGTTGAGCCATACACCTGCTTTTTTTACATTAGTCATTTTTGTTTTTGTTGGTCATGTGTCTTAAACTCTGTGCCTGAGCGCTGTCCCTGACCTCTTCAGCTCAAGGCGAATGCTTTACTACTTGAGCCACAGAACCACTTCTGGTTTTCTAATGGTATATTGGAGATGAGTCCCACGGATTTTCCTGCCTGGGATGGTTTTGAACTGTGATCTACAGATCTCAGCCTCCTGAGTAGCTAAGTCTACAGGCATGAGTCACCTGCACCCGCTCTGCTTGAGACATTTTTGTGGTATGGTTTTATGTTTATGACCAGGCCATTATGGACCACAATCCTTCTTTTTACCCTTTCTGAGTAGATGAAATAAAAAGCACAATGTATTGGTTTCAGATATTGATTGCGCTCCAATATTGTGAATGTTTTGCCTGGGCTAGCATCAAATCATGGTCCTCTCTGCATTAGTCAAGACACAGCAGTTAGCATTACAAGTGTGAGCTCCCATGCTTGGCTCAAATTTCTGACTATTAAAACATATGAATAAAGTTTTAATAATTTCAAATGATGAATTTGGGGACAATGGGTGCTCTTACTTGCCTAGTTTCAAATTTCACCAAAAGTCCCAAACGTTAACTTTTGATTTCCTCGAGTAAATTAAATAAGCAGATAATTTATTTTATTTTATTTTTTTGGGTCCGGTCGTGGGGCCTGAATTCTGGGCCTGGGTGCTGTCCCTCAGCTCCTCAGCTCAAGGCTAGGGCTCTCTACCACTTGAGCCACAGCACCACTTCTGGATTTTTTCTTTTTGCTTATGTGGTGCTGAGGAATAGATCCCAGGGCCTCAGGCATGCAAGGCAAGCACTCTACCACTGAGCTACCTTCCCAGCCCAAACTTTTAAAAGCAATTAACTAAAGAAAAAAGTTAAACAGAAAACATCCTTACCATTGCAACTTTGGATTTAACACATTGTCAAACATTGCTTATATCATAGTTGTTTTTTTCTGGGCAGTATATTCCATACACGAATCATGCCACAATCAAAGTTGAGGGCTAAACAGCTTATAGGCTGTAGGCAAACATACAAGGGAAGGCATGGTCCAGCAGCATTTTAGGTGGTAATGTCCCAAAATAGGACTTGGAAGGTTAGGGCAGCTTAAATAGAGCTTTTTTCTTAGAAATAATACTCTATTAAGCCATACCTCTTTTTCTGGGTTTATCACTGATTAATTGGAGACAAGTCTCATGGACTTTCCTGCTTGGGCTGCCCTGAAATCATGCTTCTCAGATCTCAGCCTCCTAAGCTGTGAGGATTATAGGCATAAGCCACCAATGTCTAAATCAATTATTCCTTTAACAAAAATCAAAATGGCTACAGTATGGTTTAACAGAGAGCTTGAATCCTTATCAGTTTTGCTCCTGACCTGCTATTCTAATAGGACCCCACAAAATTCACATTCAATTCTCCACTGAAGTAGAGGGTATCCATTGCATGCTCTGCAGCATCATAAATCACTTGCTGGTGAGCAAAAATACCTCTTTTCCATAGGAAATGCTCAATAAATTCTGATTATTGAATAATCATAAACCTATGAGATGGAAAATACCACAATCCAATCACATTTTTTTGTTGTTCATTGTGGTACTTGAACTCAGGGTCTGGGTACAGTCCCTGATCCATTTTCTAGCACTCTACCACTTGAGCCACAACCCCACTTCTGTGTTGATTTTTTGTTGTTGTTGTTCATGGGGCCTGATATCTGGGTCTGGGCGCTGTCTCTCAGCTCTTCAGCTTATGGCTAGCACTCTACCAATTGAGCCTTAGCACCACGTCCAGTTTTTTCTGCTTATATGGTGCTGAGGAATTGAACTCAGGGCCTCATGCTTGTAAAGCAAGCACTCTACCACTGAGCCAAATTCTTAGCCCCCCACTTCCAGTTTTTGAGTGATTAACTGGACATAAGTATCTCATAGGTACTTTTCTGCCCGGGATGGGTTTAAAACATAATCTTTCCATTTCAACTTCCTGAGTAAGATTATAGTCATGAGCCATCTGTCCATGGCTCAATCCACATTTTTGTACAAGTGAATAAAGCTCAGTGATAAAGTGTCTTCCTCTTTAACCAAAAGCAGATAAATAACCAAAAGTGAATTTGAAATTCAGTTGAATCTCAGGCTAAATTTTTAACAACTGGGTTGTAAGTTATTTGATCTTTGCACAATTTTGTTAGTAGATACAGTACAAATGTCATGAATTTTCTATTTCAAATGACCATGTGTTCGCACCACCTCACTCGTACTTCCAGTCTGGGTCGGTCCGATTGGCTCTGAGGTAATTACTCTCTCCAGATGCTGTTTTACCATCATGGACTGCAGCCCATACCAGAGGTTAGACTTTTCCAATTCTCAAAGCAAAGCATGACATTAAGGGATTAAGATGGAACCTTGCTAGGTTTGAGAACTATGTTATAAAATTGTGCACGTGTGCGCGCATGTGCACTGGTCTTGGGCCTTGAACCCAGGGTCTGAAGTGAATCTGAGATATTTGATTAAGGTAGAGCTCTACTACTGGAGCCACAGCTCAACATATGGCATTTTTGTGGTTAATTGGGACTAAAATTCTCCCAGATTTTCCTGTCTGGACTGGCTTTGAACACGATCCTAGGATCTCAGACTTTTCAGTAGCTAGGATTTACAGGTGTGAACTATGGGCGCCTCTGTATTTGCTTGATTGCCATCCAGAGAGAACTGTGCTTGGTAAGTATTCTGGAGTAAAAAGATTTGAACTCTTCAAATGAGCAGTGGTGAAAATACTCAAGTTCTAGCCTGGCATTGGTGGATCAGGCCTCTAATTCTATCAATTCAGAAATGTGAAATCTGAGAATTGCAGTTTGAAATCAGTGTGTGGAGGACAGAGTCCTTGAGACTCTTTATCTCCAACGAACTACCATAAACCTGGAAAGTGGCACTGTAACTAAGTGGTAGAGCACCAACCTTGAACAAAAACGCTCAGGGACAGCACTTAGGCCGTGAGTTCAAGTCCAATGAGCACAAAAACAAAACAAATCAAGAAAAAAAACCTGGGTTCTTCAGTAAGAGTTTATCATTATAAATATCACTTTCCCATTATATTAAGCTCTGTCATAGGTACATGAATTTTAGGGTATTAAGAAACTTAGCTAAAAATATAGGCAGCCTTGTGTGTGTGTGTGTGTGTGTGTGTGTGTGTGTGTGTGTGTGTGTGTGTGTGTGTGTTTGCCAGTCCTGAGGCTTGAACCTGGGGCCTTAATCTCTTGATTGGATTTTTTCCATTAAGGCTGGTACTCTGCCACTTGGTCCACAGCTCTACTCCCAGATCTTTTTAATTCTTATTTGCGGATAACAGTTTTACACACTTTTCTGCCTGTGGAGGCCGAATCTGGAATATGATTATTTGAATCCTGCTATAAAATATGTGTGTGCAGATAGCTCTACCATAAGGCTGACTTACATTTCTTCAGGTGTATATGTAGGATTAATAGGCATTGTGCTTAGGCAGACATGAAACTTCAACATAGATTTGATTTGCATTTCCTTGATTATTAAAGATGTTGAATATTTTCATGTATTCCTTAGACACCTATATCTGTTTTGGGGAATGATCTAGTGAATTCACTTGCTTATTTATTGATAAGATTGTTCTTAGGTTGTTTCATTTTTTTGAGTCTATACATCTAGATATTAGGATTTCTTCTGTTACTCAAAAGGCAGGAGTTTAGGCTTATTTTACTTAATCTTAGCAAAAGATGACTTGTGAGCTTCAAATTATTTAATAGATGATTGATTAAAAATGATCAAAAGGATGTGGCTCACACAGGAGAGTGCCTGCCAACAAGTACAAGTTCTGAACTCAGACTTCAGTGTCTATAAAAAAAGAGATATATTTAATTATTTTAAAACAATAAAATTTAATTAGTTATATACTCTCAAAATATGTAATTTTAAATATTTCACTATTATTCATGGTAAAACTATTGCAAATTTTAGCACAAGCTAACAATTTTAGTTTGTATTTTTTCCTTGGTAATCATTCAAGCCAACAAAACTGATAAAATACAGCTTTGGCCAGGGGCTGGTGGCTCATGTCTGTATTTCTAGCTACTCAGGAGGCTGACATCTGAGGATTGCAGTTCAAAGTCAGCCTGAGCAGCAAACTCTGTGAGTCTCATCTCTAAATTACCACCAGAAAAATAGAAGTAGTGCTGTGGCTCAAGAGGTAGAGTGCTTTCCTTGAGCTGAATAGCTGAGGGACTGCCCACAGGCCCCAAGATCAAGCCCCATGACCAACCAAAAACAAAACAAAACAAAACAAAAATCCAACTTTATATAAAGAGGAAGATCAAGCCCCATGACCAACCAAAAACAAAACAAAAAAAACCCAAAAATCCAACTTTATATAAAGAGGAAGAATCTCCAAGTTTTTATTCAAGATTTTTAATGCTTGTGGCAAATGATTTATCCGGTAGAAAGTGGAGAGCTTATATCTGTCATTGTGATAAACTTGTTACTATGTGGTTGATTTTCTCCCATTTATAATTTCATTCATCTAACCTTGTTGAAGATGAAAAATCCATCAAGGACATGACATACTATTTGGCAAAACTCGTAAGTTGAAATGACTATTTTTTTTTTCAAGTTTGGCAAAGAAATTGTGGTTTTCCTTCCCTCTCCAGGATTTGAACAATGAAAAAAAATTTTCCCAAAAGTGAGGAAGACAGCTCATATTCAAATAATTAGAAGATAATGAAAAGAATGTTTAAGACACATAATGTATTTAATTTTGAACCTTCTTCTCAAGAAACTTTCAAGAAACTTAGCAAAAATTGGTTATAGATATTTATATCAAAGAGCTCACTGCAGGTCCCTCATACCTATAATTTGTTACTCAGAAGGATGAGATCTGGGATTGAGAGTGGAGCCAGCATGGAAAAGCAATAATTGCATGGATGATGTCCCCTGCTGTTAGATCATATGTGCCTTCCTCCCATCCTCAATGTGAAGCTGTCTCCCCACATTACCATCCTTCTGAAATATTGACATTATCATTGTAATTTCTGGTTTTCTCCTTCAGCATGAAAGGTTCATGGAGCAGGCCACTTGCAGCTGTATTCACATCTGTTTCTCCAGTTGCCTACAACATTGCCTGGTACTTAGTGCTTAGTAGCCTTGTGTAGATGAAACTGCCCTGCTCATGTAATCTCAGAATTCAGTCAGGAAAGCTCATCAAGCTGTGATCTTGTGGTTACTAGTTAATTCTTCTAATTATTTTTTTCTTCTTTGTGTATCTAAAGTCCACGTAAGGGTGAAATCAGTGGCTGACACCTATCTGTTGTAATGGCAAAGTTGACAGTGATATCATAGAAGTTTATTGTGAAGCTGCATGAAGACTCATCTACCAAAGCACTGCAAATCGTAGCCTCCCACATTCAGGAATAGATTTAACAGCTCTGCAATCAAACCATCATTTGCTCTCTGCTAGATTCAGACAGTGTTTCCCTTTCCTATTTAAAATAAAGAAAAATTCAAGACATGCTTTTTTATGTCATTGAATTATGGAAATGTCCTTCCAAACAAAAAAATAAGAATGCCATTAGTGGAATGTAAATACAAGGCAAGGAATAAAACAAGCCTAAAATTTCCTAGGGAAAACATCAAAAGTTGCAACTGCTACAAAAGTTGGTCCTTAAAACTAGGACTGGACTCTGACACCAGTAATCCTAATATAATATAAGGTAATGAAAGTTTTATTTCTGTGCCAGTCCAGGGGTTTGAACCTGCACTCAGAGCTCTGAGTTCTCTTGCTCAAGGCCAACAATTTACTGCTTGAGTCATAGCTCCATTTCTTGTATATTTGATAGTATAGTGGTAATAAGAATTTCCCAGACTTTTCTGCCTGTGCTGGCTTCAAACTGTGATCCTCGATGTCAGCCTCCTGAGGAGGATTACAGGCATGAGCCACCAGTACCAAGCTAAAAGTTACTTTTGTGAGATACAAAAATAAGATATATAAAGTAACATAAACAAACGAAACATTAGAACAACAAAACTAAAACAAGTTATATAAAAGATATATAAAGACAAACACGAAGACCCCGAGTTCAATCTTCAGGAACAGCACAAAAAAAAAAATAAAGAAGTGTAGAAGAAGAGAAGAAATACTCAGTGACAGGGTTTTAAATTAATCACTCACAAAAGTTTGGCAAAGTAGCAGGGTATAAAATTAACCCTCAAAAATCAATGGCTTTTCTGTATGCCAACAATGAGAAAAGTGTGGCTGAAATTAGGAAAGCAACTCCATTTGTAATAGCTCCACAAAAAATAAAATACTTAGGGATTAACTTAACCAAAGAAGTGAAGGACCTCTATGATGAAAACTTTAAAATCTTGAAAAAGGCAATCAAACAGAACTTAGAAAATGGCAAAACCTCCCATGCTCCTGGACTGGAAAGATTAACATCGTGAAAATGGCAATACTTCCCAAGGCTATATACAAATTCAATGTGATACCTATCAAAATTCCAACGTCATTGTTCAAGGAAATAGAAGAGGCAATACAAAAATTCATATGGAACAATAAAAGACCCCGAATAGCAAAAATGCTCCTCACCGGAAAGAACACTGCTGGAGGAATATCAATACCAAATTTCAAACTCTACTATTAAAGCCATAGTAATCAAAACAGCTTGGTACTGGCATAAGAACAGACCTCAGGACCAATGGAATAGATTTGAAAACCCAGAAATGAACCGGCAGACCTATAGCCAACTAATCTTCGATAAGGGAGCTAAAATAATAGAATGGAAGAAAGACAGCCTCTTCTGTAAATGGTGCTGGCAAAATTGGTTAACTACTTGTAGAAAACTAAAGCTAGATCCTTATATATCACCCTGCACCAGAATCAACTCCAAATGGATCAAAGACCTCGGAGTCAAACAGACACTCTGAAAACATTACAGGATAGAATAGAAGAAACCTTAGATCTCCTTGGCTCAGGCCGAAATTTTCTGAAAAGAGACCCGGAAACACAACAAATCAAAGGAAGGTTGGACAAATGGGATTGCATGAATTTGCAGAACTTCTGCATGACAAAGGACATAGCTAGCAAAAATAGTAGAAAGCTTACGGATTAGAAGATCTTCACTAGCCGTACAACGGACGAGGGTCTCATATCTAAAATATACTTGGAACTCAAAAAATTAAATCCCCGAACAACAAATCCTCAAAGAAACAACTGCCCAATAAATAAGTGGGCTAATGACTTGAATAGAAACTTCTCTGAAGAAGAAAGAAGGATGGCCAATAGACACATGAAGAAATGCTCAACCTCCCTAGCCATAAAAGAAATGCAAATCAAAACAACATTGAGAAATCACTTCACCCCAGTTAGAATGGCTATCATCAAGAACTCTAACAACAACAGATGCTGGAGGGGATGTGGACAGAAGAGAACCTTACTTCATTGTTGGTGGGAGTGTAAACTTGTTCAAACACTTTGGAAAGCAGTATGGAGGTTCCTGAAAAGACTTCAGATAGAGCTCCCCTATGACCCAGCAATCCCACTTTTGGGCATTTACCCTAATGTTTACAAACAAGACCACACTAAAGCTACCAGCACGACTATGTTTATTCCAGCATTATTTACCATAGCTAAGATATGGAACCAGCCCAGATGCCCCTCAGTGTATGAATGGATCAAGAAAATGTGGTATGTATACACAATGGAATTCTATGCCTCCATCAGAAAGAATGGCATTGCTACATTTGTTACGAAATGGAAAGACTTGGAAAAAATTATATTAAGTGAAGTAAGCCAAGCCCAAAGAAACATAAGTCCCATGGTTTCCCTTATTTGAAATATCTAATATATGTATGAGTCAAGCAGAAAAGGTCAGATAATGTGATGTTAGGAAAATTAACCCTTAGATATGTATTTAATGTTTTTTTTTTTCATGAATTTGTTTCTAACGTATTTATAAGATTATTTCTTTGTTGCTTTGTCCCTCCCCCACAGTATAACTCGTGCCTTCACTATATTTGATGTCGGTATAATTTGTGGAGAAGATGGGGAAAAACAAGTCGTTTAAGGATACAGGTGGACCCGCTGCAACTATGAGAAGTACAGGTTGTCATGTCGAAAATGAACTTTACAACTTCGGTGCGGGGAGTGAGGGTGGATTGGTTGGGGTGGCTGGGGGAGGCTGGGAAGGGATGTGAAGGGTAAATAATGGAGGAGGCTGCAATGCTTGCTATCTTGCCCATGTAATTGTAACCCCTCTGTACAGTATGTTCACAAAAATTAAAATTAAAATTAAAAAAATTAATTAATTAATCAATCATTGGTGGCTTACACATGTTGTATTAACATAGGAGGATAGAGTCAGAAAATAATATGTAAAGGTAAGCCCAAACAGGAAATTCCATTGGCCATTTTTCTGTGTGTGCTAGTCATGGTGGTTGAATTTGTTCTACTTTACTCTAGGTTGGAGTTATATCAATCTCATTAGTGGAATCACTACCAGCTAATTGGAGATAAAGAGTATCATGGGATTTCCTTTGCAGGCTGGCTTCAAACTTTGATCCTCAGATTTCAGCTCCCTGAATCATTCTGTAATTTCCATTAGACTGATATCTCCAATGAACCCCGCAAAAGAAGAAAAAAAAAAAACAGCTGGAGCTTGACGTGTGGCTCCAATGGCAGAAATGTGCAATGATTTGGGGACATTACCGACACCTTTAGATCAATCTCCAGGAACAGTATACACAAGAATAAAATAAATAAATGAAAAGAAAGTTGGAAGAAGAAAAGAGAGAGCCAATTTCAGAGGTTAAAATGAGCAAAACTGAAATAGGTTACACTTGTTCTTGTAGTTACTCAAGGGTCTCACATCTGAGGATCAGTGTTCAAGGCCAGCCAAGACAGGGGAGTCCATGGACTCAACTCTAATTAGGCAAATATGGTTTAAAAACAAAGCCCCGAATTGAGCTGTGGCTCACATATTAGAGGTCTAGCATTAAAAATATAGTGGGACTGAACTGGGAAGCTGACTCAGTGGTCCAGTGCTTGCCTTGCATTCATGATGCCCTGGGTTCAATTCCTCAGCAACACATAAGCAGAAAAAGCCAGAAGTGGCACTGTAGCACAAATGGTAGGGCTCTAGCCTCAAGCTGAAGAGCTGAAGGACAGGACCCAGGACCAGAGTTCAGGCCCCAGGATGGGCAAAAAAAAAAAAAAATAGAGATACAGGTGGACCCATTGCAACAATGAGATGTACAAGATGTTATGTTGAAAAACAAATTTACAACTTTGGCTCACGAGGGTGGTTGTCAGGGCGATGGGGGCTTGGTGGGAAGATGGCTAGGGATGGGAAGGGGAAACAAAGGAGGAGGTAACAATGCTTGATAAGAAATGTACTCATTACTTGCTCATGTAATTGTGAACCCTTTGTATGGCATTTTCACAGTAAAAAGAAAAATAAATAAATAAAAAAGATAGACGAGAAAAAAAATTACTGGGACAATATATAGGCTCTGAATTATAGCCCCAAGCCCAGCATACATGTGGAAATAAAAAAGATCGAAATTAAAATATGTGTTGGAAAATCCAACTAAATTTTCAAAATGAGCATGAGTTTTTGTTTCATGTGTGTAATCCTAGATACAAAGATAGATAAAAATCTGAGGGTTATGGTGTCTCATCATCAAATCACCAGCAAAACAAACAAACAAGAAAACAGAAGTGAAGCTGTGATTGGAGGTGTAAAGCACCAGTCTTGATTGAGAAAGCTGTGAAACAGTGCCCTGGCGCAGAGATCCAGCTTCAGGATCACAAAAATAGTCATAAGAAGAGAATCTGGTGCTGGTGACTCATTCCTGTAATTCTAAAACATCAGGAGGCAGAAATATGGGAATCCAGTATAAGGGCCAATCCAAGCAGGATAGTCCAGAAGGCAGTTGTTTGTGGGCCATCCTGGGGCTAGTACTGTACTACTCCCAGGTTTCTGGCTGTTAATTGGAGGTAAGGATCTTAGACTTTCCTTCTCAGCATGGCTTTGAACCATGAAGGTCAGACCACAGCTTCCTGAAACTGTCCAGGGATTGCATGAGTTCCAGCTCCAGGAGCAGCACAACCAAAACAATGAAATTGATAAATGTAAAGAAGGGTAGAAGAAGAGAAGAACCAATAACCGAGGCTTCAATGAGACAAACAGCCAATCACTGATGGCTCATAACTCTAATTCTAGTTACAAAGGAAGCTAAAATCTGAGGATAATATTTAAAGGCCAGACCACGTAGGAAAGTTCATAAGACATGTGTGTGTGTGTGTGTGTGTGTGTGTGTGTGTGTGTGTGTGTGTGTATGTCTGTGTGTGAGACCTGTTGCTTGAACTTGTACTGTTTTGCTTAAGGCTCTACTAATCTCAGCTTTTTAGTGGTTATAATTGGAGGTATCATGGACTTTCCTGCCCATGCTGGTACAAAGTTTGATCCTCAGATTGCTTCCTCATGAATCAGGTCTGGCTCTACATGATAATCATTTCTAGTTAATCATCAAAACAGAAAGAAAACAGGAATTGAGCTGTAGTTCTCCTGGCAAAACTGGGAAAATATTTCCGGGACAGCACCCAGACCCTGAGTTCAAGCTACAGGACAAACACAGAAGAAATAAAAGGAGAACAGAAGTACAAAAGGAAGAGTCAGTGAGAGTAGTTGAAATGAATCAAACATTTGTTGTTCACACATGTTATACGAGTTAGTCAGGAGGATGAAATCTAAGGATCACGGTTCATGACCAGCTCAGGCAGGAAAGTCTATGAGACACATATATCTAATTTGCACCAAAAATGAGTTACAAGCTGTGCTTTGGTTCATCCGGTTGAGTGGTAGTCTTAAACAGAAAGCTTGGGACAGCACCTAAGTCCTAAATTGAAATCCTAGACACACATTTCAAAAACAAAAACAGAAAACAAAACCAGAAACAAAAAAGCAGAAACTAAAAATGATGGGTAAAGAGAAACATAAAGTTTCAAAATGATCATGGGTTTTGGTTCATGTTTATTCCTAGTTATTCACTTTGAAAAAGACACTTACAAAAGAAAGAAAAAAGACCACAAATTATAAAATATGGGAGAAAGCGAAAATTATAATTTCAAAATGAGCCATGGGTTTTTGGTTTATGTGTGTATTCCTAGCTACTAAGAATGTTGAAATTGAGGATGATAGGTGAAAGCCAGCCTGGGCAGGGCAGTGACTGAAATTTTTATCTCTAAGTACCCAGTAAAAGCTGGAAATGAAGGTGTGATAGTAGTTGTAAAGTACTGAAATTCCATGAAAAACCTGGGAAACAATTCCCAATTCAGCCCTAAGTCGACCAAAAACAAAACTGAAAGAAGAAAAGAAATTACCATTTGAAATTTAAGCCTGGGACTGGTGGTTCTTGCTTATTATTTTAGCTATTCAGGAGGCTGAAATCTGAAGTTACCAGTTAAAAGCCAGTCCAAACAGGAAAGTCTATGGGGCTTTTTATATGTGTGTGCCAACCTTGTGCTTGAATTCATGTAGGAGCACTACCACTTCCAAAGTCTTGGTATTTAGTTGATGAAAATAGTCTCATGGACTTTCCTACCAAGGATGACTTCAACTACAATCCTCAGATTTCAGCCTCCTATGTCTTGCTGGGCTTTACATGAGACTCTTATCTCCAATTAACCACCCAAAGGAAGAAAAATAAAACCTGGTGTTTGAACTGTAGCTCCAATGGCAGAAATGAGAAAATATATTCTGGGACAGCATCCAGACCTTGATATACACCAACACACACACAAAGTATAAAATAAATAAATGTAGAGAAGGTAGGATAAGAAAAAGACAATTTCAGAGATTAAAATGAGCTAAGCGTAGGTGGCACACACCTCTGATGATAGCCACTTGGGAGATTAAAATCTGAGGATCACATTTGAAAGCCAGCCCTGGTAGAATTCATGGACTCAAATCTAAGTAGCTACTTAAAACAAAACAAAAAGTAATAGCCACAAGTTATGTGGTGGTTCGTGTCTTAGTGTTCTAATCTTGAATAAAAACTTCTGGGCCAGCACTTGATTTTTAGACCCAGGACCAGTATACACAAGGAAATAAAAATACAAATAAAAAGGTATAAGAATGGCAAAGAATGTGGCTTAGTAACAGAGTGCTTGCCTACCATGTTTGAATCCCTGGGTTTGTTTCCTCAGTACCTCATAAATAAAAAAAGAATGAAAGTGGCACTGTGGAGCAAGTAGTAGAGTTCTCACCTTGAGTAACAGAAGTTCAGGTACAGTGCTCAAGCCCTGAATTCAAGCCTCAGGATTATGAAAAAGAATAAAAATGTTGTGAGAAAATCCAGTTAAAGTTTCAAAATGAACAATGCATGAAATTTTGGTCAATATGTGTAATCCTAGTGAGTCAGAAGGCTGAAATCTGAAGGTTGTTGTTCATAGCCAGCCTGGACAGGGAAGTGCATAAGTCTGCAACTAACCAGCAAAAAACGCCAGAAATAAAACTGTGGTTGTAGTTGTAAAGCAACAGCCTTGAATGAAAAGCCAATTGAAACCATGCCCTGGCTCAGAGATCCAGCCTCAGCATCACAATAAGAAAATTAAATGGTTGGAAGTAGAGAACCCAGGACTCTTGGTTCATGTCTGTTATTCTAGAAATGCAGGAGGCTGAAATATAAGATCTTATGTAAAGGCACACCCAATCAAGAAATTCCAGGAGACTGTTTTGTGTGTGGTGGCCACACTGGGGATAGGTTTTTGTTGATTGATTGGAGATAAGAATTTCATGGATTTTCCTGTCCAGGCTGCTTTCAAACCATGATGGCCAAATTTCAGCCTCCTGAGTCAGGCCAATACTTGCATGAGTTCAAGCTCCAGGCCCAACACAAACAAAAAGAATGAAATAAATGAAAAGAAGGGTGGAAGAAGACAAGAAAGACCAAGTAACAGAAGTTTCATTGGGGACTCATATTTGTAATTCTAGCTACTTAGGCTAAAATTTGAGGATACTGTTTAAAGCTCAGCTCAAGTATAGGTGTTCATAAGACGTGTGTGTGTGTGTGTGTGTGTGTGTGTGTGTGTGGTGTGTGTATGTGTGTGTGTGTGTGTGTGTGTGTGTGTGTGTGTTTGGCAGTCCTGGTGCTTGAACTTGCACTATTTTGCTCAATAATCTACAACTCCAGATTTTAGTGGTTCATTGGAGAAAAGAGTGTCATGGACTCTCCTCAATTTTCAGCCTCCTGAATCTGGCTTAGCTATACATGATTCTTTTCTCTCCAATTAACCTCCCCACAAAAGCCAAATGTTGTGGTTGGTCCCATGTATGCCCTGAGACAACATCTGAGCTTCAATTTCCACTCCCAGGAAAAGTAAAAAAGAAAAAAAAGAAAAAAAGGTGGAAGCAAGCACATATTAATGTTTTAAAGTTACCCAAATGTTGATGGTTATATGTGTAATCCTTTTTACACAAGAGGCTGACAACTGACAATTGCAGAGTCAAGTCAGTCTAGGAAGGAACATGCTTGAGATTCTTATCCCCAGCTACACAGCACAAAGCCTTGAGCTGTGGCTGAGGTGGTAAAGCACCAATCTTGAATGTAAAAGCTAAGATATAGGCCCCAGAGACAGAGGTCAAGCCACAGGACCCATAAAATTTTCAAAGGAGAGAGGATGAAGATAGGCTGAAATCTGAGAATCATTGTTCAAAGCTACCCCATGCAAGAAAGTCCATGAGGCTTTCTCTGTGTATGCATCTGTGTGCTATGTTTGGCTTGAATTTATGCTGTTTTGTTCAAGGATAGAGCTTTACCACTCCCAGTTTTTCAGTGATTAACTGGAGTTAAGAGTCTCATGGGATTTCCTGCCTTGGTTGGCTTTAAACCGTGATCCTCAGATTTCAGCCAACTGATTCATGCTGGGCTTTGCATAAGACTCATCTCCTATTAACTACCAAGAGTTAAAAAAAAAAAAACCTGGAGTTGAGGTGTGGCCCAAGATGCAAACTGGGCAGTCACATTCTAGTACAGCACCCAGGGTTTTAGTTCAAGCACAAACACAAAACAAATATTGCCACAAGCTATACTTTGGCTTATGTGCATGCCACTACTCTTGAAGAAAAAGCTCTGGCATTGCATCCGGGCCCTGAAATATAGCCCCAGGACAAAAACATATACAAAAGTAAAAAAAAAAAAAAAACAAGGAAAATTTTAACAAGATAAAGTGGAAAAAATATTAATATTTTAAAATGACCAATGGGTTTGTGGTTCATGTGTGTAATTGGAGCATCTCAGGAAGCTGAAATCTGAGGATCACGGTTTGAAGCCAGACTACCCAGAAAAGTACATTAGAAACTAATGTCAAATAAACAAAAAAAGCTAGAAGTGAAGCTGTGGTTGAATTTGTAAAACATCGTCCTTGAGTCAAAAAGCTAAGAAACAGAAGGGCACTGCTGCCTCTACACTGTAATCTCAGGAGGCTGGGATATGAAGACCATGGTTCAAATCCAGCCTGGTCAGGAAAGTTCATGAGACTGTTGTACTCCAATTAACCACCAGATAACCTGAAGTGGCTCTGTAGGTCAACTGGTAGAGCATTTGCCTTAAGTTGAAGACCACAAAGACAGCACCCATTCCGAGTGTTCAATCCCTACCCCCATTCAAAACAACTAAGGAACAGCAATGTGGCCCAAAGAACAGGTCTACTGGACAAAATAAAATGTACTGAGGTTGAAGGCAAGAAAAAGCTGGTTAAAAATATTAAAATAAGATGGGCACCAGTGGCTCATGCCTGTAATCCTAGCTACTCAGGAGGCTGAGATCTGAGGATCACAATTCCAAGCCAGCCCAGACAGGAAATTCTGTGAAACTCTTATCCCTAATAAAGCACCAGAAAAGTGAAAGTGGTTCTATGGCTCAAGTGGTAGACTGTTTGCCTTGAGCTGAAGAGCACAGAGACAGCACCTAACCCAGAATTTAAGCCCCATGAATGACCAAAAAAAATTAAAATGTCTGCGGTTGATTGTTCATGCTTTTAAATCCTAGCTACCCAGGAGGCTGAAATCTAAGGGTTGTAGTTCAAATCCAACCCAAGCAAGAAAGTCCATGAGACTTGTTAATGTAATTACAATACTAGGGCTTGAACTTGCCCTGTTTTACACAAGGCTAGATACCGTTCTACTACCCGCAGCTTTTTGGTGATTAATTGGAGATAAGAATCTCAGACTTTGCTGCTCAGACTGGCTTCAAATCAAGATCAGATTTCAGCCTCCTTAGTTGTGCTGGGATTTGCATGAGACTTTTCAAAAGAATGAAGCTGGAAGTTTATCTGTGGCTCAATTGGCAGAACTAAGAAAAATCTCTGAGACAGTGGCTAGTCCTTACATGCAGAAAAAAAAACATAAAAATTTTCTTTTTCTTAATTTTTATTTTTTAGTGTGAACATACTATACAGAGTGGTTATAATTACGTGGGCAAGATAATGAGTACATTTCTTATCAAGCATTGTAGTCTCCTCCTTTGTTTCCGCTTCCTATCTCTTCCCATCCTCTCCCACTCCCCCACCCAATCCTCCCCGCTACCTCCGTTCCCCCGCACCAAAGTTGTAAAGTTCATTTTTTGATGTAACGACTTGTACATCTCATTGTTGCAATGGGTCCACCTGTATCCCTATTTAAACGATTTGTTTTTCCCCTTCCCCTCCACAAATTATACCAACATCAATACAGTGAAAGCAGGAGTTATACTGTGGGGGAGGGACATACAAAGCAACAAAGAAATAATCTTATAAATGTGTTAGAAACAATCGCATGAAAAAAAAAAAAAACATTTGAATACATATCTTCGGGTCCATTTCCCTAACATTTTCAAAAGTAAATAATAGTAGTTGTATAATATAGAAAATAATCAAAAACCATGTTTAATATGATACAAAGGAAAACTATGTTTCTTTTTAAATGTAGCAAATGAGAACATAGGATAAAGTTTCAAAATGACATGCTGAGAGTAAGGGAAAAAGGAAAAATTTAAAAATTCATGTAAATATTAAATACAAGCTGACATGACCAAAATATAATGTGATCAGAAACTTATCTCTCAGTTATCTATCACTTGCAATTACTTACAAATAATTGTCCCTGCAGTTTCAGCAGTAACCATGGAAATTTAGACATGACCTCTCTATGCAGCCTAGACTGTGTAAGGGTCTTCCTGTTTTAGCCTCTTGAATTAGATCTGCAGACATTGCCCTCATTTTAATATATGAGGTTTCCTTTAAAATTTAAAATTAATATTAAAATAATGGATTGATTGTAAAGCATGACTAAACATCAGAGATCCACCAGAGATCCTCTGAGGGATACAATCAAAATATTAGAAAAGCAGCTACCACTCAAAGTAGGTAACAGAAAGATGATTTAGCATTTTTTGGGTGTGCTGGGGATGAACGCAGGGCCTCATGCTTGTTAGGCACGTATAAAATTCAGTGACATTAGTTATATGCACACCATTACCTCTATTTGTGAACTATCTTGTTGATACTGATGGAATCCACACAATCATTGAGTAATAATCCCCCCAATGACCTGCCCCAGAAATTTTAATCTTCCATTTTCTCTTATAAAATGGTTTGGTAAATGTTTCACATAAATAGTAGATTATTTTTTGTGTTCATCCGTGACAGATATATATTAAATGCAGCATTTTTGTGGATGGCATAATCCATTAATGCTTACCTCATATTTTGTAAACCTGTATATCTGATAGACACTCCAGGTAATTCCAGCTTCTGACTAATGTGAACTTTGCTGTTATTATTGGCATATGAGCTATTAGTTTTTTCTTTTCAGTTCTTTGGATTATGCAATGAGCAATGGAATTGCTGGGTAATGTGGTAATGCTATGTTATGTTTGAAGAATGGGTCATATTGTACCATAATTGCTATATCACTTTTCATCATCACAGAAATGTACAAATGGTCAATAAAATGTATTTCAAATGTATTTCAAATGTATTTCAAACCTTCCACAGATGTGCCCTAAAAAATCATTTTTTTTACTTTTTACTTGCTTTTATTTAGGCCATGCAGGCCTGGACCTATGTAGCATTGTCTAGAGCTGAAGTGAGAACAATACCAAATGCCACTGACCTAGCCTCCAAAAACATTTAATCTACTAGCCATTTTTCCTGGAGATAAAATTTAGTGATTATATGCATTTTTACTCTTCTAAAATAAGGTTTTGAATTTTAAAATGACTTATATATATGTAACACCTCTCTGTACCTTCTTTTTATTAAGAAGAAAAATTATATTTACAAGAAATATAAAAGGACAAAAAAGCTTCTCAGCAGGAAAATACATTACAATCACAGTCTGATTCTGACCCAAGCACATACAATACAATACAAAAAATAATACAATAAGAGCTCATCTAAAGTAAAATGAAGAGTAAGGCCAGGCGCAGAGGTCAAGTGGTAGAGCACTAGGTTGCCCAGCACCAGCCTCTGAATCAAAACCGCAGTACTGCCAAGGGATAAAATAAAGTATTAAAGTTAAGGAAACATGCAGATAAAATATGATGGACAACAAAGAAGGACACACCTGTAATCACAACACTTGGGAGATTAAGCAGTAGAATTATGAAGTTAAGATCACACTTGGCTACATAAAGAGACTACATCTTAAATAACATAGAATAAAATAAATCAAACAAAAATTTTAATGACTAGGGTGTAGTTGAAGTGTAATTAAAGTAGTTTTTGTATGCACAAAAATTACATGCTTTGATAACTACAACTTTCAGTTTACACTGCAGTACAAGGTGCTCAGTGGCTGGAATCCCTCCTGAGGAACTCTATGGCAGTTGATGCACTTGTATTCTTGGCTGGACTGAGGGTTTTGCTAGGCAAACAGTGTTTTGATCTCAATTCGTGGATCCCACTTACAACTCTTTTTTTTAGTACACCACCTACAAATCTCTCCCATCTCAATAACAGGGCCTTCTGGCTTTCAAGTGAATTTATCTTTGATATCTCTTAGGGTTCTCCTCCCCTTTGTCTGGAACTGCTCTGTTCCTGAGTCCACATTCAGCAGCTTATTCTGAGAAGAGTTGTAACAATTTGCTAGCCATCTCTATCCACTGCCATCTCCACCCCAAATTATTCTTTGGTATCAGTATGAGTCAGGTCAGAGGATAGAGCCAGCCTGGGCTGGCTTTGAACCATGATCCTCAGACCTCAGCCACTTGAATAGCTAGGATCACAGGAGTGAGACACTGGCACCCGGCCATCATTTCTTTCTTCCAGGAAAATTTAGGGGGGTGGAATAGCACAGCAGCACATATATTTGATAGCAACTGCCCCAAGGTGAACCAGATGCTCAGATAAAACCACTGACTTTGATATTTCCTTTGGTATCAAACAGGATATTGTTGGAATTAAGGTATCTGTGTGTGATTCTGTTCGGGTATGGGTAGTGAACAGCACTTACAATTTGTGTGAAGAGCCTCTTGGTTTCATCCTCATATAGGCGGCAGGATTTTGAGATCCACCCCAGAAGGTATCCCCTACTGGCCAGTTCCATTGATGAGATACATATACTCTTCCTTCTCCATCACCTGGTACAACCTGATGGTGTGTTTGTGCCATACCTTCTTAAAAATGTCCACTTCATTCTTTAATTGATGACTGGAGGACTCTTGCTGTTATGCCATGGTTGCAGGACCTCCCCCCCCCCCCCCCCCGCCCCGCAAGAAGACCACTGAGAGTCAGACTCTACAGCTGTTTTATTTAAATGGGCTGCAGCTTGGGCCTCATCCTACACTCTGACACAGCGGAGCCTAGGAGGAGAGCCCTGAGCTAAGGATTTGCAGGTCTTATAAAGGCACACAATCAACCAAGTGTTTGGATTACCACCACATGTTGCTTTGCAACAAGTGGTCACTGTCTCAAACTTTAGCCTTTCAATCCCACCCCCCGCGCTTGATTTATGGTCCTGAGCCACAATCTTGTGGCTCTGGCCCCAAACTAAACTTCAACAGCTCTTGATCTTGAACGAGTATACCAATAACAATCAGTCCATTTATCTTTTCTTGCGTATGCGGAGTGGTTGGGTCGGATGCTTGGAGACTTCCCATGTTTCCTGATGGTCATCCAGGGCAAAGGGGTCAGCTGGTCTGGCATGGTAGCAGTGGATCTAAGCAGCAACGCCGTCCACTTTAAGGGCAGTGGGTGTAGCCAGTAGCACCATGTAAGGTCCCTTCAATTGTGTTTCCGGAGATCGCAAGTTGTGCCTTCGAACAAACACCCAGTCCCTTGGTTTAAACAAATGTGGGATAGGAATAGAAGCAGAATCATATAATTCTCTAAGCTGGGGCCACATACTCTTATGCACCAGCTTTAAATAGTCAAGCTTACACAGAAATTCAGTATCATCCAAATCAGCAAGCAATTAAAGACAAGCTGATAGGGTGAATTTCTTATTCTAAACAAAGCAAAAGGAAGGAGCGATACCCCGTCTACACCAGTCTCCAAGGCCAATTTAGTTAAGGTCTCTTATAGAGTCTGATTCATACCTGCCCTGAACTCTGGGGTCTATAAGCACAGTGCAATTTCCAATCCATCCCCAATGTCGGAGCTATTCGCTGACTTACTTTTGAGACAAAGGCCAGTCCATTGTCTGACCTATTGGGGGATGGGAAGCCATACCTGGGTAGAATTTCTTCCAGGATCTTCTTAGCCACGACATTTGTGGTCTCACGCTTTGTTGGGTAGGCTTCAACCCATACTGAAAAGGTTTCTACAAAAACTAGCAAATTTTTATATCCAAATTTTCCAGTTTTAATTTCTGTGAAGTCTATTTCCCAATACACACCTGGCCTATCTCCATGGAGGCAAGCTCCTTTAGTAACCGGCTGATTGGGGGCATTGGTGAGCTGACAGGCTTTACAATTTTTCACAATGTCCTCAAGAGTTGATTCCCTTGCCTAATTTTTACTTCTGAGTGTCAGAGCAAGTCCTGCATTCTTCAGGTTCCCATGTGAGAGACCCAATGGATTCTCTTAAGAATCCCCTTGCCCAATCTTTGTGGCAAGGTAAGTTTTCCCTCACCAGTTTTCCACTAGTCTTTTTTTCCTTCTCTGTCAGGGGGTTTATAGGCCATGGGAATTTTCTTTATCCACTCCAAGTCTTCTTGGGAGTACTGAGGCTCAGGAGGCAAAGCTCGTGGCCCTGGGTCTACTAGAGTCAGTACTTATGCTCTGGGCTGGAGGGCCGCCTCCTTAGCTGCCTGATCAGCCAAGTTATTTCCTTTGGTTATTGAATCAGTTCCCTTTTGATAGCCTGGGCAGTGCATAATGGCAATATTTGCTGTTTCCCATTGGGCACAGATGAGGCTTAAATTTTCTTGTTTTTAATAGTCTTTCCCTCAGCTGTCAGCATCCCCCTCTCTTGGTAAATGGCTCCATGGACATGCACGGTGGCAAAAGCATACCGACTGTCTGTGTAAATGTTTAGTCTCTTCCCTTTTCCCATTTGTAGGGCTTTTGTTAGTGCCACTAGCTCTGCTCTTTGTGCAGATGGTCCCTGGTGGAGTGCTTCTACCCACGCTATCACAGTGTCCATGGTGACTGCTGGGCCCGTATACCTTTTTCCATCACGAATGAAACTGCTGCCATCTGTGAACCAGGTATGCTCAGCATGCACTAGTGGTGAGTCCAACAAATCTGGCCTCTTTTCCTTGGCCCGGTTTCTCTTTTCATGCTCCATTTTACGTTCTCTGTCCTTCCTTTCCTGTCTTTGCTCCTCTGTCTCTCTTATTGTAAACCTTTCCTGCCACGGCTACTAGATCCCTAATTATAGCCTGTCTAGAGCCTGCAACTTTATGTCTGGTGCAGCTTGATTTATATAGGCAAACATAATCATCTGAGCCGACTCCTGTGTCTCAAGATCATATTGAGTATATTGACTAAAAGCTTCCAAGAGCCGCTCAAGATATGCTGCTGGACTTTCACTTACTCCCTGTCTTATATCATAAACCTTGGCCATATTAGTAGGTTGGCAAGCCGCCACCTTGAGACCTGCCAACAGAGCCTGGCGGTAGATGAGGAGATGCTCCCTACCTTCAACTGTCTTGTAGTCCCATGTTGGTTGGATCTCAGGAAAATAGGCAGCGATCAGGGCAGGATCCGTGATGGGCACTCCCGTGGGGCCACAGATATGTTTCTGGGCCGCTTCTCAGATATGGTTTCTCAATTCAGTGGTAAAAAGAACTTGTAAAAGCTGACTGCAATCATCCCAAGTGGGCTGATGAGTAAAGAGAATAGTTTCAAGCAAACGAATTAAATCCTAGGGTTTCTCAGAAAAGGGGGCATTTTGGATGCACCAATTGTATAGAACATTGGTAGAAAATGGACACTATTGTGTTGCTGTTGACCATCCACATCCACAGTACCTATGGCACGTAGGGAAAAAAACAGCTGCATTAGATGGGGGGGTTGATCCCACTGCGGCATTGAGTGACTGACCCCTCAGAAACTTGAAGGGCAGGTGCCAAGTGTTCTATAGCTCCCTCCTCCTCTTGATCATTCTCAGGTTCTGCAAAAGGAACCTGGGAAGGGGAGTATGGGGGAGGAAACATTTCTTCTTCCAAGTTATCTCCCTGAAAAACCAGGGGTACACTTTCTTTTCCTCTTTCTTAGTTTCTTTTTGTAAGTCTAGGGGGCTAGATGGAGTGTTGCCCGTGGTTTCCAGTCCTGTCAGTCATACAGTCCATAAAACAATAAACAGTAAGAACACATGCAGGCCTGACAGTTACAAAAAAAAAGCTTACAAAGTGGAGATCTCCCAAATTGGTCCACTGACTCCTGTCATGGCGGCGTTCCATACCCATGCCCCACAGCAGAAGGAACAGACCCACAGTGGGCGAGTTGGGCTTCGGTTAGAAGGCTTTCTTGGTCAGTTCCGGCCCAACACCAAACCAACTCTCGCCCCACAATTCACACGGCGGGGTTCCAAGGACCCCTCCCCCCCCCGGCCCCACACAGCAGGGTTCCAAGGACCCCTGCCTCACACGGCAGGGTTCCAAGTACCCCCGCCCCAGACGGCGGGGTTCCAAGGAACCCCCCCACTCCACATGGTGGGGTTCCAAGGACCCCTGCTCCACACAGCAGGGTTATCCCCTCCCCACAAGAGGATCTGGGACATCTCCCAGTTCCTCCAGTGTTGTCGTGCAAGCGGGTCCACTTTGACAACCCTTTACGAATTGGAGGGGCCATCCTCACAAGGGAAAATGAAAGTAAAACAGACAAACGAGAGGACAAGGCAAATTAACCAAGACAGCGCTGTTTTACCTTTGGAGTCTGAGGTCTCCGGGGTCTTTGGGGGGTATCCCGAACCAGCCCCCACTAATATGTTATGCCATGGTTGCAGGAACCCCCCCCCCCCCGCAAAAAGACCACTGAATGTCAGACTCTACAGCTGTTTTATTTAAATGGGCTGCATCTTGGGCCTCGTCCTACACTTCGGTACAGCGGAGCCTAGGAAGAGAGCCCTGAGCTAAGTATTTGCAGGTCTTATAAAGGCACACAATCAACCATGTGTTCGGATTACCACCACGTGTTGCTTTGCTAGACAGAAACAAGCAACAAATGGTCACTGCCTCAAACTTTAACCTTTCATCCCTTCAGGAGTATTTTAACTGCCACTTCCATGTGTGTGAGGTGTGGATAGCCAGCTTCACTTGTCCATTGGTACCATGGTCAATGAGCTCTTTCATCTGGTATTGACTGATGATCTCTTCATTCAAGGATACGGAGGATGATTCTTTGTATTCTTCCATCCTTCTGCTATGATGGCAGGTAGCAAGTCTACCTAAAATTAACTAAATAAAATAATGGAAACACAGAAAAAATAAAAAGAAATACCAAAACCAAATGACAACTCGCTCCCCCCCCACCATATCAAAAAAATCATGAATTTTGCTTTGAGTCAGTCCAGCATGTCACCAATCAAGAGCTCCTAGAGGTGTTAACTCACATAGTTTGGAGCACAGCGGCTTCCTATATACACTGCATGACCTCTCAAAAGGGAGATATCGCAGCCCATCACAGTGACATCATAGAAGAAATGGACCAATCAGAGTCTGGGCCAGTGAAGTCAGAGAAAAAGTGGACCAATCATAGCTTGCCAGCATTAATACTCTAGCCCATAAGCTTCAAAGACTGTTGCTAAGGACTCCGTGTGGGCTTGAGGTTGCTCTGGTCATTGTTATGCCATTCCTGAAACTACTAGGACAGTGGTCAAAGTCCTCTGATCTTGTAGAGGACTCCTGAATCTCATAAATTGCTTCTGTGGAGACACTGGCCAATAGCCTCCATCCTTGATGGCCACCTTATCCTATATTTGTTCCAGCAATGATATGGCAAGAAGACCTCGTCCTACTCAAGGACAGCTCTCCTACAATTTGCTTCTGAGGTTACAAGGCCCAGGCTGTCTTTGAGCCACAGTCCTCACAATTCACCTTCCTGAGTAGTTAAGGTTATATGCCTGAGCCATCATTAGGTACTTAGCTCATCTCTCTCACATTTGGGGGAAGTATATATATATTTGTTAGAAAGGTTGGTATTAGATATGTCCTTTTAAAACCTTAAATGTGTTGCCCTTGCTGTCTAATATTTAATCTAGTGTTTGATTAGAAATTTGTCATAATATTATTGAAGATCCCTTGTGTGATGAGTTGTGTCTCTGTGCTTTGGGAGGTTTCCTGTCTTTGTTTAATTAGAATGTGTCTTAGTGTGGACCTGTGTAATTATGTTAATTGTCTTCTTTAAGCTGCTAGATTCCTGGATAGAAGGGTTCATGCTTTCAATCAAATTTGGGAAGGATTTGGTCATTATTCCTTCAAATACTACGTATTTCGTTTTTTTTATCCCTGTATGTTATACATATATACATTATACATTGTACATACAATACATATTCACATTGTATATTTGAATATACATATATATGCCTACATATTTATATTATATATGCATTTATATACATATATTTTTCACATAACTTCCACTTTTGTGATTGTTTATGGTAGGAAGTCTAGATTGATCCCAGCTACTCCATCAGAGTTAGAGTTAGGAGTTTTCCTTTTTATTTCTTGGTGAAAATATGCATTTCTCAGCAAGGATAACAAAACTGGTACAAATAAGAGCTAGCTTTGAGTTTTCTCTCTCTCTCCTCTCTCTCTCTCTCTCTCTGTCTCTTTCTCTCTCTCTTTCTGATTTCCTGCCTCTGTTTCCAGCTCTCTGAGCACAGGACCATTGCTTACCAAGTTGTTTTATTGTGTGCTGTGATCTACTAGTGTGCGCACAGTCATGTTCTGCTTCAAAGGTCACCATGCTGCACCTGGAAGAGGAGCTGTCTACAAAGTCAGCCTGCATGGGTGTGCCTGCCTCTTTCTTGAGTTCAGAGTCCCCATAGCTACTGGGGTGGCCTTAGTAGATGCTCATGTGCCCGGACTGCTGACTGCTGAATGTGGGCGACTCAAGCACAGCCTCTTTATTTACCCAAGTCAGAAGTCTGTGTTGGATCCTGGGGGCACTGCCCTGTTGGTGACTGTGCCAGGAGTAAGGCTGTGGGTAGCAGGAGCCTCAATGTGGCCTGACATCTGGGGAAGAGAAAGAATAGGTCAACTCTAAAGGGAAAAAGAATGAAGAGAGAAAAGAAGCAGTAAAACCTTTATCAATTAAAAACATAAGAGTTTGGAAGTGGAAAGGCAGTGGAAATATTCTAAATAACAATAAAAATTGCTAACATGGATAGAAGATGGATCACATTTTGTTATATATAATTTTGAAAAAAACATACTAGGAATGAAAATTTAAAAGTCAAAATTTAAAACACTATTTGGATTATAACTACACAGTATAGCTCAGTGGTTAAACATTGGCCTAGCATATGTGAAGCAATGGTGTGATCTCTTAAGCATTACAAAGCACACACACAAAAACCACAAGAACACACACACACACACACACACACACACACACCACATACACACATTTGGAATATTGATATTATCATATTAAACAGAGGAAATTATCACAAATAGAAAATGTAGGTTAATATAGGAAATAATAATATTTCTCGTCCTATTTAAAAGTTTAGTAGAAATAAAATAATCACAATAGATTCTTATAGATTAAGTAAACTGAAAATTAAGCAATAGAAGACATGAAAACCTTTTCAAATAAGTTTTAAATAATAAACATGTTGACACATGTATCCTTTCATTTTGACAAAAAATTGATGCTAGTGGTGTTTTAAATCAAGATTTAGAATATTATAACCAAGTGCTCTATATCTTGCTAGGGGTGGCTATATCTCTAATCATTTCTCTCTGAATATTTTTATAATAAGATATTATAGTTGCTCAGTCTCTCCCGAATTACAAACCCTATTTACATTTCCCACCATAGCTAGAAAATAGCAGCCAAAAATCACCATTCCCAGCTCAAACATTTTTTTTTAAGTTAAGTAAAAATATTTCCAAAAATCACCAGGTAATGAAACTTTTCTTAATAAAGTATGTGCTTCTTAAAAATACAGTATTTGCTACCTGGACAAATATGTTTACATCTATAAGAAATAATTTTTTTAAATTTACCAACCTTATAAAAATTCAAAAAATAATTTTTAAATATTCACTTTATAAATATTTTAAAAACAAAATATATGTGACTGAATAATTTACATGTGTAAAAATCATGCAAAATTATATTAACTAGTCCTACAACTCTGAAAAAAGAATTACCCTGAAGAAACAGAAGAAAATATTTAAGTTCAAAATTTGAAATTTAGAAAATAAAATGAAATGTACTTTTTAGATGACTAAAGTAACTGTAAACCCTCTGCATACAAATTTTCTTATAAAAATGCATGAACAAAGAAAGCAAAAACACTCATTGATCAATAGCCACAGCAAAAGCATCAGTAGTTCTTTTTTTTAGCATACAAAAAAAATCGATGGAAGAGATAACAACGTTCCTTCCATAAGCTGGGAAGGGAGGTGAAGGGTAAACAAAGGAGGAGGCTGCAATGCTTGGTAAGAAATGTATGCATTATCCTGCCCATGTAATTGTAACCCCTCTGTACAGTATGCTCTCAAATAAAATAAAATTAAATTAAAAAAAAATTAATTAATTAATTAATTAAAAAAAAGAAATGTACTTATTTATGTAACTGTAACCCTTTGTACATTACCTTTACAATAAAATTAAATTGAAATTAAAAATAAAGCAAACAATATACCAATAAGAATTCTTATAAGCCATTGGTTAAAACCTTTGTAAAAAACTGCCCTAAGTACCCAAGGAATATATTTTGATGATGCTACTTTAATAATTAAACTTCAGTAGAGAAGCAAAAATTGTAAAAACTGTTACAAAGTAAAGTAATTAATCAGAATATGTTACTATTCATAATAATCATAAGCTGAATTTATAGGGATAGTCAAATATGTAAGAAATGAGACAATTTGCCATACATTTGCACTTAATATGTGAGAAAGAATTTTCTAGGTCTTAAATATATCTTAAGCTTAATACTCAAAACTTAAAATATATCTTAAATTTAATAAAGAACCTATTCTGTCACATCATATGATAATCAGATAAAGCTGATATTAGAGCAAAGAACAGATTCTACTAAGTTTTTGTATGTTAATGTATATACTTATTTTGGTTGTGGGAAACTGGGGATTTCAACTTTAGTTATTGCTCATGCTAGGCAGGCGTCATATCAGTGGTTAATTTTAGGATAGGGGTTCCCTTTCCACAAGAACATGCATCTGATCTGTCATTTTAGCCTTCCCATCATCAATGGAATCAGAGTTGCAGACCAACTTGTCTAGCTTCCTACCTTGCCTGGCCTGGATTCCGCAGTCCTTCCAATCTTAGACTGTAGATAGTGCAGTGTGGTGGAAATGATCCAATGCACCCAGCTATAGATTGAGAAGGAGGTCCACTAAACTTTCGGCCTGGTTCTATTCTCAAGCCTCCTCAGTAGTTACGAGTAGAGGTGGGAGCCCATGGTGCCAAGCAGTAAGAGTATTTTCTAAAGTAACTAGACATATATATGACTTGTGATTACCTCAGGAAAAAAATAAAAAAGCAGTGAACCATAGAGGACAGACAGAATTTTAACTAGCTACTCAGAGGCTGAATCAGCTTAGGTAGCTACTCGAGAGGCTGAGATCTGAAGGCCACTGTTCAAAGCCAGTCAAATCATGAAAATACATGCGATTATCTCCAAAAAACCAGAAGTGGAACAGTGGCTCAAGTGGTAGACCATTACCTTTAGACAGAGAAGCTGAGGAATAATGCTTGCGCAGTATGAAGCCTCAAGAATAATGAATGTATGCATGAGCACATGCACATGTGTGTGCGGGGACTCGCACGAGCGTCCACACACATGCACACAAACACACACAAATGAGTATTTCAATGTGAAGTTCTTTCATTTTAACCTTGCTATACTTTATTTCCCTGTATTAGTTCACAAATTAACAAAATCAGCTAACCACCTATTTACATACAACTCATGTTTCTTTAAAGTCTACTCTCTTTTTGGAAGCCTGCTTTTATTTGACCCAAAAGTAAATTATTCAGGAAGTCAATTCATCTCTCTCAAGTCTGTTGTATTAGATGATTTTTAGGTTCCTCCTAGGAACATGATTTTGTGTAATCCTGCATGAAGCAACATAACCCTGTCAAACAATTAATAATAGGTTTTTCTCCGCCTGGCGAACATCTGTAGTTTTACTAACTTCATAAAATTCATGATCTGTCTGTGTATGCCAAAGACTGCTGGGCAAATAAAAAGACCCTTCTCAGAACTTAGCATTTGTATACTATTCATAGGTATGAGGTGTTCAAATATTACTGAATTTTTTTTGGAATAAATAATATTCATCTTGACTATCTTGAGAAAGAAAAATTAGTTTCTCAGCGCTTCAGGTAAGAACATGAGTGAAAGAAACAAAAGGAAAAGTGAAGAACAATAATCCATATATTCAAATGAAACAAAACAACCCAAGAAAACCAAATTAATTCAGTACTCAAGAACCTGCAGGAAATGCAAATATAAAAAAATCAACTATGACAAGCTTATGAATATCCTTAATCCATGGGAGTGAACTGTTGTAAGGATAGTGCTTAAAGCCCAGACTGGACAGAAAGATCTGTACACAATGCCACACACCTGTTATTTTAAATTCCAGGAAGAATAACATAAAGTGTACTGAGCCCCAAATCAGATACAAGTAGGAAGCCAGATTCTATCTGAAAAATAATCAGGATAATTTAAGTCTGAGGACATGACAAAATGGTAAGAACAACCATTTCGGGGGCACAAGACACTCAATTCAAACTCTAATATTATGGGTATTAAAGAAAAAAACTATGATTTTAAATAATTGGAATAATGGTAAGATTTGAGTATTTGAGTGGAGAAAAATCCATGAGAGAGATAGAATGAACCCACATTGCAATACTTTCTACTTAAGTGATAATGTTTTGTGATACTTCAGACAAAACAGTTACCTTGCTAATGAGTATGGATTTGCACTTGGGTGATGGAAATACTCTACTTACACAGGGGTAAATTAAATAGATTTTTGGGGGTAGATGGTACTTCTTGAACTAAGACCCTAGATGATGTCCCTGAGCTTTTTCTCTCAAGGCTACCACTCTACCACTTTCAGCCACAGTTCCAATTCTGATTTTCTGTTGGTTGTTTGGAGATAAGAGGCTCATGGACTTTCCTGCCCAGGATGGCTTCAAACCACAATCGTCAGATCTCACCCTCCGAGTAACCAGAATTCCAGCCATGAGTCATCAATGATTTTAATAATTTAGTAAATTGTGCAGTTACAGAAGTTATAAATTATCCTTATAACCTGTGTAATATATGTGTGTGTATATATCAATGCATACGGATAGAAATATTTTAGCATATTTTTGTATCTACAATAGAGTTGTGAAATCATCCTTCATTATAAAATAAAATGGTAGCCGGGCACCGGTGGCTCATGCCTGTAATCCTAGCTACTCAGGAGGCAGAGATCTGAGAATCGCAAGTCAAAGCAGACAGGAAAGGAAAATTGGAGAGATTCTTATCTCCCATAAACCACTCAAAAACCGGAAGGGGCACTGTGGCCCAATTGGTAGAGTGCTAGCCATGAGCTGAAGAGCTGAGGGAGAGCGCCCAGATCCCAAGTTCAAGCCCCACGACAGACGAAAAATAAATAAATAAAAATAAAATAAAATGGAAACAAAAGTTAATAAGGAGCAAAACAAAGAGAATTGTCACAGGTTTCTTGTTGTTGAATGTAATATGAATTGTGAGAATCAGTTTGGCAAAATCATCTCTACCTTAACAAAATGGATAATAGCTATTAAATCCAATCCATCTATTTGCCCATATTGTGCATCCTCACACATGAGTGTCAAAATCAAACCACAGTTTCTGCCATTGTATTTAACTCACCTGTTATAAGTTAGAGGATAGATGAAGTAATCAAATAAAGATTAAAATAATAGTATGTGAGGCTATGAGTTAAAGCTGAAAATGATTTTAAGTATGATAATAGCTTATTAAATTGCATATTTCTTACTTTTACTCTATTGTCATGTCCCTCATTCCCACATTAGAAAAGTACATAGAAGGTTCTCACTAAATTATATGTACAATTATGAAAAAAAGTATTGAAAAAATATGGACACAGTGTGGTTTTAGCTTATTGTGACCTGTAGGGGGTAGTGTGTTTTTGAGGATATGCAATACGTTCTAATGGAGATGAAGAGAGGGATGTGATTATTCTGGAAAACTGGCTAGAGGGTTGTTCCCAGAAAGATAGTGATGAATTCTTCCAAAAGGTTACAGTAAAATCACTTTCACAACCATGTTCACTGCTGCACTATTCACCGTAGAAAACTGATGGAAATAGCCCAGATTCCCTTTGGCAGAGGGATGGTTAGAGAAAGTGTGGCACATGTACACAATTGGATTGCACCAATCCATTATGAAGACTGTTACATTATTTGCAAAGAAATGGATAGATCTAAAAATATGTTAAGTAAACTAAGTCAGAGACACACACACAAAGGAACCATGTTCTGTCTCATATTTGGAAGATAGAACTTTATGCAAGTTTTCACAACAATATTAACCAAAGCATGCTATTTGCAGAGGAGAATTTCAAAGGTGTATTTTCTTATAAAATTGAATTTTTAATCCAACAAAATGAATACCAGGAAACTATCACTTAAGATGTGAGGGGAATTCAAAGGGAAGGAATAAAAAGAGTTATGGAGGAAGAGCGTGAAGGCATAATTTTCAATGCAGATAGTATGAAAGTAGAAAAAATTAAAGTGGGGTGAGATTTGGAAGGGTGTGGAGAAGTTATGTAAAGATCCATTGTACTTAAAAACTGATTTGTTGAATGGAAATTCTCTTGTACAATTATTTAAGATAATAAAAATATAATTAAAAACAATGAAGACATTTTACCTTAAACTGTGTTCTCTTAAACCATGAGTCAATATAATAGTTTCCTCCTCAGAAATGTTCTTTGCAGGTATGTTCCTCACATTAACAGAAATGTGATCAGCACAATGTATATCAATCCATCACATTGCACATCATAAAGAGACACACTATAAATTCTATTTCCATCTCTTTAAAAAAAATTGTTTGCTCTATAAATTAATCAGAGGCATGGATTTTGTGGCTATTTAGTTCATTGAACATCTGTCTCTCTCTTCCTCTCTCTCATTCATGGTTCTCATATGATTGTTCCATAATTATCCTAATTTATTTTGTTGTTATATTTTTGGTTGCATCATTTCACTTTCTGCTCTGCCATTTCCCAAATCATTTACATAGAAAGTATTATTTCCTATGTTTTTATTCCTAGAATAAGCTGCACATGGAGACACCACTGGTCCTCATTTTCATTCTGTACCTTTTAATACGGAGGAAAATCTTTCCTCTGCTTTCTATCAATTCTCTACTCTCCAGTTAGAATAATTTAGAATAGTAAAAATGGAAAAAGAGAAAATAAGTCATGGTGAAAAAAAAAAGATGCAGAAAATTCACTGGATTTTTCTGAACAGTTCAACCAACGTCAACTAATGGGGAAATACATAGACACCTCATTCTGACTGGTACTCAGTCTCTGGTTAGGCAATTCTGATGAAGACAAGGAAGAAGATGAAAAAGTGAGGAATGGTATCATTTGCAAGAAAAAAATGGAGAAGGATCCAAGCAAATTTCTTCTTTGGGCTGCCGAAATTAATCGGCTTTCTACAGTGTGGCGAAACCTTTCCAAAAAGGCCACTAGGGATGACGATGAGTATACCGCTCTTCATCAGGAAACCTACAGTTGACACTGACACATTGTCCATGAGTTGGTGGCTCGAGGCAAATATTCATGCAATAACTGTGAATGGCTGGACACACCTGCACAATGCTTATACGTGGAATAATACCAGTGTGGCTTCTTTCTTACTTCATCATGATGCAGATCCCAATGTCTAAACGAAAGGCCTCTTGACCCCCTTGCATCTTGCTGCTGGGAATAGAAACAGCAAAGATACGTTTGATCTCCTTCTTTTGAACCATTATATTAAACCAGGTCTGAAGAACAACTTGGAAGAAACTGCATTTGATACTGCCAAAAGATAAGTATGTATGACTACCTCTTTGAAGTTGTGAAAGGCTGTACAAATTGTTCTCCTACGTCTTAATGGTTTGGTTAAGTTACTTAAATTTCAAAAATGCCAGTCCATCCTTTGTCTCTGTACAAAATATTTTCACAATACAAAGCAACAGCAATATCTTACTTTAAAAATTCATGGATTCCATGGTATTCTTCCAAATGAATTGCCTGACTTTGATGTCAAAATATATTCAAGAGTTGTTTGTATACATCTATAATGATTTCTGTAGAGCTTGTGATTTTTAAAATCAGAAATAATTTTAATGTATCTGTTGAAATGAGTAGTACAGAACCTAAAGACATTTCTGGTGCTTGTCTGAAGAAAGTATATTTTAACATATTCTGTATTCTGTTTGTAAAATGTCCATAATCTATTTCATTCTCTCCTAGATATAATGCTTTGAATACTACATTATTATATATTATATAAATTCATTAATAAATGTGTCCTTACAGATTGCATTCCATATAAAAACAGTTTAAGATTCTTTTTTCTCCTAGGTCCTTATAGTATTTTATTTCTTTGGGATAAAATTAAAATGTTATCTAATTTCAAAAGTTTTGTAAAGGTTATGCTATGTAAAGACCTTTCTAAATTGAAGATTTAATACACTGATGTCAAACTAACTTTTAATTATATGAATCACATATGTTGTTACACTTATATTTTTGTAATCAACTTTTTAATAACTGTTTTTCATTTCTAGCAACTGAAGAATGAAAAATATGGAATAATTCGCATATTTTCATATCATCCTTGTCCAAGTGGCATGTTAATCTCTATATTGTTGTAATTTATGTATACGTGCTGCTGAAGCATGTAGTATCCTGTAAATTTAAGTTGTTAATGATGCAATCTTTATACAGGCATATATCCTTGGTTGCCTATTTGTAGCAAGGAAACCTTATTGTTACTAACAATGTTATTGATCTTATTTCTCTGAAATTCTGTGTATAGTGGAAAAACATATTGTTTGGTAGATTGCTCAAACTTGCATTTTTTTGCCAATGACTATTTTAAGTCTTTTTCATTTTAAATTTGATCATACTTTGAAGCCTTTATGGCTAGGTTCAAAGAGATGGCTTTTCAAGTACTTATTTATCAACTGAGTTAGCTTTGTGGAGCTAATGGATTCAAAGTAAGCCTTGCTGAAGTGCTACTTCTAAACTTTTGCAGCTTAAAATTTCCCAAATGAGGTCTTACTGGCACAAATGTCTACTGACCCTTTACCCTTCTTCCATGTAGTAACAGACCAAACAGAATATCTTACCCTGACAGCAAAGATTATCTTACTGGAAAAAAACTAATCTTAGTTACAAGGGATCATAGAGAAATAAACAGTTCTGACTAGAAAGTATTTTATCATAATTGTTTATTATACCTACCATTTCAAAAGTAGCTAAAGCCAAGAAGGTGAAAAAAAATTGTTCTTATGCATAATTACCTAATGTCCTGACCATCCAACCAGGCAGGAACTTACACTACTGAATTTCTATCACCAAATATTTCCATAGCTCCAGGAGAAGTCCATATTTTTCTCCTTGATATTAGGCCTTAAATTGGTAATGTTTTAATCACAGTGTTTCCTCTTGCCTCTAGGCTGTAAATCTACAAATGGTAAAGCTTTAGGTCTAACTCTACCAAACTCTGGGGTAGAGATAATGGAATAATACTGTAAAACAGAGTTGCCTTTGATACCCTAACCACAACAGAACAATGAAAAACATTTCCTTATATTACATATAGTTATATATTTTATATTTATATGTGCTAATTTTATGTTTCACACAATGAAACTTACTAGAATTAATCGATAATTTGACAAATAAATTGATATTTATTACAATAAATAGATTGGAATATAAATAATTAGGTTTAGAATATATATTAGAATATAAGAAGTATCAATGCAATGTCTTCGGTATAAACTTGTGATACCTTCTAAGTGTCCTTAGTCTACTGAATTCACATGGTAAAAAACAATGTTGTTTTCCTCTAATCTGCAAGGGATTTTACTCTGCTGCTCTGTATATTGTTTTAACTCGTTGGCCCAGAATGGTTTTCTAAATATTTCTGATCATACCCAAATTTTGCTGATATGATGTCCAAAAGGTATTATTATTCTACAGGACCCACGCATCCTAGGATCCCAGGTCCCAGTTATCTGCATCATCAGATAACAAGGGCAAGTCTTCCCACCTAGGCCCATGCAACATGCCAACAGAAAGTAATTGAAGACTCATCTTAACTTCTCATTTCCTATAATAATTTAGTGCCCCAATTACACAGGGTTTAGCAGTAAGCAATTGTGAAATGCAAGGCAACTTAAAAATGAAAGATGAGATCACAAAATCTGAGAGAAACTACTGTAATTCACACTTTCAATTTACAGATGACTAGCCCATATGAGTGAACATGATCACAAATGTCACAAGAATATTTTTAATACCCCTCTCCTAATGATTAATGAAAGATTTCAGTCTAGTATAAGTAGGGCAAAAAATAGTTCCTGGAAGGATAGATCCATAATTTGTCTACCAAGTCTTGGAAAACTTGAATTAGAAGTCAAATATCATTCAGAAAAACATTAATTGAGAAGATCCTTAGTGCTTCAAAACACTAGTACTTCAGTAAAACTTGGTTATGTAGTATAAAAAGGTTGTCATTCCCAAATCAATGGGAACCTATATTTAATCTCCTGAAAATATATTCCTTTTCAAATAATTTTTAGGGGGTCCGTGTGTGGGGCCTGATCTCTGGGCTTGGGCGCTGTCCCTCAGCTCTTCAGCTTAAGGCTAGGACTCTACCACTTGAGTCGCAGCACAACTTCCAGATTTTTTTTTTGGTCATGTGATGCTGGGGAATTGAACACAGGACCTCATGCATGCAAGCAAGTGCTTTACCACTGAGCCACCTTCCCAGCCCCTCAAATAAACTTTTTAAAGACACATTCTCCAAAATAACATTTGACGAGTAGATGATACTTAGTGACATTACAAGTTTTTCAAGTGGAAGGAACAAGTTACAATAGAGTTGATTTATTATCCAGCACTAATACCAAACAGGTTCAGCCATTCCTTAAATTATAGAAATAGTAGCCCCCTCCATTTGTGTTGTTCAGTAGATGCCTTCCAGAAATGTGTTACATAGATCAGTCTCCCATATTTCAAGCCTAAACATTAGCTAATAAAGTAAGTTTCATCAAATAATAAGGTACATTTTAAAAGATCACGGATATTTGCCTTATCATGTTGATTGATGTTTTCCTTAAGAAAGATGACTTCAAGTTTTGAATATGGGTACTCATTAGAAATGTGACAAACATAAAATCTGTCTTCTATTTCTATCATATTCCTCCACAGTAATAAATTTTCATTTTCTTCTTTTCCCAAAAGTTATAGGTAGTAGAAAATATTATCCCATGTAAAATAAAATAATCACAAACCATTGTACGAAGCCATTTATAAAAACTGCTATTTAGGAAAACATTCTAAGCCATTTTTAAACTTTCTTGTTGACTAGAGATTAATCTTCCAAATGGATAAGAATAAAATCATGTCTAGGTGCTTCACGTCTCCAGTCTTGCAAATTGTTATTGCAGATGAATTAATTATGGAAATATAAGCTGATATCAGTTCAAGTATATGCAGGATTGAAATGCCATGGAATGTACATAAACCTGTCAAAGTATGAACAGACAGTTTAAAAGAATGACTATCAAGAAGTTGAAACCAGAGAAGAATATTAGTAAAAACATAGAATGAATGAAAAATGAAAAAATGGCAAGTACAACTAGAATACTCAATGTACACATGTGATAAAGGAAGTGGTAAATCTGAAATAAATCTTGGAGAAGAGTTTGGTTGAGAATGATAGAAGGAGTGACTCTGATCCAGGAGCACTGGACAATTACAAGGACATATTTAATTGTAACACATTACCACAACCTTTTGAAATTCAGTTAAAAACACAACAAATACCAAACACACAAAAATCACAACCAAACGGCAATCTCTAGAGAGTATGAATATGACCTCTCAAAATTTTAAATAGTTAATCAAAAGCAGTATGGGAAAAGCAAACCAACTGTTCAAAGAGGGCAGTTTGGGGTAGGGGAGAATTTTGAACAGACTTAAATAGAATGTTTAACATTATAAATCACCTACATCTGCAGCAAATATTTTCTAATGGGAGATCTCTTTGTCTGAACTGGATATTCCAGTCCTGAGATACACTTGATAGCTGGTGAATATAGAATGGAAGAAACAAGAACAAAACCCATTACTCCATTGGAGAGAAAACAGTCCTCTATGTTTTCTCTCATCGCTCTTTACTACTCTTTTTCATACTTTTCAGTCAAGTGATTTTGAATTATATCTTTCCTTCTTTGTTCTGGCAAAGTAATCGGTCAATGTAATTCACTAAATACTATTTGCCATTTTTTCTATTATGCTGTTTACTTGTCCAAGCGAGTCCATTAAACTTCCCTCTTGTATTTGGTTGCCACGAAAACCCAACATCTATGATAATGAGGACAAACTCTCATGTAAAACGTTGTCTCCACAAAACCAGTCCAAGAAGCTGTGATCACAAATATTTAGCTATACTTTTTTGTTCTTTTACCTTGAAAGTCTTCTTGTGTCTAAAGTGCCCACAAAAATAAGTACTCCACCACTTTTTGGTTCAATTACTTCTAACCTTAAAGATATAGTTTGCTAACAAGATGCTTAGAGGAAACCGAAGAATACTCCACTTTTATCTTCTCACTTAAGACTTTTGTTAGATACCATATCAGGAACAGTGAAGTTATTCTTTGCAAAATTACTTCAATAGATTATTTTTCTGTTGGTCTTGCATTTGCTTAACAAGATGTATGGAGGGGCTGGGAAGTTGGCTCAGTGGTAGAGTACTTGCCTTGCATGCTCGAGGCCCTGGGTTCGATTCCTCAGCACCACATAAGAAAAAAAGCCGGAAGTGGCGCTGTGGCTCAAGTGGTAGAGTGCTAGCCTTGAGCTGAAGAGCTAAGGGGCAGCGCCCAGGCCCAGAGTTCAGGCCCCACGACCAGACCCCCCCCCAAAAAACCCAAAAAACAAACAAACAAGATGTGTGGAGAAGAATAGAGTTAAATCACCCATACCTTGGATGACAGTGTCTGTTACAAAGGACAATACTTCTATGTCCTATTTCTATGTCCTCCTCTTAGCTCTTACCTGATTTCCAATTAATCACAGCTTCTTGGCTTAAAGTCTAGTGAAGTGGAAGGACAATAAGGCCTCCCCCACTGCTACGTCTTCATGGTTTCTCTTTTAAAACTGTTTTATTTGGATGTGGAATTTATTTTTATATCTTCATTCGATCTAGTGTGCATTGAAGTGAGCCAAATAGGCTCTGTAAAACCACTTTAGGTAGCAAAAATATTAAGACAATCTATTTTAAAAAGTTTTGGCCTCCCTCCACTGCTGAAGCCAATACGCTTAGCTAGGGCTTCAAAGAACACTGTTTTCTTACTATTTCCATTTGCTCTTCTTTTCTGATCCCAAAACTTTTTGGCTTATGTAATAAGAGAAGTCTTCACTGTCTCATGTTAATAATATTATATTTTTGAGCCACTTAGAAATGTGAAATCATTGGTTTGAAGTATTCAATCAGATTTTTTTCTGTGTTTCAGTGCTTTATGTGCAAAGACATTGTAGAATGTATTATAAACAGAAAAGTGTAAACCCAATACCTTCTTTCATTGTGGAGGGAACTTTCTCCCTAAATAGTTTGACCCCAATTATCTTTTTCAGAGAATTACTGTTTGGTTAGTAAAGGTCAAATCATAATTTTGATGTCTATTTTTAAAGAAGTTTGAATTTAAATTCCACTACAACCTTGTTTCACACAGTAAGAGTTTATTTCTTGGGTAAAGACAATTCTCAAGGTAACCTACAGGATTTACAGCAAGGTTTGTGAGGTTTGTTTGTTTCGTGTGAAAAAGAGCCATCTTCACCCACACTGCTCCCTCTCAGCTAAGTCTCCATGGATTTCTTTGCATGAAAGCCTATTCTCCCAGGCAATTAAAAAAAATTTTAATAGGCTAACTTGTTAAAAATTTTGAACAATTAAAATTTACCTGTCATAACTTTAAAACTCTTTTGAAATTCCTTTAACAGAATCCTAATTCAACCTTTACCATCAAAAACAGTTAACATGTAGTTTTCATAATATCGTGTCCATGCAACTCTTATTTTCCAGGGCCTTTGTTATGCTATATATATGACCATATATGCTGATGCTAAGCAAAATGAAATCCAAGATATGGAAACAGAGATTTTTATTTGCGGTTGTTGTTTTTAATGTACTATGTGATTTCTATATTCTTTTGGCATTTTTCCCTATGGTTTATTCCCTGCTGTATTTGATTTTGACACCCTGTGTATTGGTATACATTTACCTTAATTAGGGAAGGGAATAGGAACAACAAAATGGCGAGAAACAGGACAAAGGGCAAACCAATACAATAGCAATGCTCACAAGACAATATGATGGAAATGTACATTACACCTTGTGAGGGGTATTGTGGTGAAGGAAAACTGTGAGAAAAATGAGAAAGGGGATAACAAGTTTGAAACATTATGTATTCACTACCTTACAATTTCTGTAACTCCACTTTACATAACTTTGACAAGAAAATTAAATTAAATAAATAAGCTACACGAAATAAAATTTCACTGTATTGGTATAGTAAATATTATTATTTTTAGTAACTTTTAAAAATCAATACTATTTGGCATTAAATATGAATTAATTACCCCTTTTTAATCAAAGGGCCATCAACTGAATGTTATCTACCGAGACAATATTTTCACAATATACTTGCCAATACTTTGAAAAAAGAATAAATTTAAACTTTCTCATACTAAAACAGAAAACAGTTTCATTCTATTGAAACCCATAACTTTTAAAAGTAAATAAGTTGTTAAGAGGACAGAATATATGTGTTCTTCAAAATTCCTATGACTAATAACTACTCATTTTCAAATTCTGAACATTCCTACCTGAGAGCTTCAAAACAGTACCTGTTTGCATGTTATGTAATTCTGCAATAGATTCTTATTCCAATGGGTTGCTACAGATTGAGAAGTAAACAGAAAAATAGCCACATTCTGGTAAAGGATAAAACTATGAAGCATCTGTAATAATTAATTCTTCAAGAGTAAGCAATTCTTGATCAGAGTAAGTTATTATTTCTATGACCATTAATCAGAAGATTTATGCCATAAAGTCATCCTAGCCCAACAGTTTCCAAGGTGTAGGGTGCGCCTCAAAGTTCCCTTAATTTACATCACGAATAGCTTATCTCTATTGTGAAAAAATACTACACCTCTGCTAATGTGATGCTTTCTATGTTCTGGAAAGAACACCACAATAAACTGAGTTGCATCGTTTTCCCCCACTGGTATTCTTGAGATCAGAACATTTGCAAATATTATTCATATTTATACTTTTTTAACTATCAAAGATATTCAGGATGCTAAGAGTGCAATGTTACAGTTCAAAGCCCACCCAGGCAGGAAGGTTCCTTAGATACTTATCTCCAATAAACTTCTCAGCAAAAGCCAGACAGAAGTGGCACTGAGATTGAAGTGGTAGGGCACAAGCCTTGAGCATAAACAGGCTCAGAGACAGTGTTCAGGCCCAGAGTTCAAGCACTAGGACAAACCAATAATACAAAAACAAAAATGAAAACAAACCCCAAACCTAGCATTTTTTCTCATTGTATACAGAGGCACATAATTAAGGAAATTGCTTCCTGTGTTACATAGGTAGAAGAAAGAAGATGTCACACAATTATTCTCCTCATACTATGTTATACCAAAGCCTCAAAAAAATTGCTTTTTCTAAATTTATAAATTAATATCATCCATTTCTTGGCAACTCTGTCTACATTATTCACATTATCATTTTATACATGAATTGTTGGAATTATCTATTAACTAATTTCTAATTTTATCTCTCTTGAAAAAATATTCTAGGCAAGTAGACTGCAAGAATCATTTGTGAATTTGTCAATTAAACCCTCTACTTCAAAATAATTTTGGCTCTGGGAATGTGGCTTAGTGGTAGACTGCTTGCCTTACATGCATGAGGCCCTGGGTTCGATTCCTCGGCACCACATAAGCGAAAAAACCCGCAAGTGGTGTTGTGGCTCAAGTGGTAGAGCACTAGCCTTGAGCTGAATAGCTGAAGGAGAGTGTGCAGCCCCAGAGTTCAGGCCACACGACTGACAAAAAAGAAAAGAATTTTGTAGTATCCAATAGAATATGAAATTACAAACAAAACCAAAATATTTATTTTAAATCTCAATTCTAATTTAGCAACATTTACAAAGTCCTACATTAGACAAACTTTGCTATTTCTCAGGCTTAAGCTTTTGTAATCCTTCATTATTTCTTTGGAATCCAACAGAATGATGATTACTTACTTTCTCAAATTTTGGAAGGTATTCATGAGTCATTTTGCATCTAAGAATGATCTGTAATGGAGAGAGAATTTAAAACACAAGTGAGGATTATATATGAGTTGCATTTCAATAGGTAACTTGACTTCTCAAAAATGACAAAATTAGCCCAAACTTCTGTGTATTCCTTTCTTGTTTGGTTTGTTTTATTAAGACAAAATTATACTACCTGGTTCAGGGAAGGTATCACTATGTAATTCTACTCTCTAATCTGTTTTAGTCTGAGTGCTAGAATTATAGGCTTATATCACATTGCCCTGCCATAGTTTCTTGTTTTATTTAATCTAGTTACAGATTAGCAATTTTGAATTTCTCCAGTGATATTACCCCCTACACTGCGCAGACTGTTCCTGTACTATTTTCAAACATTTGACACAGGATATGAACATTTTCACATGCACCTGCGGGGTCTCTGATTCATTCCTCAATGGATCCAATAACTTTAATAATGATTACTTGATTCTCTTACTATCTCTGGTCCCTACCTATGTAATATTCTCAAACATTTTTGAAAAAAGTAATTTGAGGACTTTCTTATATTAAAAATTATCACATGATTCTAGTCTTACTCAGGACATATTTTCTATTGTTTTCTAACTTTTCTACATTTTATGAGAGTCGTTTCATTTGTGTATTTGTGTGTGCACATATAAGTGCCTCAGTGTGTATGTGCATGTTTGTATGAAAAAGCCTCAAGCTCTTATTCATCAATCTTGCTCATGACTGGTATTCCATCACCTGAGCCATTCTTCCAATCCAGCTTTTGGCTCCTCAATTATAGGTACTGTTGCAAAGACTGTTCTTCCCTAGCTGGATGCAAACGGAACTTCCCAGACTCCTTTACATTCTTAGGTTTTATTTCTCTAGGAGTATCAACTTTTAAGCTATAATCATTTTTGAGAGTGTAAGTCTATGCTCTAGCCCAGTTTTTTAACTCAAGAATTCATATAAAGATAGATGAATATACCCATTACATATCCTGAGTGTACACTGTTAGAAATGTGATAGTAAGCTGAGTGGTGGTGAGATCTGAGGATTGGGGTTCAAAGCCAGCCCGGGTAGGAAAGTTTCGGAGACACTTTTCTGCAATTAACTACAAGAAAACTGGAAGTGGCACTGTGGATCAAATGGTAGAGCATTAGCCTTGAGCTGAATAGCAGAGGAACAGTGCCCAGGCCCAGATTTCAAGTGCAAAGACCACCACCACCAACAATAAATATATAAGGAAAGAAAAAGAAATATCATCTTAGCCAGCAGTTCATTACTAGCATAAGCCCTGTTCTCTCAAGATGGATTTTTTTTCCTGTTAAGTCCATGCTCTTATATCTGACTTGCATTGGAACCAGAATTATACTTCCATTCTACTTTCTACAGAGTTGTGTGATTAGCAAGCGTGATTTAGGAAGGGAGTGGCCTCATACTTCGTGTTCCACCTAGGAGTAATGCTTTCTCTATATCACTCCCATAAATCTGCATACTGGACTTGGCTTTATTGTTTCAATGCTGTCTTATTTATAGAGTCTTCTATAGTGTATTGAACCCATATATTTTAACACAGAACTTCTCTTTCTCCTCTTATTGCTATAGTTTCCCTTAATGTTAACTCATATGCACCTGGGAAATAATGTGCTGTACATACACTCACAAAAAGAATGATCTGCGAACCTTCTTCCCATTTAAAATTCACTTTAATTTACAGAGACCTTACAAAGTTTGAACTCAATATACTCATGGATAATATACTTATAAGCAATATAAATTTCATATTTTCTCTTTACTGTTTTCTCTGAAACACATGTTACCTCAGTTCCAAAGGTGTCCTTGTGTTATTTCAGTGAAGCCAGAAAACATTCATTATACCTCAAGCAGCGCCATCGATTATTACTTGAAGTAATGGTAACTGGATATGGAAACTGATCCCAGGAGAGGAATGGAACATTGAGGAATGACAAAGTTCAAGTTAACTTGTGCTTTCCTTTCTACTGTACAAGAAAAGAATCCCCAGGCTTGAAGGAAACTCTGTCCTGGTCTTGTTTGAGTATGTTCTTTACTCATATAAAACTTTTCTGTAAAGTTATAGTTGAGAGTATTACAAAAAGAAATAATGTGCCATTTGAAAGCCATGATAGAACAAAAGGAAATAACGTTGTTTTAAAAGTGTTACTGCAAAGAAACAAAGACATGGAGGTTTTAAAGTGCCTTATGGATGGATATTTCACCCCTGAGATGAATCTCTATTTGTAGGAGTCAATTATCAATTTGTTTAGTCTGGTCCTGAGTTCTCCAGAGCAATAAGGATTCCAAAAAAGCAGGATCCAGTGAGTATGATCACCAAAAGGAGCCTCTTGTCAAATGAGTACTCCTTTAAGGAGGGTCCCAAAGAAATATCTGGGTTTTTTTTGTTTGCTTGTTTGTTTAGTTTGTGCTGGTTCTGGAGCTTGAACCCAGATGCTGGACCCTGTCCCTGAACAGTTTTCTTTCCTGCCCATCTGCCCCCAAAGCTAGTACTCAACTGCTTGAGCCAAAACTCTACTTGTTCTTTTTTGGTGGTTCATTAGAAATGAGTGTGACAGACTATCCTGCCTGGGTTAGCTTTGAACTAAGATAGTAAGAAAGCTAAGTGACATCAACTGAATAGACTTCTCTTTTGAAACATCTAATATTTGATGAAGTTTGTAAAGCTAATATTTGACAGTTTTTAAAAGTAGAGAATATGTCCAGCAAAGAAGCCATAAAGTAAATAACTTAGAAAAAGTAGGTTTATTGAATCATTTTGGAATTTATTTTTCTGCTTGGGAAGATTATTAATCTTGTCGTTCCTTTGGGGGAAACAAAGTCATATTTCACTTTATTTGTTAGTCGTGGGGCTTGAACTCTGATCCTGGGCGCTGTCCCTCAGCTCTTCAGGTCAAGTTGAGTGCTCTACTACTTTTGCTACAGCACCACTTCCGGGTTTCTGGTGTTTAATTGAAGATAAGGGTCTCATGTGCTTTCCTGACCAGGCTGGCTTTCAACCACAATCCTCTGGTCTCAACATCCTGAGTAGCTAGTACAACAGGGGTGAACCACCAGCACCTGGCTCATATTTGCATTTATGTGCACTGAATGACACTATGTAGACAAACAATGGAAATTTGAACCCAATGATGCCATTGCAGTTTTTCAGAAAATTTGAGGTAGCAATAAATATGTCCTCCTTTTCCATTCTGTTACATTAATGCCTCATTAGCTATGGGACCCCTCCATTAGCATCCTCTACCATCTGTATAGGTGTATTTAGTATCAGGAAATGTTCATAGAGAAATATAGAAAGACAGATTTTTAGAAAGCAAAGCATATCGAGTATGAAAGAACAGCATAGAGAGAGATACATTTATCACACAGAGATTAAGAACTAGCCTAAGAGATTTACAATGCTAAAGGCAATGAGGAATAAGCCTAGTTGAAAACTAGTTCTTCAATAACCAAAATTTTTTTGTAGAACAATTTCTGGTATACCTTAGTTACTATCATTCATTCCTTCCCTCTGGAGTTATTTTTTCTCTTGTGTCACAACTATTAATTAGCCTCTGCCTTTTTGTTGCGGTCACTGACCAAAAAGGTTTCTAAATATCACTTAGATTACCCTTCTCTTTGTGATTAGCAGTGACCACACAAAATCCTGGAATCTTTGAATTTCCAGAATTAATCTTCACCTGACATCTAAGCACATTCCTGGCATTAATTGCTGTGACCTAATAACCAAAACTTTTTTAAACACATTATTATAAGTAAAATACATGAATTAGAGACTGTTGTCAGGTGTCAGTTTGTAAGGAGCAATTATATATTCAAAGTATGGATTCTTTATTTTGCATTTACTAATTTTTTTCTTTTTATATTGTGAACATTCTGTACAGAAGGGTTACAATTGCATGGGCAAGATGAGTACATTTCTTATCAAGCATTATATCCTCCTTCTTTGGTTCCCCTTCCCACCCTCTCCCATCCTCCACCTGCCCCCAGACCCAATCCTCCTTCCCAACCCCCACCAAAGTTGTAAAGTTTGTTTTAGACAAAACGACTTGCATATCTCATTGTTGCAATGGGTCCATCTGTATCCCTATTTAAATGATGATTTTTTTCCCTTCCCCTCCACAAATTAGACCATTATCAAGTACAGTGAAAGCAAGGATTATACTCTGGGTGAGGGACATACAAAACAACAAAGAAATAATTTTCTTAATGTGTTAGAAACAATCACATGAAAGAAAAAAACATTTAAATACATATAGTAGGGTTCATTTCCCTAACAGCAACTTATCTGATCTTTTCTGCTTGACTCAGACATACACTAGTTATTGCGAATAAGGGAAAACCAGGGCTTTCTTTCTTTCTTTCTTTCTTCCTTCCTTCCTTCCTTTCTCCCTTCCTCCCTTCCTCCCTTCCTCCCTTCCTCCCTCCCTACCTCCCTTCCTCCCTCCCATCCTTCCTTCTTCCCTCCCTTCCTTCCTTCCTTTCTTCCTTCCTTCCTTCCTTCCATCCTTTCTTCCTTCCTTTCTTCCTTCCTTTCTTCCTTTCTCTCTTTCTCTCTTCCTTTCTTTCTTTCTTTCTTTCTTCCTTTCTTTCTTTCTTTCTTTCTTTCTTTTTCTTTCTTTCTTTCTTTCTTTCTTTCTTACTTTCCTTCTTTCCTTCTGTCTTTCTTTCTGTCTTTCTGTCTTTCTTTCTGTCTTTCTTTTTTTGCTCAAGGCTAGCATTCTACCACTTGAGGCACAGCACCACCTCCCGTGTTTTTTTTTTTGTTTATGTGGTACTGGGGTATTGAACCCAGGGTTTCATGCATGCTAGGCAGTCACCGTGCCATTAAGCCACATTCACAGAGCCCTAAGTGACTTTCTTAAGATGGCATTACATTTTCATTCCATAACTTTATCATAATTTTGGCCAGGTGCTAGAAAATGATGTAAGAAACAATACAATACAATAAGTCCAGGAAGGTTGGATGGAAAATGAATAACCGTCATGGTCTAGACAGGGCACAGAGGGGCTTACGTCATGGAACTGTTTCAACAGTCTGAGCTAGACTGCTCCTGACCCACAGCCCGCCTCCTGAATGAGAAGGCTACCTTGGGTTCTAGCCACATAGGGACACTGGGCCACCTCATCCAGAAAACATTCAGCCAGTTACTATGAGAGAGACGAAGAAAGAAAATCAGCATTGTGCTTAAGTTGGGTGCTGGTGGCTCAGAACTCTAATCCTAGCTACACAACAGGCTGAGATATGAGGATCAGGGTTCATAGCCAGTCTGGGCAGGAACGTCTGTGAGACTCTTATCTTCATACAACCACCAGAAAACCGGAAGTGCCCTCAAGTGGTAGAGCACTAGCCTTGAGCTGAAGAGCTCGGGAACAGCGTCCAGGCCTAGAGTTCAAGATCCACAACTGACAAGAAGTGGATTCCCACCACATGAAGTGGACTGAATAGCACCCATTGTCCCAGGGAGCATGGTAGAGAAGTCAGGCTGAGCTTCCTGTGACCTTGAGGTCATAAGCAGGTCACCCAGCTTCTCCGTGCATCTGTTTCCTCAGCTGCAAAACTAAACAGAGTGAAGGATCCCCTTCCTCATGGGGATAGGGTAATGATGAGAGCCATGTTTTGTTTCATAATCCCACACCTGTTGCACAATTAATAACAGATCCCACCTGAGCCCTTTCCGGGTATCTTCCTGTCATATGCTCACAGAATTGCCGAGAACCTTATCTGAAGGATGCTCCCTCTGTGCCTAGCCATGCTCCACAGATCCCTCTGTCTAACTCCCTTGTTTCCTCACTGTCCTGTGAGGAGACTGAGGTCCGATGGTTTCGGCACTATCCAGAACTTCACCTGTGGTCAAGAATCTGCTGGCATGGACTAAAAGTTTGGGATAATCTATCTAAACCAATAACTGAGCATGGCGCTACACGTCTACCATCCCAACTACAGAGGACCATGCTTGGTGGAGCATACCTGTCACAGATAGGAGGACCCTGATCCAGCACAGCCTGAGTCTCTATTGAGTCTCTTTCTCAGAAATGCCCAAGACAGAAAGTTGGCTCCTCAGAGCCAGGGAGAGGAAACAAGCAGGAGGTCATGGTGCCCCCAGTGGAGTGTCTGACCAGGGGCAGGGGTGGTGTTGGGGCAGCCACTCACCTCTGCTGCTTGGAGAAGATGTTGGCAGCCGTTCCAGGTGGGAAGAGCAGCGATGGAGGTGGCATTGTGTACACATGGGCCCAGAGCAGAGGACCAGAGTCAGGGACCTGGGTGGGGCCTTATGCCTGCTGGTAGTGCGCCATTGCCTGGGGTTTGAAACCCAGCACCGCAAGAAGCGGGGAGGGAGCTGGGGCACTGGTGGGAGCATCAATTTCCTACTATACTCCAGTCTCTTGCTGATCACTCAACCACCTCTACCTTCCTCAACTTCTGGTAGTGTTGTAAACAAACAGAGGGAATCCTGGTGCTACCCAGCAGCATGGAATGTGGGCGTGGCCACCATTCTTGTATCCCATTGGTCAGAAAGGAACATGAAAGAATGGGGGTGTGGCCGGAATCCTGTGATGCAGGCAGTATGGGCAGAGCAAGATGACAGCGGCTACCCTAGCCTTTTTCCCAGGGAACTCTGTCCAATGCAGTTGGGTACAAGAGGGTAACCTGCTTTAGCTGGATGGCTGCACAGTTTGTTGTGTATGTCTGTGTGTTGCCAATCCTGGAGCTTGAACTAAAGATCTGGACACAGTCTGTGAGCTGCTTTTGCTCAAGGCTGGCCCTCCACACTTGATATGTTGGCACTGAAGTTGGAAAGGGGTCTCAAGGACTTTCTTGGCTTGGGTGACTTTGACCATGATCCTCCTTTCACAGCCTTGTAAGTATCAAGGAGGACTGCTGAGAGCCACTGGTGCCTGCCTAATCATTGGTCTTTCTGATGTTCTTGGACAGACTGGTGAGTACCCTATTCTCAGGTTGATGTGGTGGGAGCTGGAGCCCACAGTTTGAATCCTGATCCTTCCACCTCCAAATGGCAGGAGATCCTAAGAAACTTGTTTCTATCTATATGATACCCAATGGAATATTATGTATGTCATGATTGAATGGGTATTTCTTGAATGATTCTATGATAAAATTATACACAATTATATTATAGGACACTAATCAATTTAAGTTAATACTTTATTAAGCATTTAAACAATCACATTCATAAAATGGACACATAATGAAATTATGTGTCAGCATGTCCTCCTGGGGAAAATTGAGCTGACAGACTGTTCCCAGGACCTGAGATTGAGCCCAGGAGTTAAAAAAATAAGAACAGATTGACATGCAGATGGCAGTAAGCTAATAAATATATCTTTATAGAGTGCCAGAGATGTCTATACATTATTTAGTTATATAGACTACATTCCTACCAATTCTTGGGTATTTATTATATGTCCATGTACGTAATGTAATTGTTTTCTTTCTTAAAAGAAATCAGTGTCGTGAAATCTTTGTGTTCCTGTAAGTAATAATAATCTTTTAATGCTTCATAAATATTAAATAAAATCAATCAGCTTCCTGAAATCATGCTGCCTAATTTTATGGAGCACTATTCACGAACAACTCATTCTGTGACATTGACAACATTCCATTGTTATTCCTATGGTTGGAAACCTATTTCTTAGTATCTCCTGCCATTGGTTGGTCAGGGCCTATATTGCCATGTGAGCCTATGGCTTCCCCAATAGTCTGCCAGCCTTCAGCAATGCAAGGTGAAGTACTTTTTGCAACAGTGTAATTCAGACTCAGGAGGGTCACTTGCAAAGGAAGAAAACCTAAAAAGGCCACAGTTTTTTTGTTCATTGTTTTCCCTGAAAGGCCTGGGGGTCGAGGATCCCAGGATCAGCTGTGAGTCCCGTGGCTGCACCCCAGCCTAGGGTGATCGAAGCTGAGGCAGAGTTACCACGACCTGAGTTCAAGCCCAGTGCTGAGAAAAAGTTTTATAAAATTAGCTCCCTGGCTTGCAATTCCCGCTATTTATTCTGCCAGGTGTTGTATTTGAACTAAGGATCTGGGTAAATCTGCAGCAATGTGGATGAAGGGGAAGATCACCGTACTTGAGGATAAGAAAATCAAGCCTGTTCACTAGTCCTGAATTCAAGCCTCATCCCTGGAAAACATACTATTTATATACATTGTAAAGATAGGATTTATACTTACCTATAGATGTTCAGTCCATAAATGTTTGGTGTGGTTGTTCCTTGTATTTTTTGTTTTACTCATTTATTTACCATTGATTTTACTATATGAAACCCATTTCGTTTATTACATTGATGACATCCTATCACAGAGCACTAGGTTTGTAGAAATGTACTCCATCATGCTTGACACCTAGAATTCTCAGAGAAAAGGAAAACAAGTTTCACCCTCGGCTTCTTACTTGATGATCCACTTGTTAATATTGCTGGGATCTGAACTCAGGGCCTAGAAAGACCAATTGGCCAATAAATCAAGGTGAACACACCAACCTGTGAGCAACCAAAGAGCTAGGTTATTCCCAGGATCTGATATTGATCTCCAGGTTGGTCCACTATAAGTTCATAATTTCATACGTTCATAAATTAAACATAGGATCAATATTGACATACATGTGTGGACAGCATCTTGTGTTTGGTGCACTTCTCCTTATTTTGTCTCTAATTCATGGAGGTATTGTTTATTTTACTAAGAATGGTGACAGGTATAACTGTGCTGACATGGACGACAACCTGTTGCCATGGTTGTAGGGTTGCCTATGCATTCGCCATCCTCTTCTTTCACAGGAGAGGAAAACGTGTGTAACAACTGGCTTCTGACATCAGAATGAATCTTTTGTCAGTGCGGGGATTTGAACTCAGGTCTGGGTAGCTCTGTTTCACTGTGGGAGAATTGAAGCTCACCATCCTTGAAGACTAGAATGTCAGGCCTGGTCCAGGGCCTGATTTGAAGGCCCAGCACTGGACAAAATAATAAGCCCACCTTTTTTAAACATAAGATCTCTCTTTACCTACAGGAGTGGTATGCATCTTGAGTTCATTGTAGTTATTCTTTTTAATTTGTGTCTTATTCATGGATATATTGTGTATTTTATTGAGTATGGTGACAGATATAACTGTGCTGACATGGATGAAAACCTATTTCCATGGCTATAGAGGTGCCTATATAGCATTCTCCATCTGCGCTGAGAACCAGGGCTTTCGCAGGACAGGAAAAAAGGTGGATCAATTGGATTCTCACATCAGGTTGAATATTTTGGCAGTGCTGGGATTTGAACTCAAGGGCCAGCAGGCCCAATGAGTGAAAGGGACATGTTGACAACACCAGCCTGTGAGCCACTAAGGAGCTAGGCCATTCCCAGGACCTGAGTTCCAGCCCTGGTGGGTGCCAATACAGCCATAAATTCATATTTAAACAGAGGATCTATATTTCTAAACATTGGTGGGTGGCATCTTGTGTTTGGTGTAGTCATTCTCTTTATTTTGTGTCTTATTCATTGATGTATTATGTATTTTCTTGAGTATAGGATGACAGACATAACTCTGGTGAACTGGATGACAAACTATTCCCATGAGTATAGACTTGCCTATACATTCTCCATCCTAGCTGAGACACAGAACTTTCACAGCCTAGAAAAACAGATGCAACAACTGGCCTTTCACATCAGGGTGAAATTTTGGCAGTGCTGGGAATCGAACTCAGAGCCTAGGAGGCCCAACTGCCCAATGGGTTCACGTGATCACACCAGACTGTGACCCACTAAGGAGCTGGGTCATTCCCTGGAACTGAGATCGAGCCCCAGGGAGGCTTCAATAGTCCTCAATGCATCATTGAAACAATGGATGTATATTCACATCCGTGTGTGGACTTCATCGTGCATTGAGTGTAGTTATTCTCTTTATTTTGTATGCTATTCATGGATATATTGTGTATTTTCTTGAGTATATGATGACAAGTATACCTGGACTGACATGGATAACAACTTATTCCCATTGCCACAGGGTGGCCCATTTATTCTCAATCCTAGTTGAGACCCAAGACTTGCACAGAAAAGAAAAACAGGTGCAAAGATTGGCTTTGGACATCTAGATGAATCTTGTGGCAGAGATGGGATCTGAACTCCGGACCTAGCAGGCCCAATTGGCGATTGGGTCCACATGAGCACAACAGCCTGTGAGCCACGAAGGACCTAGGCCATTCCCAGGACCTGAGATTGAGGTCCCCCTGGCGGGGGGAAACTGGGTTGCATAATAGTCATCCATTCATAAGCTGAAGGTAGTATGCAAATAAGTACATATTTGTGTAGAGTAGGAGAGATGGTGACCTGTAATGGAATTCATTCTGTGTGACTACCATTTCTTGGATCTTTCTGGATGCCTCCTTTTCATGACTGTGATGATAATTATCATGCTTCATCAACTCTTCTTTACAAATAATCAATACTCCATGAGTCTTGCCTATCATTTCCTACTCCCATCATGCAGGAAGTACTCATTCAGGGATGAGATCGATCGCTTTCCATGACTCCTCCTAGGTTCAGAAACAAGTATCTCAGGGTCTCCCGCCATTCCCTCCTTGTAGTGGGGGGGCTGAATTCAAGCCTCAGACCTGGAAAACTTCATCTTACATACATTTTAAAGTTAGGATTTGTAATTCCGTACAGATGTTCAGTCCATATTGTGTTTGCTGTGGTTATTTATTTTATTTCTTGTTTTATTCATTTATTTACCATTTATTTTATTGACTCTGATGATACATATACCATTTATTACATTGTTTACATCCTATCACAAAGCATCTAGATTTTAGATGTGTTCTTCATCAAGCCTGACAGTGCTAGGATCTGAATTCAGTGCCTAGCAGGCTCAATTCAAGAATGAGTGAGTTTGAGCATGGCAGCCTCTAGCCAACGAGGCTGTCAGGTGGTTCCCAGATCGACCCCCTGGTTTGGCCAAAACAGTGATACATGGATAGGCAGATGGTGGTATATAAATAAATATATATTGGTAAAGAGTGCCAGGGCTGTCTATCTATGATTAAATGACACCTACAACTTTCCTACTAAATCTTAGATCTTTATTATACCTCCATTGAAGGAATATTATTCTTTTCATGATTATTAAAGTATTAATTAAGATCAATCAGCATTCTACTATTATTGCATCCAATTTTAGACTAGACTGGTGCATGAACTACACTTTTAATCAGTATTCCTATGAATAGGAATGAGTCTCTTGTGATCTCCTGCCGTTGGTGTCAGGACTGGGATTTGAATCCAGGGCCATGTTGACAGGTTGGCCTATGGTTTCACTGATATCCCACCAGCCCTCAGCAATGACAGGTCAAGTCTACTGCAGCCATATCATTCAGACCTAGGATGGTCAACATGCAAAGAAAAAAATTTTAAAACCCCAGCACTCTGCACCTCACCACTTTTTGTGCTTTCCAGCTTTTTTTTCTTCCTAAAATCCCTCTAGGCCTAGGATCTCAGGATCGGCTAAGTGTCTGGAGACTGCACCCCAGCCTAGGGAGATCCAAGCTGAGGCAGAGTTTCCATGACATGACGTCAAGCCCTATGTTTGGCCAAAAATTAATTAATTGATTAATTAATTAATTAATCATTTAACTAAATTAAAAAAAATAAAACTCCCTGGTTTGGAATTTCTGCAAGTTTTCTTTCCTAGCCTGGGATTTAAAATTAGGATCTTGGTAAATATTTAGCAATGTGAGGGAAGAGTTGCCACTACATGAGTTCAAAGCCTGTGCCAACAAAAAATGGAAAACTAAGTCACTGACCTCGGCAGGGGGAGGTAGTTGTGGAGATGGGAGGGAAAGAATAGTAAGGGGAAAACAAAGGAGGAGTCAACAATGCTCAATAGAAAATGTACTCATTAACTTGCTCCTGTAACTGTAACCAATCTGTACAACATTTTTAAAATAAAAAAAAAAACAAAAGAAGAGAAACAATGTAATTCTCAGAGAAGCACTCAGGGAAATACGTCTGAATAGCTGTACAAAATTCTACACTGCTTTTTTAAAATGTTCAGTATGGAACTGAAAAAACATAACTGCTTCCATTAATAAAAACTAAGTCACTGTCTTGGACCTGGGGCCAGTATTTCTGCCATTGCTAGGATTTGAGCTCACCATCCAGGTAACTCTTTTGCAGCATGGTTGAAGGCAGAGCTCACTGTCCTTGAGGAAAAGAAATTCAGGCTAGAATCCCCATGTCCTGAATGAAGGTCCTGCAAGAGAAAAAATATTTCTATACATATGTAATATATATACTTACATATGTATGTTAATTTCACATTATGATTTTTATTATTGATTTTGTATTTTATTTTTCTTTGATGCATTTATTGATTATTGTATTTAGTATTATTATACACATAATTTTTTTACATTTTGCACATATATTTTAAAATTAAACACAATAATTTAGGATATTGACTCATTTTTCATTAATATTTTATTAAGTGTTGAAACACAGTACATAATTAAATGGAAGCATTTGTCACAGTCTTCACATGTTTATAGCCTGCCCCAAGTATGAGCTTTGTCTTATCTTTGGACATCTTCCCATTGGGATCTCTTTAGAACGTTTATATTCAGAAACCTTTTCTTGAGGATAGGCAGGTGAGGGATAAAATTGGAAGGGTGGGGTAGAAATGTGGCTTAGTGGTAAAGAGCTTGCTCAACATGCATGAATGACAGGGTTTGAATCCTCATTGCCACATAATCAGAAAAAGCCAGAAGCTGTGGAGTGGCTCAAATGGCTAGACTTGAGAAAAAGAAGCTCAGGGACAGTACCCAGGCCCTAAGAGTTCGAGACATACACCTGGAAAAAAAAGTGAGGGTTAATCAAAGTACTTTTCCTATTTATTAATAAGGAGAACATTCTCTGGAAAATGAACACTGACGTACACCAGAATTGCAGTTAGAGCTCCAGGTTCAAGTGTAGCAGATCCATATACCCAGCCTCTCAGACTCTAGCATTGTAACCTTGTGTCCTACAGGGTTCTGAACGGTCCATTGTTGAAAGGCATAATATGCTCCCCAAACACTTTGCAATAAGCATTTGACTTCTATTGTCAATGTCATTACAGATCTGAACCTACCAGAGCTCCAGTAGCTCATGCCCATCAACCTAGCTCCGGAGGCTAAGGTCTCAGGAACACAGGGTGAAGCCAATCAGGGCAGGGAAGTCTTTGACATTCTGACTTCCACTTCTGAAAGGTCAGATGTACAAGAGCTTCTTGTGTTTCCCTTGGTGATGAGAATTTACTTGCACTCTAAATGTTCTTAGAGTTCCTGAGCTATAGAAGAAGGCAAGAAACATCAAAGACCCATCCGGGGTTCAAATGAAGTTCTCAGAATCCAAGCCCTAGCCTTGTTAGCAGGATGAAACCCAGTGTAACACTGTATTTGAAGGAAAGAAAACAGTTGCAAAAGCCAGGCTAGGTGCCGAGACCTAGCCCTGCAGGATTAAGAGGCAGAATGTACACACTCAACAGGGAAGTGAGCTGCCAAACCACTTCATGCATTCCAGGAACAACCAGCAATGAAGGGAAACCTGAAATATTTGTTAGAGTTACATCAGGGTCAGGCTTTTATCAGCCTCTTCAAATAATGACTAATTAACCTTCCTCCTTCAGGTGAAAGGAGCCTCAGGCTATCTTTAGGTTACCAATAGAGAGCCAGTTTAGTGAGTGAGAGGGGAGGAACAGAGTAGAAAAACCCTGCTCTCTGGTCTTAGGGAGTGGGTTTTTGACTTCCATTTGTCAGATTTGAAGCCCTTCTACCTCTGCCAGTCCATTCTCCTTCCTTCATTCTCCACTTAATTAATGCAAATCCCCAGACCAACTAGAGGCAGGGCTGTTTCTCTTCTGTCTCCAAGCCCCTGAGTTAGAACCTAGCTCTGCCCTCGTGGCTCTGGGGCCTTTGGCTACCTTAGAAGTGGGAAAGAGACAGTCTTCCTGCTCTGTCATTGTGTGAAGGTGATGCTGGTGACCTAGCACACTGCAGAAGACCTCATGAATGGGAAGTGTTCCCTTCCTTCCTCCTGACATCCAAGACCAGATTTATCTATCAACTTTCTATCTATCTATCTATCTAATCTATCTAATCTATCTATCTATCTATCTATCTATCTATCTATCTATCTATCTATCTATCTATCTATCTATCTATCTATCTATCTATCTATCTATCTATCTATCTATCTATCTATCTATCTATCTATTTATCTATCTAATCTACCTACCTACCTACTTAGGTATCTCTTTGCCAGTTTTTGGATTGAACTCAAGGTCTGGGCACTGTCTGTAGCACTCTACTACTCAAGCCACAGCACTAATTCTGGCTTTTTCTTTGTATTTGATACCGAGGAATCGTACCCAGGGCTTCGTGCATGCTAGGCAAGCACTTTCTCACTAATCCACATTCCCAGCCCCTTCATCTTTTCCTTAATGGTAGTTTTTACATAAGTATGCTACCATTTTAAGTCCCCTAGTTTAATTTTCTGAATACTGGTTACTTCTACAAAACCTGATTTTCTTTTCCCCTGCCTGATTTGTGACTGGTCCTGCATTGGCCTAATAATTAATGTAAATAAAGGCTGTTGAGAGCTGCAGTGTTCATCATATAATGACACAGGACTGGAAACCTGGAAGAGAAAAGCCATGGGTCTGAAATGAAGAAAATGGTGCAGTATGCACTAGGAGCATATTTGAAAAAATGAACAAGTAAATAAAAGAAGAAGCAATGCATACAGTCTGTTTGCACTCAGGGAGGTAATATACACACATAAGTAGGTAGGGCGTTGATAAAAAAACTTGGCCTTCTCTTTTTGAAAATTTTTTTGTGGTCGTCCCAGGGCTTAAACTCAGGGCCCGATGCGTTCCTTGGCTGTTTTTCCCAAGGCTGAGGTGTTACCGCCACCACAGCTCCACTTCCAGCCATCTGGTCATTAATTGGACATAAGCACCTCCCAGGCTTTCCTACCTGTTCTAGCCTGTGTTTCCTGCTTGGCTTTCTCTCTCAAAGCTGGAGCTCTTTCCTCTGGACCACTGCTCCACTTCCAGTTTTCTGGTGGTTTATTGGAGATAAGAGTCTCACAGACTTCCTGCTCAGGTTGACTTTGAATGGCGATTTCCCGAAGAGGATTCAAGCAGCTTTTCTCAAGGATACACAGAGGAGTGCTCCATACAAAACCTCATTGTAAATCTCGAGAGGCACTAGAGGAAAAGAGATACATGAAAATGCTTCTAGTGTGTTCTAGATACTTAAGGTTGGAGACACACAACACATAATTATTAGATCATTTTATGTGCAAAAGGAACAATGCAGACATTATGAGAATCATTGCAGCTTTCAGTCCTCTCATCCTGAGACAGTAAATTCACTGCAGCTCAATGCTAAGTGACAGAACTGGCATGTCCTGTGGATATTTTCTCCCAATTCCTGTGACACTCGTTACTCACTTTTGGCTTCAAACCTGTGACCAGAGGGGAAGATGAGGCAAGAAAATCCTTCTCAGTGAAAACAGCCATAAAGATCATTGGGTAGTTAACTTATAAATTCAAGACATTGGAATGACCCTGTTAAGAAGTCAGATTGTCCAGATTAAAAAATGAAGAAGAAAGAAGGTACCAGTGGCTGCTGACTGTAATCCCAGCTCCTTAGGAGGCTGAGATGTAGAGAATCTTAGTTTGAATCCAGCCGGCATAGGAAAGTACATGACACTGTTATTTCTAAGAGATCACAGAAAAAACCAAAGTGGGGCTGTGATTCAAGGTTAATGCACTATCCTTGAGCAAAAGGAGCTCAGGGACAATGCCTAGACTCATAGTTCAACACCAGGAACTGTCCCATCAAAGAGCCTGTACCTTCATATCTTTGTGTATGTATGGACGTATTCCTATTGGTGAAGCTCCAGAGTAGCTATGATGAATGGCACCAAGCTAGGAAATTTGTATTCAATAAAATGATTTTATAACAGAGACTGCTTTCATGACACTGCATGTTCCAGGGCTCCTTTCACTGGTCCCAGTATAACCTGTGGATTTCTCTGTATCCCAGGCCTTGTGGACGAAATCTCTCTCATTTCCTGGACAGGCAGAAAAAAGGCCTCATTCCTGTACTGCTGTGTAACAAACAACTCCATCCGGGTCAGATAGTGAGGAGGAGTGCAGGCGGGCTCTGAAGGTCAGGAGAGAAAGGTCACTATGTACTCGCAACTATCTCTCTCCCCAGTGCTCTGTTTTGACAGGAAGCTTTCATTTGTGCCATCTCCCATGACAGGCCAAGTTCTGTGCACTTATCCTGCCTTTGTGAGACTATATACCAGTGTTCAGATACAGTTCTCAATATAATTCAAAAGTCCTTCTGGCAGACAACTAGGGCACTGAAGCTTATGAAATGTTTCATTGAGGGCGATGTTGGGCCTATGATGCCTCTCCTAGTTTTTCGCAAGCTTGGGAAATCCAAGCACATATCTGACATCACAAAGCTTCCTGTCTTCTAGGGCTGGTGAATCTCATCAGGTGTTGAAACTTTTGCCCTCTCCTATTTGGGCCCAGGGTGGCTATCTTTTGGGAACACGGAGCTAACTTGCTGACCATGATCTCAGTGAAGAAGCCCGGTACCTTACCATTTTGTGTAACAGCATCACTCCTAGTCTGTGTGTGTGTGTGTGTGTGCACACGCGTGTGTGCGCCCATATACCATTCTTGGAAGTTGAACTCAGGACCTGAACACTGTACCTAGATTCTCTTGTACAAGGAGAGCACTCTCCTACTTGAGCCACAGAACCACTTCAGGCTTTCTTTTATTGATGTGGTCCTGAGAAATCAAACCCAGGGTTTCATATATGCAAAGCACTCTACCCCTAAGGCACATTCCCAGCCCTCTATTTCAGGTGTGTTTGTTTCTTTCTGTCATTTTTTATTGTAGGAGTTGATGTCTAGGCATGGGTGCTGTCCTTGAGCTCTTCAGCTCAAGTCTTGTGCTCTACTACTTGAGCCAAAGCGCCATTTCAGCTTTTCTGGTGGTCCATTGGAGCAAAGTGTCTCAAGGACTTTCCTGCCCAGGCTAGCTTTGAACCATGATCCTCAGATCTCATCCTCCTGAGTAGCTAGGATGACAAACATGAGCGTCAAGCACACAGCTTCCACTTCAGGTTTCTTAGTGGTGAATTGAAGATAGTCTCATAGGACCTTTTTGCCTGGGATAGTTTGGAACTCAGGTCCTCAGATCTCAGCATCCTGAGAAGGCAGGATGACAGACCTCAGCTATAGAACACTAGGCCATGGCTTCTGGTGCAACGGGCTCCTTGGCTCCACATGGTGGAGTGTTAGTCATGAGCCCAAGAGGTAAGGGTCAGTGCCTAGGCCCCTAGTTCAAGGTTCATGACTGAGAAAATACAAAACAAAACAATTGTCTGCAGGACACAACTCACTAGTCTTCAGTAATACATAATTTAGTCCCTGCCATGGGGACCTATCTGAGCCTCAATATTCTTGTCTGCATAATCATCTCAGTTGTGGAGCTCTTACAAGGACAAGTTGAAAGAATGCACCCTGTGAAAGACACAGCACATGGCACTCTTGCATGACTCAGCACACAGCATCCTGTGAAAGTCTCAGCACCCAGCACCCAATGAAGGACTCAGCACACTCCATCTTGTGCAGGACTCAGCACAGATCACCCTATGAAAGACTCAGCACAAAGCTCTGTTCCACAAGCTATCATTAGAATTAAGGTGGTTTCACATTCTTTGAGGAACATTTCATAACTAATAGTTTAGTGGGGTGTTTTTATTTTGGGGGAGGTTACTTATGGGGCTTGAGCTCAAAACATGGGGATACTTTTCTACTAACATTTGCTCAAGGCTAGTGGTCTACCATTTCAAGCCATATTTCAAAGATTCTAGCAGACTTCCTGCCAGGATTTAAAGCCTCCAAGCAGCCAAGATGTTGGGGGTAAGCCAGGGTAAGCCAGGATGATGGGGGTAACCCATGGAGCTGGGATACAGCAGTTTACATCTGGCTAAGTCAGGTTAGGTGACAGCTGTCAGCACCAGACTCCTAGCTTTCTCTGTGATGAGGTATTTGATTCCTGTCCTTCTATAGTTGCAGTGAGTATATTCTACCTTTTTTTTTGACAGTCCGGCGACTTGAGTAAGGGCTTTGACACTGTCCCTAAGCATTTGTGCTCAAGGCTAGCACTCAGTTGATTGAAAGACAGCTGAACTTCTAGGTTTTCTTTTTATGTGGCACTGAGGGCTCGAACCCAGGGCTTCGTGCTTACTAGTCAAGCACTCAACCAAAGAGCCCCAGGAGTGAAAGAGTTATAAATAGATAGAGGTTGCTGTATATGATTTTATATACACAAAAGATGTCTGTACATTATTAATTTATAGATAATATTACTACCAATTTTTAGGTATTAAGTTATGTCTCCATTTAATCATGTGTCTCAGCAATTAATAAAGCATTAATTAAAATTATATGTACATACATCTGTATATAAATTACATATTTTATAGAATGTGACAGATGTCTATATAATTAAATTATACATCATGTGTTACTACCAATTATTAGGCATTTATGTTTCCATGCAATTTTTATTCTATTAATGCTTAATAAAATATTAAACTTAATCCACCTCCTATAACTAGTGTGTCTAATTTTATCCTAGAATGATTCACTACTAATTCAATCTGTTTTTCATTTATTGTAGTGACAATTCTTCCACCAATGACATTTTTTACATTTATGACATCCTATTACATAGCATATATATTTGCATCTGAATTATACATCCTGTCACTGAGCACTTTCAAAGAAAAAGAAAACATGTGTCACGCTCGGCTTCTTCCTCCTCGATTACATTTTTGGCAGTACTGGGATCTAAATTCAGGGCCTAGAAGGCTCAATTCATGAATGGCTGACTGTCAGCACAGAAGCCTCTAGCCTATTCAGCTGCCAGGCTGTTCCCAGGCCCTGATATCGAGCCCCATATGTTGAACACATATTTCACTTAGTGTAGTTATTCATTTTATTTTTTGTTTTATTAATTTATTTACCATTTATTTTATTGACTATTATTACACATGAAATATTTACTACATATATTACATAAGATATAGATTTGCCTGTGTATGAAACTTCATACCTTACACTCAGGACTTTCAAAGAATCAGAAAACATGTGTCACCGTGGGATTCTTACTTCACGATTCAATTTTTGTGAGTGCTGGCATTAGAACTCACAGCCTATAAGTCCCAATTCATGAATGGGTGAGTGTCAGCACACCAGCTTGGGACATATTGAGCTGACAAGTATTTCTAGCACCTGAGATCGAGCCCAGGGGTTGACAAAATAAGAACAGATTGACATGCAGATGGCAGTACACAAATAAATATAGATCTTTATAGAGTGCCAGTGATGTCTATACATTATTCAGGTATATGCACTGCATTCCTACCAATTCTTGGGTATTTATTATGCGTCCATGTAATTAATATTCTTGTTTTCATCCTTAATGAATTATTAAAAAATCAACCACTGTCCCAAAACTATTGCATCCATGTAATTAATAGTATTCTTTGAATGTATCAAAAATATTCATTAAAATCCATTGGTCTCCTAAAATCCCTCCATCTAATTGTATAGTAGTATTCAGAAACAACTAATTCAACTTTGCCATTCATAATCTTCCATCGCTAATCCTATGAATAGGAACAAGACTCTTAGGATCTCTCTCCATTGGTAGGGGTCAGGACTGTGCTTCAAACACATGGCCTATGTTGCCTTGTTGGCCTAAGGCTTCCCTGGTAGTCCACCAGCCTTCAGAAATGCCAGGTTACCAACATTTTGCAGCCGTGTCATTCAGACCCAGGATGGTCACTTTGCAAAGAAAACAAATATAAAACTAGGAAGTTGCCAGTTTTTATTTTTCTGTCGCATTATTTATTATTGTTTTCCTCTCAGCATTTGAGGCCCAGGAACCCAGGTTTGTCTGTGAGTCCAGTGGTTGCACTCCAGCCTAGAGTGATCAATGCTGAGACAGAATTGCCACTACCTGAGATCAAGCCCTGTGCTTGAAAAATAAAAATACATACATACATACATACATATATACATTAAAAATATTTAAAATATTATGTGGCTCCTTGGCTTGGAATTCAAGCCATTGTTTTTGCCAGGCCTGGGATTTGAACTCAGGGTGTGAGTAAATCTGTAGCACTGTGGGGGATGGGAAGATCACCGTGCTGGAAGACAAGAAAGTCAGGCCTGTTCCCAGGGCCTGAATTTAAATCCTAGCACTTGAAAAAATAATATATATATAATATTCGTATATATTTGAAATACATGATTTATATTTACGTACACGTGTTTATTGCATATTGCAGTTAGTGTATTCATTTTATTTTGTGTTTTATTTCTTATGTATTTGAGAGTGAGTATGATTACACATATAACATTTTGCATCCTATTACATAAGACATAGGTTTTCCTATGTATTCTACATCATTCCTGAGACCCAGGACTTTCACAGATACGGAAAACAAGTGGAACAATTGGCTTTTCCAACAGGATTAAGTTTTTGGCAATTCTCTGACTTGAACTCAGGGCCTAGCAGGCCCAGTTCATGAATGGTTACATGTTAGCACACTAGTCTGATGCAAATGAAGTTGGCAGGCCAATTTGAGGACCTGAGATCAAGCCACAGGAATGACCAATATATAAACAGGTAGATGTTTAGATTGCAGTGTGTGTGTGTTTGTTTGTGTGTGTGTGTGTGTGCATGTGTGTATGTATTTACATATGTATATGCATCTATAAATATATACAGAGAGACACAGATAGACATTTATGTAGATTCTAGTGTATAACCCAATATAAAGAGTGATATCTGCAACTTATTTTTATATATTCTATTACTACCAATTATTTGGTATAAAATTAAGCTTCCAATTATCATGGTAGAAGAATTAATAAAGTACTAATTAATCAATGACCTATATTTATTGCATAGAATCTTATATTAGAATGACTAGCTAGTTAGTAATTCAATTAGTATATGTCAAATATTCTATTAGTGTTCCTATAGATAGGCACGAGTTTCCTAGGATCTTCAGCTGTGTGTAGGTGGCAGTCCTACGATTGATCTCAGGGCCTAGGTGTCTGGGTTTGCCTCAAGCTTCACTGACAGCCCCCCAGCCATCATCCATGCAAGGTCACATACAATTTTCAAGCCAAGTCATTGAGGCTCAGGAGGGTCACAGTGCTAAGGAAACAAAGGTAAAAACTGTTGTGTAACATTTTCTGTTTTTTCCTCCTCCATTTTTGTTGGTTTAATGTATTTTTGCCAGTGCTGGGAGTTGAATTCTGGTCCTAGGATCCCTGGATCATCTGTGGGTGTACAAGCTGTACCCCAGCCTAGGGTAATCATGGTTTAATACACACTAAAATGTTTCCTTGAGCAAAGGGAGCTCAGGGAAAATGTCTAGGCTCACAGTTCAAGCCCCAGTACCTGCCACAAAAAAAAAAGAGCCAGCAACTCCATGTGTCTGTGTATGTATGCATGTATTTGTATCAGTGAAGATCCAGAGTTGCTATGAAGAAAGGCACCCAGCTAGGAAATTTGTTTGAATAGAATGATTTCATAGCACAGAGAGTGCTTTCAAGACAATCCATGTTCCGGGGCTCCCTCATTGTTCCCAGTGTAGCCTGCTGAGTCTCCATACCCCAGGCTGCCGGAAGAAGTCGACTTCGTTGTTGGAACAGGCAGACAAAAAGCTTCACTCCTGTAAAGCTGCATAACAATTCATCCAGGCCAATTAATGAGGATAAATGTGCACAGGTTCTGAAAGTCAGGAGAAAAAGGCTTGTTTGTACCCCAAGCTATCTCTCTCCCCAGTGGTCTGTTTTGACCGGAAGCCTTTATTTGTGCCACCTTTTGTGGCAGGCCAAGTTCCCTGCACTCATGCTGTCTTTGTAAGACTATGTTTCAGTGTTGAAACAAACTGCTACAATTAATTCAAGAGTCCTTCTGGCAGACAATTAGGGAGCTGAACATAATGGAATGATACATTTTTGGCAAAGGTGCCTCCATGTGGTGTGTGTGTGTGTGTGTGTGTGTGTGTGTGTGTGCATACACCATTCCTGGTGCTTGAACTCAGGACCTAACTGAAGAACTAAAGTAATTCCAATTTAAGATCAAGCCCCCTGAGCTGTGCTGCCCTCAAAGTAACCCCCAAAGAGAACTGTGCTGCCAAAGAGAAAAATAGTTCTCAGAAAAACCGCAGGTTGCCACCAACCCTACCCACCCTTAAAAAACAGAACAGTTGCCCAGGTGTTCCAGCTGAAAAAGGGAAGTGCGATCAGGGTGGACTTAAACCCCCTGAACTTGTGAACTTGCTTGTGTGGAAACCCCCTAAACTTGTTTGTTTGATAATATAAAAGCTGTGCCAATTTTATGCTTGGGGCCTCTTAGCATCACCGGTTACCAAGTGCACAGAGGACCAAACTCCAGCTTGCAATAAACGACTCTTTGCTGTTTGCATTGATCATGGTCTCTGGTGTTCTGAGAGGGGGCGTCCAAAAACTGGGCACTTTATGTGGGAGCTCCTCTGGGATAGCCCCCCCATAAGCCACCCAAATACCTGATCAGCGAGTCGTCCAGCTAGCCGGTAAGAGGGGGTGCAGCTGCTTTATGTTGAGTGTTTTATGTTTGACTTGCAAGTAGGGTTTTGGAGCTGCCAAGAAATTTGGCGGATGTGCTACAAGGTAACCAGCAGGCCGGTGGAAGACATTTCCTGGGCCCTTGGGGAAGCCCTCCCCAGTGGGGTCTCTCTGGATTCTGTCGTCTTTTGGACCATGACTTATCCGGCCTCTGCCACTCTGGGTTAAGGGTAGATTATCCACCTCCTGGGTATTGACTCACCGGCCTCTGCCATCCTTTGGGACAGGAACTCGTCTGGCCTCCACTACCGTGGTTTAGGGGTGGATTCGAGCTTGAGATCAACATGCATGCTCTCTTTGTCTCATTTGTAGTTGCCATTGTCATTTTAATTCAGCGCCTCTCTTTCTTTCCTTTCCTGATTCATTTTATTTCATTTTCAGATCAGTGAGCATCCTGGAGCCCCCACAAAAGTAGGGACCAGAGGCTCCTTTCACGTCAGGCGCTCTCCCATTTTAATACTTTTGGAATTTTAGGATGACATCAAGGGTAGACTTATTCTCTAGAAGAGGAGGCAGTGGGGGAAGGGAGAACCTGCAGGATCTAGCAATAACTTTGAAAGGGGCCTGCAGGGAAAACTCTAAGCCAGATGAATCTGCCACTGACCACCAAGTGCCACCAGCAAGATCTTAGCCTCGGGACTTGGCCCAGAGGTTCTGAGTATGGGGGGGAGACTGTCAGTCTGAGAGGATAGCTTCCAGGGTCATTTTTCCCTTGCCCCAAGATGATTGGGAGTTCTCTTCCACCTTGGAAGGCCCCTGGGCCAACATTTGCAGTTATCTAAAAAAAAAAAAAAAAAAGAAAGAAATCCTCTGGTGGTGAGATGTTGCCAAATTCAAGGAAATCTGATTTTGTCTTTGTGGCCATTTGTCTGTCTTGTTTACTTTGGTGTCGTTTCTGTTCTATTTTTGAGGTGGGGAAATTCTGGGTGAGGGTGGCCAGCTCACTCAGCAGACTCTGATTTCAGCTTGCTGAGTGAGAATGGAGCAATTCTAGTAGGGTTGAACTGAGGGTCCATTAGTCCCCAACTCAGCCTTTGTTGTCTAGTTCTGTTTTAGAATTGGTACCTGTTTTAAGTGTGGATTCTTGGTTTTTGTGTTTATTTATATTTTTGTTATTTATTTGAACAACTCGGGAAATAAAAGTTCCAGCCTCTGGCTGGGCTCAGCCACAAACCTGTTATGCTCCCCTCACTGTGAGGTATGAAAGGTTACTGGACTAGTCTGGTACCTTTCAGGCCTTGGGATGCATTTTCTCATTGTGGAGGCTGCCTGAGCGGAGGGTGTGGAAGGCTAAGCACCTGGTTTGGACTTTTCAGCGAGTCCTGACAATGTAACAATTTGTAAAGTGCTCTTGTCTAATATTGGATAAAATTCAGGCCAGTTTAGTTTCAGGTGACCCCGTCAACCAGCCCTTCTGCAACAGAAGGTATTCAAAAGATCCATTGGTGAATTGCCTTGCTAAACAAGCAAGCCTGGGAAAATGAAGCTTAACAAAGGTACTTAGTTAAAAAAAATACTGTATTACATTTTTGTTAAAAATCTTAAAAAAAATCTATGTACAACTGATTTTGAATTTTGCACGCTTTAAGATGTGTGTGTTTTCTATGTGTTTGTAAACATGTTCAAGATAAAAATTGTCAACATGCTGTAAAAATTGGGTGAGTTTAAGTTTAAAATGTAAAAGGTTAAGGGATTTAGACATTACTAAAAATTAAAAAATCTTTCACATTGTTTTAAATGGCTTTTTAAGGATTCTTTAATGTAGAAATTAGAAAATCTGTTATTTTAAAATTTAATATTTTAAAATGTTTTGGCAGTTTGGGATTTAGTTCCCTTGGCTAAAATTTCAGGATAAATATTAAAAATTTAAATGTAAAGGTCAATTTAGCACTGTTACAAAACATGACCCGTTCTGTCTATCTAAAGCAGTATTTTATTCAAACCTCTGCACCAAAAATGGGAAAACTTAGAAGACCACCTAAGATCTATATTTAGGGGTGAGGATGAGCAGGCAGAAGTGCAGTTAAGTGGGTCATGCATGGTGGGATCGACCCTGGGGGGGGGCTTCATAGATGGTGGGACTGGCCCTGGGAGGAGTCCACACATGGTAAACGAGGGCAAGCTGGCATAAACGCAGTTCATCTAACCTTAAAGAGTCAGATTGGGTTTGTGCCCATTCCATAGGAGGGGCTGAGTGGCCCATCTTTGTTCGGTCTTTTTTCCCTGCAGATAGACACTGAAAACATGATGGTTAAAATGAGTGATGTGATGATCTGATTATTATTGCTAAAACTGCCCCTTGTATGTGTTAAAATTACAATTAAAAAGGCCTTCAAAGGAGGGTTAAAAAGTTTATTTGTATAATGGAACTTGCTTTCAATGATGTTCTACAATTAGGATGTTTTTAAAAGTTATAAAGGTGTTAAGCCTAGTTTCTTTTCTTTTTTTTTTCTAGATTATTATTTGTTTTTATTGTGAAAATATTGTACAAGGGGGTTACAATTACATGAGCAAGATAATGAGTACATTTCTTATCAAGCATTGTAGCCTGCTCCTTTGTTTCCCCTTTCTATCCCATCCTCCCCCATCCCTCTACCCAAGCCTACAATCACCCCACACCAAAGTTGGAAAGTTCGTTTTCGACATAACGACTTGTACATCTCATTGTTGCAATGGGTCCACCTGTATCCCAGTTTAAACGATTTGTTTTTGCCCTTACCCTCTACAAATTATAACAACATCAAAACAGTGAAAGTAGGGGTTATACCATGGGGGAGGGACATACAAAGCAACAAAGATATCATCTTATAAATGTGTTAGAAAAAATCGCATGAAAGAAAACAGCATTTGAGTACATATCTTAGGGTACATTTCCCTAACATCAATATATCTGAGCTATTCTGCTTGATTCAGACATATACTATTTATTGGAAAAAAGGAAAACTATGGGACCTATGTTTCTTTGGGCCTGGTTTACTTCACTTAATATAATTTTTTCCAACTCTTTCTATTTCCTCACAAATGGGGCAATGCCATTCTTTATGATGGACGCATAGAATTCCATTGTGTATATATATATATATATATATATATATATATATATATATATATATATATATATATATATATATGTACCAAATTTTCTTGATCCATTAATCTACTGAGGGGCATCAGGTTTGGTTCCATATCTTAACTATGGTAAATAATTCTGCAATAAACATATCCTGCTGGTACCTTTAGTGTGATCTTGTTTGTGAATATTTGTGTAAATGCCCAAAAGTGGGATTGCTGGGTCATAGGGGAACTCTATTTGGAGTCTTTTGAGGAACCTCCATACTCCTTTCCAAAGAGGTTGAACAAGTTTACACTCCCACCAACAATGCAGTAGGGTTCCCTTCTGTTCACATCTCCTCCAGCATGTTGTTATTAGAGTTCTTGATTATAGCCATTCTACCTGGGACGAGGTGATATCTCAATGTTGTTTTGATTTGCATTTCTTTTATGGCTAGGGAGGTTGAGCATTTCTTAAAGCATGTATTGGCCATCTTTCATTCCTCTTCAGAGAAGTTTCTGTTTAAGTCTTTAGCCCACTTATTTATTGGTCAGTTGTTTCTTTGAAGATTTGTGGTTGGGGGATTTAATGTTTTCAGTTCCAGGTATGTTTTAAATATGAGACCCCTGTCCGTTGTATGGCTAGTGAAGATCTTCCCCCAATCCATGGGCTTTCTATTGATATTGCTAGCGATGTCCTTTGTCATACAGAAGCTCTGCAATTTCATGCAATCCCGTTTGTACAATCTTTCTTTAATTTGTTGTGTTTCTGGTTCTATATTAAGAAAATTTCAGCCTGAGCGAAGGAGAAAAAGGGTTTTTCTTATTCGATCCTGTAATGTTTTCAGAGTGTCTGCTTTGACTCCGAGGTCTTCGCTCCATTGGAGTTGATTTTGGTGCAGGGTAATATATAACGAGCTAGCTTTAGTTTTCTACAAGTAGTTAACCAAGCCAACACCATTAACTGAAGAGGCTGTCTTTCTTCCATTCTATTTTTTTTTAGCTCCCATATTGAAGATTAGAGGGCTATAGGACTGTAGGTTCATTTCTGAGTTTCAATTCTATTTCATTGGTCCTGAGGTCTGTTCTTGTGCCAGTAACAAGCTGTTTTGATTACTATGGCTTTATAGTAGAGTTTGAAATTTGGAATTGATATTCCTCCAGCACTGTTCTTTCTGTTGAGGATAGTTTTATCTATTTGGGGTCTTTTATTGTTCCATATGACTTTTTGCATTGCCTCTTCTATTTCTTTGAAGAATGAGGTTGGAATATTGATAGGTTTCGCATTGAATTTGTAGATAGCCTTGGGAAGTATTGCCATTTTCAAGATGTTGATCTTTCCAATCCAGGAGCATGGGAGTTTTTGCACTTCTAAGTTCTGTTTTGATTTCCTTTTTCAAACTTTTAAAGTTTTCATCATTGAGGTCCTTCACTTCTTTGGTTAAGTTAATTCCTAGGTATTTTATTTTTTGTGGGTCTATCACGAATGGAATTGCTTTCCTAATTTCAGCCACACTTTTCTCATTGTTGGCAAACAGAAAAGCCATGGATTTTTGAGGGTTAATTTTATACCCAGCTACTTTGACAATGTTTTGAATCAGCTTGAGTAATTTTGGAGTACAGACTTTGGCATTTTTTACATACAATATCATGTCATCTGCAAAGAGGTAGAGTTTTACTTCTTTCCCTATTTGGATCCCCTTTATGTTTTCATCTTGTCGTATTGTTGTAGCTAGGCATTCTAATACTAGATTGAAGAGAAGTGGAAAAGGGACATCCTTGTCTCCTTCCTGAGTTAAAAGGAAATGGCTTTAGTTTTTCACCATTAAGTATAATGGTGGATGTAGGTTTTTGAAATTCAGCCTTTATTGTATGGAGGAATGTTTCATGGATTCCTAATTTTTCCAAAACTTTCATCATGAATGGATGTTGGATTTTGTCAAATGCTTTTTCTGCATCTATTGAGATAACCATATGTTTCTTATCCTTGCTCTTGTTGATGTGATGAATTAATTGATTTGTGTATACTGAACCAGCTTTGCATCCCTGAAATGAAACCTATTTCATCGTGGTGTATGACTTTTTTTGGATGAATTGTTGAAGTCGATTGGTCAAAATTTTGTTGAGAGGTTTTGCATCAATGATCATCAAATAAATGGGTCTATAGTTCTCTTTCTTTGATGAGTCCCTGCCTAGTTTTGGGATGAGGGCTATCATAGCTTCATAGAATGATTTCAGTAGTGAACTTTCTCTTTCAATTTTTTGAAGAGTTGGAGAAGTATTGGTGTGGGCTCTGGGCTCTGTTTTGAAGGCCTTGTAAAATTCCCCTGTAAAACCATCTGGTCCTGGGCTTTTCTTAGATGGGAAGTCTCTTATTGCTGTTTCCATGTCAATGCTTGATATGGGCCTGTTAAAATGGTTTAACTCATCTTGGTTTATTTTTGGCATGTCAGTATTTGCTAGGAAAAGTTCCATTTCTGCTAAGTTTTCAAAATTATTAGCATTAAGTTTTGAGAAGTATTCCCTTATAATGTTCTGTATCTTGTTTTTTTCTGTGGTGATGTTTCCATTCTCATCTCTGCGTTTATTTATTTGGTTGAGTTCTCTTCTTTTTCTTATAAGGTTTGCTAAGGGCCTGTCAATTTTACTAATTTTTTTGAACAAGCAACTCTTTGATTTGTTGATTCTTTCTATATTTTTTGGATTCTAATTCATTTAATTCTGCTTTAATTTTAATTATTTCTTTCTGTCTACTGGATTGGGGTTTATCTTGCTCCTCTTTTTCAAGGAGGCTCAGATGTCTCATGAAATTGTTGGTTTCAAATCTCTCCAATTTGTTCATGTAGGAATTCAGAGCTATAAACTTGCCCCTAAGTATTGCCTTTGCTGTGTCCCAGAGAAGTTGGTAATTTGCGTGTTCATTTTTGTTGAATATCATGAATATATGAATTTCCTTTCTGTTCTTTTCTATGACCCACTAGTGATTCAGCAGTGTGTTGTTCAGCCTTCATGTGTTAGTGGACTATCTCTGGTGGCTTTCGGTGTTGAGTTCTAATTTTATTCCCTTGTGGTCCGAGAGAATGCAAGGTATAACTTCAATGTTTCTGAATTTGGACAAGTTTGCTTTGTGGCCTAAAATGTGTTCTATTTTGGAAAGTATTCCTTGTGCTGCTGAGAAAAACGTATATTCTGATGCTGCTAGTTGGAATATCCAATAGATGTCTGTTAAATCTAGTTGATCTATGCAGTTGTTCAGATCTGTGTTTTCTCTGTTGAGTTTTTCTGAGTTTATCTGTCTTGTGGGGAAAGTGGTGTGTTAACGTCCCCAACAATTCAAGTCTTTGGAGCTATTGTGATTTGAGGGAAAATAGTGTTTCTTGCATAAATTTGGGTGCTCTGTTGTTTGGTGAATTGTGATTGTAATTCTTGCATTAAGAATAAACTGCCAGGAAGTTCCAGGAAGATTGCGGAAGAGAAGCTGTAGGCTAAACAAGCTCTGGCATAGAAAGCAGTTTTAGAGTTCCGGGGAACAGACCTAAGCCATAGAATCACAACAAGTGTGCCTTCACAGGACAGAGAGTGAGGACAGAGAGAGAAAATACAGGCAAGGAGACAGCCCTGGGCACTTGCCAGCAGCCAACACAGCCGCGGCAGCAGTGGCGGAAGCGACAGCAGGCGTGATACCTGAATCACAGAGAGTCCGGGATGAAGGAGCCAGACGTGGTGGGCGAGTGGATTCCACTCAACACCAACAGGAACCGACAAGGAGCAGACATCTTTATCCTGCAGTTCGCAGACCAGAGACGACCCAGGAACCAAGGCTCGGCATGAGTAGAAGCCTGATGTCCTCACTCCTTCGCAGGAAGCAGAGGAGGGAAGGCCACCCCTCCCCACCCCCAGTACCGGAGATCTCCATCTTGGATACTGACAAAGCTCGGAGGAGCTGCTAGCTCCAACTCAGGCCCTGGAATAAATCTAGGGTCATCTAGCAGGTCACAAGAGCCTTACCTCACCTGCCAGACTCAACTCCACCCAGGGAAAAGTCACCTAGCTCGGGTGCCAGCACCAGGAGTGGCTTTCTTCACCTGGTAATCAGAGCCAGAGGCTGCCCCTCCCTTTAGCAGCCTCGACAATCAACTGAAATTCAGTAAACAGAAACCCTGAGAATGGCTCCAGGCTGGACTCTATGAGTTTCTCACAAACCAGCCCCCAGGAAAAGCTAATGTTTGCTGAAAGGCCTCAATTCTACCCAGAACCTAGCATCATCACAGCATCTCCAAACTCGAGGAAAAAGCCATCTTCCACCCATTGAACTCACCTGGGAGGAGGATCGCAGAGCATTTTTCTGCCTGTTCAAAGAAACTGATTAAGTAACCAACCAAGCCACAGGAACACAAGCAGACCAGAGACTCCAACAAGAGGCTGGTTACAGACACAAGGGAGACACAGGATTTTTCCCACCCATCTCCAAAAAATCAAAGAAGATTTTTTGTTGTTGTTGTATCTTTTATAAAAAATTTTTTTCTAAAAATGCTTTTTTTTAAATTTAATTTTTACCTTTTTTGAAAAAAATTGTTTTCTAGTAATTTTTTTTCCTCTTAAAATTTTATTTTAGGGGTATAAGTGTGTGTGCATTTTTATTCTTCTTTTTTTTTTATGTTTTGTCATGATTTTTGTTTAGCTCTACTGAACTTCTGATCTTTTTTTCTTTCTTTCTTATCCTTTTCACCTGTTCTTCTCTTTCATTCTTTATGTGACTTAATTGCTTTTCTGCACATCCTCAGATAAACCCGTAGTCGATTATTAGACCTTATCCCCCATTGTGTACACACTTAACACAGCAGCTTAAGAACACTCAAAGAGAACTATAAGAATCTCAAGAACGGGAGGAAGCTAATCAAAGAGTAATATAGGAATTGAGAGAGCAGGATGAAAATACACAAAGATCACTAAAGGCATTCATGGAATCCATTAACAAAGAGCTGAAGGAAGTCAGGGAGACCACAAAGGGAATGCTGAATGGAACCCAACAGAAGGAATGGGAGTCCAAGGAAACCATAACCAATCAACTAAATTATTTGAGAATAAACAGTGAACACCAAATTAAGTAAGTAAAGAAGTTCATACAAGATCTAAAAAAAAGCTTCAACAAAGAATTTGAAGCCATCAAAGCTGACCAAATAGAAGGAAAAGAAATAAAAAACAAAGTAGAAAGTCTCGACAGCAGGTTAGACCATGCAGAAGATCGAATCTTGGGGATTGAAGACAGCCTAGACATTGTAGAGAAAGAACATACAACCATCCAAGATTAATCCAAGAAATATGAGAGATCTATCCAACACTTGGAAAACACCATCAAAAGGCCTAATCTAAGGATAATGGGTGTAGAGGAGCACCTAGAAACAGAAGTTAATGGTCTAGGAAATTTGTTTAACAGGATCCTAGCAGAGAACTTCCCAAACATGCAAAAAGATAGGCCTATTCAAATACAAGAAGCTTTTAGAACTCCAAATAGACCAGACCAGAATATGACATCTCACCGTCACATTACAATCCACACAGGATCAACTCAGACCAAGGAAAAGATCCTTAAAGCTGTCAAGGAGAAAGGATTAATCACCTATAAAGGGAAACCAATTAGAATCACCTCAGACTTCTCAGAAGTGACAATCAAAGCAAGAAGAGCCTTGAATGGTATATGCCATGCCCTAAAAACAAGCAACTATCAACCAAGAATACTGTATCCAGCTAAACTCTCCTTCATAACTGAAGGCCAAATAAAAACCTTCCATAGCAAAGAAAAATTGAAACAATACATCTCCACCAAACCAGCCCTACACAAGATTCTTAATGATGTTCTACACATAGAAAACCAACAAGACCACAATAAAGGTCAAGAAACTGCACCCAAACTGAGAATCCAAGAACCATAGGAAGAACCCAGTTTTCACAGACCCCAAGAAGATTGATATCATTGCAGGAACTCCCAAATACCTCTCAGTCCTATCTCTTAACATTAACAGACTCAACTGTCAAATTAAGTGACATAGACTGTCTAGTTGGATTAAAAAACAAGGTCCTTCTATCTGGTGCCTTCAGGAGTCACATCTTGCCCATAAAAACAAACACATTTTCAATGATAAAAGCTGGAACAAAATCTACCTAGCAAACGGCCCCCATAAACAGGCAGTAGTTGCAATCCTAATATCAGATAAAATAGACTTCAAATTAAAATTTGTGAGAAAAGAAAAAGAAGGTCGCTACATACTAATTAAGAGATCTCCCCTTCACCCAAAACCAGGCAGGGACTCATCAAAGAAAGAGAACTATAGACCCATTTCTTTGATGAACATTGATGCGAAACTTCTCAACAAAATTTTGGCCAATCGACTTCAACAATTCATCCAAAAAATCATACACCACGATCAAACAGGATTCATTTCAGGGATGCAAAGCTGGTTCAATATACGCAAATCAATTAATATTATTCATCACATCAACAGGAGCAAGAATAAGAACCACATGGTTATCTCAATAGACGCAGAAAAAGCATTCGACAAGATCCAACACCCCTTTATGATGAAGGTTTTGGAAAAATTAGGAATCCATGGAACATTCCTCAATACAATAAAGGCTGTATATGACAAACCTACAGCCAGCATTATACTCAATGGTGAAAAACTAAAGCCATTTCCTCTTAACTCAGGAACAAGACCAGGATGCCCACTCTCTCCACTTCTCTTCAATCTAGTATTAGAATGCCTAGCTACAGCAATAAGACAAGATGCAGACATAAAGGGGATCCAAATAGGGAAAGAAGAAATAAAACTCTCCCTCTTTGCAGATGACATGATCTTGTATTTAAAGAATCCCATAGACTCCACTCCCAAATTACTCAAGCTGATTCAAAACTTTGGCAAAGTAGCAGGTTATAAAATTAACCCCCAAAAATCAATGGCTTTTCTGTATGCCAACAATGAGAAAAGTGTGGCTGAAATTAGGAAAGCAACTCCATTTGTAATAGCCCCACAAAAAATAAAATACCTAGGAATTAACTTAACTAAAGAATTGAAGGACCTCTATGATGAAAACTTTAAAATCTTGAAAAAGGAAATCAACACAGAACTTAAAAAATGGCAAAACCTCCCATGCTCCTGGATTGGAAAGATTAACATCGTGAAAATGGCAATACTTCCCAAGGCTATCTACAAATTCAACGCAATACCTATCAAAATTCCACCCTCATTCTTCAAGGAAATACAAGAGGCAATCCAAAAATTCATATGGAACAATAAAAGACCCCGAATAGCAAAAACGCTCCTCAACGGAAAGAACACTGCTGGAGGAATATCAATACCAAATTTCAAACTCTACTATAAAGCCATAGTAATCAAAACAGCTTGGTATTGGCATAAGAACAGACCTCAGGACCAATGGAATAGAATTGAAAACCCAGAAATGAACCTACAGACCTATAGCCATCTAATCTTCGATAAGGGAGCTAAAACAATAGAATGGAAGACAGACAGCCTCTTCAGTAAATGGTGCTGGCAAAACTGGTTAACTACATGTAGAAAACTAAAGCTAGATCCTTATATATCACCCTGCACCAGAATCAACTCCAAATGGATCAAAGACCTTGAACTCAAAGCAGACACTCTGAAAACATTACAGGATGGAATAGGAGAAACCCTGGGTCTCCTTGGCTCAGGCCGAAATTTTCTGAATAGAGACCCGGAAACACAACAAATCAAAGAAAGGCTGGACAAGTGGGATTGTATAAGGTTGCAGAGCTTCTGCAGGGCAAATGACATAGCTAGCAAGATCAATAGAAAGCCCACGGACTGGGAGAAAATCTTTACTAGCCATACAACGGACAAGGGTCTCATATCTAAAATATACTTGGAACTCAAAAAATTAAACCACCCAACAACAAATCCTCAAAGAAACAACTGCCCAATAAGTAAGTGGGCGAAAGACTTAAAGAGAAGCTTCTCTGAAGAAGAAAGAAGGATGGCCAATAGACACATGAAGAAATGTTCAACATCCCTAGCCATAAAAGAAATGCAAATCAAAACAACATTGAGATATCACCTCACTCCAGTTAGAACAGCAAAAATCAAGAACTCTAACAACAACAGATGCTGGAGGGGATGTGGACAGAAAGGAACCTTACTTCATTGTTGGTGGGAATGTAAACTTGTTCAACCACTTTGGAAAGCAGTATGGAGGTTCCTCAAAAGACTCCACATAGAGCTCCCCAACGACCCAGCAATCCCACTTTTGGGCATTTACCCAAATGATCACAAACAAGGCCACACTAAAGCTACCAGCACAACTATGTTTATTGCAGCATTATTTGCCATAGCTAAGACATGGAACCAACCCAGATGCCCCTCAGTAGATGAATGGATCAAGAAGATGTGGTATATATACACAATGGAATTCTATGCCTCCATCAGAAAGAATGACATTTCCCCATTTGTTAGGAAATGGAAAGGCTTGGAAAAAAATATATTAAGTGAAGTAAGCCAGGCCCAAAGAAACATAGGTCCCATGGTTTCCCTTATTTGCAATATCTAGTATAGGTATGAGTCAAGCGGAAAAAGTCAGATAATGTGATGTTAGGAAAACAAAACCTCAAATATGTATTTTAATGTTTTTGTTTCTTTCATGCATGTGTTTCTAACGCATTTATAAGATTATTTCCTTGTTGCTTTGTATGTCCCTCCCCCACAGTGTAACCCCCGCTTTCACTATATTTGATGTCAGTATAACATGTGGAGGAGATGGGGACAAACAAGTCGTTTAAGGATTCAGGTGGACCTGTTGCAACAATGAGAAGTACAAAATGTCATGTCAAAACCAGCTTTACAATGTCGGTGGGGGCGGGGGAGGGGGGGTACGATTGGTTGGGAGGGAGGGGGGAGGCCGGGAAGGGAGGTGAAGGGTAAACAAAGGAGGAGGCTGCAATGCTTGGTAAGAAATGTATGCATTATCCTGCCCATGTAATTGTAACCCCTCTGTACAGTATGTTCTCAAATAAAATAAAATAAAATTTAAAAAAAAAAAAAAAAAAAAAAAAAAGAGATCTCCCCTTCAGAAGGATACTACAATTCTTAATATCTATTCGCCAAATAACAGAGCACCCAAATTTTCCAAGAAACACTACATTCCCTCAAATCCCACATAGATCCACAGACATCAATAGTTGGGGATTTTAACCCACCATTCTCCCCACTAGATAGATCAACTCGGCGAAAACTCAACAGAGAAACTGCAGATCTAAACAACTGCATAGATCAACTAGATTTAACAGACATCTAACGAATATTTCACCCAGCAGCATCAGAATACACGTTTTTCTCAGCAGCACATGGAACATTTTCTAAAATAGACCACATTTTAGGCCACAAAGCAAACTTGTCCAAATTCAGAAACATTGAACTTATACCTTGCATTCTCTCGGACCACAAGGGAATAAAATTAAAACTCAACAACAAAAGCCACCAAAGATTGTCCAGTAACACATGGAGGCTGAACAACACACTGCTGAATCACGAGTGGATCATGGAAAAGATCAGAAAGGAAATTCAAGTGTTTATGCTATTCAACAAAAACAAGCACAAAAGTTACCAGCGCCTCTGGGACACAGGACAGGAAGTCCTCAGAGGCATGTTTATAGCTCTGAATTCCTACATCAACAAATTAGAGAGATCTGAAACCAACAATTTCATGAGACTTCTGAACCTCCTTGACAAAGAGCAGCAAGATAAACCCCAATCCAGTAGACAGAAAGAAATAATTAAAATTAAATCAGAATTAAATTAATTAGAATCCAAATAAACTATAGTAAGGATCAACAAAACAAAGAGTTGGTTCTTCGAAAAAATTAACAAAATTGACAGACCCTTAGCAAATCTTATCAGAAAAAAAGAGAACACACCCAAATAAATAAACTCGGAGATGAGAATGGAAACATCACCGCGGAAACAATCAAGATTCAGAACACTTTAAAGGAATAACTTCTCAAAACTTTATGCTAATAAGTTTGAGAACTTGGCAGAAATGGACCTTTTCCTAGCAAATATTGACATGTCAAAACTAAACCAATATGAGTTAAACCATCTTAACAGGCCCACATAAAGCATTGAAATAGAAACAGCAATAAGAGACCTCCCAGCTAAGAAAAGTCCAGGACCAGATGGTTTTACAGCGGAATTCTACAAGGCCTTCAAAGCAGAGCTCACACCAATACTCCTCCAAATCTTCAATGAAATTGAAATAGAAAGTTCTCTACGGAACACATTCTATGAAGCCATCATAACCCTGATCCCAAAACCAGGCAGGGATTCATCAAAGAAAGAGAACTATAGACCCATTTCTTTGATGAACATTGATGCAAAACTTTTCAACAGAATTTTGCCCAATCAACTTCAACAATTCATCCAAAAAATCATAAAGCATGATCAAACAGGATTCATATCAGGGATGCAAAGCTGGTTCAAAATAGGCAAATCAATCAATATTATTCATCACATCAACTGGAGCAATGATAAGAACCACATGGTTATCTCAGTAGATGCAGAAAAAGCATTCAAAAAGATCCAACACCCCTTTATGATGAAGGTTTTGGCAAAATTAGGAATCCATGGAACATTCCTCAATACAATAAAGGTGTACATGACAAACCTACAGCCAGCTTTATACTCAATGGTGAAAAACTAAAGCCATTTCCTCTTTACTCAGGAACAAGACAAGGATGTCCACACTCTCCACTTCTCTTCAACCTAGTATTAGAATTCCTAGCTACAGCAATAAGACAAGGTGCAGACATAAAGGGGATCCAAATAGGGAAAGAAGAAATAAAATTCTCCCTCTTTGAAGATGACATGATCTTTTATTTAAAGAATCCCATAAACTCCACTCCCAAATTACTCAAGCTGATTCAAAATTTTGGCAAAGTAGTAGGGTATAAAATTAACACTCAAAAATCAATGGCTTTTTTGTATGCCAACAATGAGAAAAGTGGGGCTGAAATTAGGAAAGCAACTCCATTTGTAATATCCCCACAAAAAAATAAAATACCTAGGAATTAACTTAAGAAGTGAAGGACCTCTAAGATGAAAACTTAAAAAATTGAAAAAGGAAATCGAATCACAACTTAGAAAATGTCAAAAACTCCCATGCTCCTGGATTGGAAAGATTAACATCGTGAAAATGGAAATACTTCCCAAAGCTATCTACAAATTTAATGTGATACCTATCAAAATTCCAACCTCATTTTTCAAGGAAATAGAAGAAGCAATCCAAAAATTCATATGGAACAATAAAAAACCCAGAATAGCAAAAATGCTCCTCAACGGAAAGAACACTGCTGGGGGAATATCAATACCAATTTTCAAACTCTACTATATGGCCATAGTTATCAAAACAGCTTGGTACTGGCACAAGAAGAGACCTCAGGACCAATGGAATAGAATTGAAAACCCACAAATGAACCTACAGACTAGCCATCTAATCTTTGGTAAGGCAGCTAAAAAAATAGAATGGAAGAAAGACAGCCTCTTCAGTAAATGGTGCTGGCAAAATTGGTTAACTACTTGTAGAAAACTAAAGCTAGATGCTTATATAACATCCTGCACCAGAATCAACTCCAAATGGATCAAAGTCCTTGGAGTCAAAGCAGACACTCTGAAAACCTTACAGGATGGAATAGGAGATACCTAGGTCTCCTTCGCTCAGACCGAAATTTTCTTAATAGAGACCCGGAAACACAAAAAATCAAAGAAAGGTTGGACAAATGGGATTGCATGAAGTTGCACAGCTTCTGCATGACAAAGGACATAGCTAGCAAGATCAACAGAAAGCCTCCGGATTCGGAGGAGATCTTCACTAGCCATACAAAGGACAAGGGTCTTATATACTTGGAACTCAAAAAATTAAATCCCCCAACAACAAATCCTCGAATAGACAACTGCCCAATAAATAAGTGGGCTAATGACTTAAAGAGAAACTTCTCTGAAGAAGGAAGAAGGATGGCCAATAGACACATGAAGAAATGCTCAACCTCCCTAGCCATAAAAGAAATGCAAATCAAACAACATTGAGATACCACCTCACCCCAGTTAGAATGGCAAGAATCAAGAACTCTAACAACAACAGATGCTGGAGGGGATGTTGATGGGAGCGTAAACTTGTTCAACCACTTTGGACAGTAGTATGGAAGTTCCTCAAAAGACTCCACATAGAGCTCCCTTATGACCCAGCAATCCCACTTTTGGGCATTTACCCAAATGTTTACAAACAAGACCACACTAAAGCTACCAGCACAACTATGTTTATTGCAGCATTATTTACTATAACTACCTTATGGAACCAACCCAGATACCCTTCAGTAGAAGAATGGATCAAGATAATGTGGTATATATACATAATGTAATTGTATGCCTCCATCAGAAAGAATCACATTTCCCCATTTGTTAGGAAATGGAAAGACTTCGAAAAAATTATATTAAGTGAAGTAAGCCAAGCCCAAAGAAACATAGGTCCCATGATTTCTCTTATTTGCAATATCTAGTATATGTATGAGTCAAGCAGAAAAGTTCAGATAAGGTGATGTTAGAAAAATGAACCCTAAGATATGTATCTTATATGTTTTTTTCTTTCATGCATTTGTTTCTAACGCAATTATAAGATTATTTCTTTGTTGCTTTGTATGTCCCTCTCCAACAGTATAACCCCTGCTTTCACTGTATTTGATGTCGTTATAATTTGTGTAGGGGAAATGGAAAATCAAGACATTTAAATAAGGATACAGGTCGACCTGTTGCAACAATGAGAAGTACAAGTTGTCATATCAAAAACGAACTTTGCAACTTGTGGGGGGAGGATTGGGTGTTGGGGGGGAGGATGGGAAGTGATGGGAAGGGTAAACAAAGAAGCAGGCTACAATGCTTGATAATAAATGTACTCACTATCTTGCCCATGTAATTGTAACCCCTCTGTACAGTATTTTCACAATAAAAAAAAGAAAAAAAAGAATAAATTGTCATTTGATTTTAACCGTTTTAATGTGTATTTGTTTTAAATCAAGTAGCATGAGACTTCCAGATTTTTCTGTGCATGTGATAGTGTAGAATTGAACCCAGGGCTTCATACATATGAGGCAAACCCTCTACCACTGAGCCAAGTAATGACAAATGTAGAAATAGATATGTAGATTGTAACACATATATACATAAGTATATATATATATATATATATATATATATATATGTATGTATAAAACAAGACAGAGATTTCTGTATATTATCTAATTATATATACTATATTACTACCAATTATCAATAAGTTATTCCTTCATTCATTTAAATATTATGGTTAAATACATAACAAAGTATTAATTGAAAATTAGTCAATGTACTATAATTATTGTGTATAATTTTATAATATAATCATATACTAACTACTAATGTAATTATTACTTTACAACATTCCATTCATATGGATGTATATTGGAATGTGTTTCTTAGGATCTCCCTCCATTCATAGGTGGCAGTCCTGGGATTTGCACCCCAGGCCTAGGTTGCTGGTTTGGGCTATGGCTTCCCTGACAGCCCACCAAACTTCAGCAGTGCAAGGTCATGTACATTTTCTGGGCCCTGTCATTTAGACCCAGGATGGTTGCAATGCAAAGGATAAAACAATGTACTACCACCTTCTGGAACTTCCCAGTTTTGTACTTCTCCTTTTTTCCCCTCCTCTGTTTTTTTCTTTTTTGGATTTGGGGCCAGAACACTGGCTCTGGTGTTGTACCTCAACTCTTCACCTCAAGGCTATCACTCTACCACTTAAGCCATAGCGCTACTTCTGACTTTTTTCTGCTTATGTGGTGCTGAAGAATCGAAACCCAGGGCCTTATGGATGCAAGGCAAGCACTCTATTACTGAGCTTCCTCCCCAACACTTCTTTTTTGCCAGTCCCAAGATTTGAACACTCGTCCTAGGATCTCAGGATGGGCTGTGGGTCCAGAGGCTGCACCCCAGCCTAGGATGATCGAAGCTGAGGCAGAGTAGTCACGAGTTAAGTTCAAGCCCCAGTCCTGGCCAAAAAAGGCAAGACTCTGGCTTGGAATTTGCACCATTTTTCTGGCAGGCCTGGGATTTGAACTCAAGGTCTGGGTAACTCTGTGGCACTGTTGGGGAGAGTAAGCTCACCGTCGTTGAAGACAAGAATTTCAGCCCAGTTTCCAGGCACCGAATTCAAGCCCCCCCACTGAAAAAAAAAATAATCGTATATGAGATCTATTTATATACATGGGTTTATTCCATATGACATTTATTACCCTTATTTTTATTTTATTTATTATTATTACATATATAATATTTATTTCATTTATTACATCTTATCACATGGATGTATTTGCATAAGGATTATAGATCATACTGAGATCCAGGACTTTCACAGAGAAGGAAAAACACGTGTCAAAATTGGCTTCTGACTCCACATATAACTTCTGGCAATGCTGAGATTTGAATTCACAGCCCACAATGCTCAATTCATGAAAGAGTCAGTTGTACTACAAAAGTCTTTGGCAAACTGAGCTGCCAGCCAGTTCTGTAGAATAAGCCATAGTAATGGCTGATAGATATAGATATAGATAAAGATGTGGATACAGATAGATAGACAGACAGAGAGAAAGTGAGAGATAGATAGACAGATAGATGTGTAGTTTGCAATATATATGAGAGAGAAAATGTGAGGATATTAAATTATATATTTATGAATTATTATTAAATTATGCCTCCATTTAATGAAGTAGCATTAATGTAAAAGTAGTCAGTATTCTTTAATTGGGAGAATCATACAAAGGAGCTAGAATGGAAGACATAATCAAATATTTTTCGTGTGGCATTCTATAAGAGAATCATGAACTAATTGCAAATTTAATTGTTACTTTTATAACATTCCATTAAGCATTCACATGAATAGGAAAGATTTTCTCAAGATCTCCCTCCATTGGTAGGTGGCAGTCCTGGGAATCAAACTCCAGGCCTGGGTAGTTTACTTCGAAATGCAAACCATTAAAATGACACTGTGAAGATTTCAGTTTGTCACAATGAAAAAAAGAACAAGAAGAAAAGAAAGCCAGGTGTCATTTACTCCTGCCTGTGATCCTAGCTCTTCAGGAGTATGTGAGGTGGAGAATGCCAGTTTGAATTCAGCCGGGACATGAAGTCCACAGCACTCTTATTCGAAGTGATCAAAGGAATAAAAAATCGCCATGAGTGGAGCAGTGTCTCAAGGGCAGAGCTCTACACTTGAGCAAAAAGAGCTCAGGCACAATGCCTAGGCTCATAAAACAACCCCCGGACCTGCCTAAAAACAAATAACAAAAAAATCAAGTGACTCCATGTCTCCCCATGTATGTTGGATGTATTTTTATTGGTGAAAGTCCAGAGTCCCTAAGATGAAAGGCACCCAGCAAGGAAATTTGCTTTGAATAGAATGATTTCATAGCAGAGACAGTGCTTTCAAGACAGTGCATGTTCCGCGGCTCCCCTCACTGTTCCATTGTAGCCTGAGGTTTTCTCGGCACCAGGGACTGCTGAAGGAAGTTTGCCTCATCGTTGGAACAGGCAGACAAAAGGCCTCACTCTTATACTGTTGTGTAACAAGCAACTGCATCGAGGCCAATTAGTGAGGTGGAGTGTGGGCAGGCTCTGAAGGCCAGGAGAAAAAGGCCTCTTTGTACCCCAAGCTATCTCTTCTCCCTAGTGTTGTTTTGACAGGAAGCCTTCATTTGTGCCACCTCCCATGGCAGGCCAAGTTCCCTGCACTCATCCTGTCTTTTTGTTAGACTATGTTCTAGTGTTGAAATAACCTGCTACAATTAATTCAAGCGTCCTTCTGGCAGACAACAAGGGAGGTGAACCTAATAAAATGATTTATTATTTGCAATGGTGTATTCCTAGGTTTCTGGAAGCTTGCTAAATCTAAGCACATGTTTAATATCACAATGCTTCCTGTCATTTAGGGCTGGTGAAGCTCATCAGGTTTTGAAACCTTTGACCTCTCCTAGTTAGACCCTTGGTGGTTAGGTTTCAGGGTTGAACACAGGGCCTGGGTGCTGACCATGAGCTCAGAACAGGAGTTCAGTGATTTAACAGTTGGTTTCACAGCTTCACTTCTGGTATCTGTGTGTGTGTGTGTGTGTGTGTGTGTGTGTGTGTGTGTGTGTGTGTGTGTGCGTGCGTGTGTGTGTGTGTGCATACACTTGTCCTGAAGCTTGAACTCAAGACCTGAACACTGTACCTGAGTTTCTCCGGTACAAGGATAGCACTCTACCACTTAAGCTACACAGCCACTTCAGACTTTTTTCTAGTGATGTGGTACTAAGGAATCAAACCCAGGGATTCATACATGCAAAGCACTCTACCCCTAAGACACATTGCCAGCCCTCAACTTCAGGTTTATTTCTTTCTTCTCTTGGAAGTTGGAGGAATTGAGGTCTAGGCCTGGGTTCTGTCCTTGAGCTCTTCAGCTAAAGCAAAGTGCTCTATAAGTTGAGCTACAGTACCCCTGCAGGTTTTTGGTAGTTCACTGGATAGAAGCCTTTCAAGGAATTTCCTGCCAGCCTGGCTTTGGGCTGTGATCATCAGCTCTCAGGCTCCTGAGTAGCGAGGATGACAGGTGCAAGTCACTAGCGCCCAGCTTCCACTTCAAGTTTTTAAGTGGTGAATAGGAGACAGTAGTCTCTTAGGACCTTTTGTGTATGGGATAGTTTGGAACCCAGATCGTCAGGTCTCAGCTTCCTGAGTAGACAGGATGACAGACCTAAGCTACAGATACCTAGACTGTAACACTCTGTTTAAAAGGGTTTCTTGGCTCCACGTGGTAGGGAGCCAGCCATGAGCCCAACAGGGAAGGGTCAGTGGCTAGGCCCTGAGTTCAAAGTTTATGACCAAGAAAAATAAACCCAAACAATTGTCTGTAGGAGACAACTCACTAGAGTTAGGTACAAACATAATTTTGGCCTTGATATGGGGATATATCTGAGCCTAAAGTTTCTCATCTGCACAATCATCTTACTTGTGGAACTCTTATAAGAACCAGATGAAAAAATGCACCCTGTAAAGGACTCAGCAAACAAAACATCATAAAGGACTCATCAAATAGCTGTATCCCACACATGGTTATTAGAATTATAGTGCTTTCATCAGTATAACCATTCTTTCAGAATAACATCACAAACCATACAAAGTTCGCATCTAATGATTTTGAGGGGTGGGGTGTTTTTGGAGGAGGTGGAGTCAGCCACAGGGATTCCATTGAAAGCTAGGGGGTACTGTCCTAAGATCTTTTGCTCAACGCTAGAGCTCTACCACTTTGAGCCACAGATCAGAGTTTTGCTGACTTCCTGCCAGGACTGGATTTTAAACCCATCAGGGTCAGATCTCAGTCCCCACATATCTTGGATGACAGGGATTAGCAAACCAACGGTATCTGGTTCTGTGGAGCCATTTACCTCTGGCTATGTCAGGTTACATGGCAGCTGTCAGCAACAGACTCCCGGCTTGCTCTGTGATGAGGTATTTGCTTTGCTATCATTATATAGTTGCAGTAAAAAATTCTATCTTTATTTGGTGCCATTCCTGGGTCTTGAGTAGGAGTCTATACACAGTCCCTAAGTTTTTATGCTCAACGCTAGTGCTCAGTCGCTTGAGCAACAGCAAGAATTCTGGATTTTTCTGTGCACACGGTAGTGAGGAATCTAACTCAGGGCTTGTTCATACTAGGCGAGCACTCTACCACTGAGCCCCAGTAGTGACAAGTGTATAAACAGAAAAATGTGTAGATTTGTAGATAGATAGACAGACAGACAGACAGACAGACAGACAGACAGACAGACAGACAGACAGACAGACAGACAGACAGACAGATAGATAGATAGATAGATAGATAGATAGATAGATAGATAGATAGATAGATAGATAGATAGATAGATAGATGGATAGATAGATGGATGGATAGGGGTAGATACATAACACAAGAGACACACGTCTGTATACTATGAAATTTCATATATGATATTTCTACCGATTATTGGCAATTAAATTATTCGTTCCTTTTTTAAGTATCAAGATTGAATACATAATAAATTATTATTTGAAAATTCGTCAAAGTAGGATAATTGTTATGTATAATTTTATAACATAATCATACACTAATTACTATTTTAATTGTTACTTTTATAACATTCCATTTATATGGCTGTATATGGGAAAGGGTTTCTTAGAATCTCCACCATTCATTAGTGACAATCCCAAGACCTAAGTTGCCAGTTTCAGCTATGGCTTCCTTAGTAGCCCACCAAACATCAGCAATGCAGAGTCATGTACACTTTCTGGGCTTTGTCATTTAGACCCAGGATGGTCACAATAAAAAGGAAAAAAAAGTAAAAACCATCTTCTTGAACTTGTCAGTTTTATGCTTTTCATTTTTATTTTTTTTGCTAGCCCCAAGATTTGAACTCGGATCCTAGGATCCAAGGCTTGGCTGTGGCCGAGATGCCAAGAAATGAGCAAGCCTTGTGCTTGGCTAATAATAATAATAAGGCCATGGTTTGGAACTTGCACCATTGTTCTGGCAGGCCTTGTATTTGAACTCAGGGTCTGGATAACTCTATGGCAATGTGGGTGAAGGGGAAAGGCTCCCTGTCCTTGAAGACAAGAAATTTAAACCAGTTCCCAGGGCCTGAATTGAAACCACAACGATGGAAAAAGCAATATTAATATATGATATCTATTTACATACATGGGTTTACTGCATATGATGTTTATTACCCTTATTTATTTAGTATTATTACAAATACAACATTGCTTTTATTACATCATATCACATAGGATATATTTGCATATGGATTATGCATCATACTAAGACCCAGGACTTTCACAGAGAATGAAAAATCATGTGTCAAAACTGGCTTCTTACTCCACGAATAAATTTTTGGCGACGCTGGGATTTCAAATAATAGCCTACAATGGCTAATCCATAAATGGGGTCACAGTCTTAGAACATCAGCCTCCAGCAAAGTGAGCTGCCAGGAAGTTCTGAGGACCTGTGATCAAACCACAGGTGTGCCCCATATAGATAGATAGATAGATAGATAGATAGATAGATAGATAGATAGATAGATAGATAGATAGATAGATAGATATGTATATATATGTGAATATGGAGAGAAAGGGAATGTGAGGCTATTGAATTATATACATATATTACCAATTTTACTAGTTATTAAATTATACCTTCATTTAATGTATTATCAAGGTTGAATACTTATAAAATCATTAGTTAAAAATTAGTCAATATCCTTCCATTAGGGGAATCATACCATGGTGCTAGAATGGAAGACATAAATCCAATAATTATTCTGTGGCATTCTAAAATAAAATCATGGATTAACTGCAAATTTAATTATTATTTTTATAACATTCCATTAGCATTCACATAAATAGGAATGAGTTTGTCAGAATCTCCTTCCATTTGTGGGTGTCTGTCCTGGCATTCGAACTCCAGGACTGGGTAGTTTACTTTGAATTCAAACCATTGGAATGACACCGTGAAGATTTCAGATTGTTATGAATACAAAAAAGAACAACAAGAAGAAAAGAAACCCAGGAGCCAGGGGCTCCTGCCTATAATCCTACCTCCTCAGGAGACTGAGATAGAGATCATGGGTCAAGCCAGGTTAGAGGAGGAAAGTTATTGATGAACTACCAAAAGCCAGAAATGGAGCTGTGGCTCAAGTGGTTGAGTGCTAACCTTGAGATAAGAAGTTAAGAGACCAGAGTCCAGACACTGAGTTCAGAATCAAATACTGGCACAGAAAAAAAAATAAAGAAAAGCTTTCAGGAGCTCCTAGTCCACTGTGGTAAAAGGTCAGATTAGCCGGGCCACGGTAGCTCACTCCTAGCTCCTCAGAAGGCTGAGATGTGAGGATTGCAGTTCAAAGCCAGCCCGGACAGGAAAGTCCGTGGGACACTGATCTCCAAGGAACCTCCAGAAAACCTGGCTCTGTATCTCACGTGGTAACCTGAAGTGCTGGGGGGCAGCACCCAGGCCCAGAGTTCAAGCTCCATGACCAACACCTGGACTGCTTGGACCTCACTCTGTGGCTCTAGGCAGGGAATTTTCCAGTGGGCCCCTGAGGGTCTCCCAATGTCTAGATGTCCTATAAGTCTTGAGAGCAGCCTCTTTGGAGGCCATTACCTACAGAGCAGCCACAGTATCAGAGAAGGGTCACGCCTTGGGGCATGGAGATCATCAGAATGGCATCTGTCATGGGTGCAAGGTGGATCTGAGCAGTAATTCGATGTCTCAGACCACGGTTCTTGGCCAGCAGGGGCAGGAGATGCAAGATGTCACACCAGGTACCACCCACTCATGCAGGTATCAGAAAAGTGTGAATTTGTCAGGCACACCTTGGGCAGGTGTTGAGTTGAGCTCATGAAAGTCTTGTAGGCTCAGGAATCCACAGCCAGCTGGCTGCTGCTTGTAGCAGTCGCTATCCCAGGTGTCCCAGGGCTCAGAGCCCTGCTTTCCTCACCAGTGATCGGAGGAGGAGGCTGGGGCAGATGAAGGTCAGCAATCCTGGGCTGATTACAAAGGAGCATCCCTAGTGTCCTTCCCGTGGTCCTGTGGCCCCGTTCATGGATGGAGGGGCAGGTTCCATGGAACATACTGGCATGGTCCAGACCCCTCAGCCCAAGAAGAACTTAGGGAGAAACCACTTGATCTGCCTTGAGAGTTTACTGTGACTATGCCTCAGGACTGCCCCCAGTTCTAGTTCAGCTCAGCTCATCATTACCACCATCCAGTGTGTGTGTGTGTGTGTGTGTGTGTGTGTGTGTGTGTGTGCGCGCGCGTGCATGTGGGCTTACGGATCTTAGTACTAGGGCTTGAACTCAGGGCCTGGTCTCTGTCCCTCACTTTTTTTCATTCAGTCTAGTACTCTACCACTTGAGCCACAGTTTTTCTTCCAGCCTTCTTGTGGTTATTTGCAGAAGAGAGTCTCACAGACTTTTCTAGCTGGGCTGATTCTGAATGGCAATCCTCAGATCTCAGCTTCCTGAGGAGCTAGGAATATGAGAGCATGAACTATTAGCATCTGGTCACACTTTCCTTCTTGGCTAACACAGACTACCTCTCTCCCAGCCGAGCATCCATCTACCCCTCCAACCCCTGGCTTCAGACGAAATATAACCTCCTTTCCTGAGGATAAAGAAATGGGATCACGTTTGAGCTTTATGTTCTCCACAAAATCAGGGCCTGGTGGGAGCTTATGTGGAGGTCATAGATCTAGGCAAGGGCAAGTAGACAGCTGTTAGAACAGATGAGAGTATGAAAAGGTATCCTTGCAGCTGGATGCCAGTAGCTCATGCCTATAATCCTAGCTACTCAAAGTTGAGACCTGAGGATCAATGAAGATTCAAAGCTAGCCTGGGCAGACTCTTATCTTCAATGAATCACCAAAAAGATGGGAAGCAGAGCTATTGTATTTCAAGTGTTACAGCACCAACCATTTGCAAACAAGCTAAAGGATACCACCTAGACTCTGAGTTCAAGCCCTAGTACACACATACACACACACACACACACACACACACACACACACACACACATCTTTAGCAGATGCCAGTGGCTCATACCAGCAATCCTAGCTACTCAAGTGGCTGAGATCTTAGGATGGCAACTTGAAGCCAGCACAGGCAGGAAAGTATGTGAGGCACTTCTGTCTACTAAACTACTAAAAAAGATGAAAAATAAGCTATGGTTCAAGTTAGATTTGAGCAAAGGAATCTCAGGGACAGTGGAAGCTCTTAGTTCCAGCTCTAAGATTTTTTTAAAGACAACCCCACAGTAATCAGGCCATAAATACAGATTTTGGTCATCCTAGATCTCACTTCTGCTCCAGCCACTTTCACAGCACAAGTGGCTGGTGTGTGGCCAGCCACAAAGAAGTAAACTTACACAAAGGGGACATAGCCAGGTCAAGGCTAATGCCCCAGAACATTGAAGTACTGGCCATACCATTCTCTCATCCCCCAGTTCCCTGGCCCTGGAATCTAAAGTGTGTGCCTCTGTATTGTGGGCATCTGGAATTGTCTGGAAGGACCTAGGGACCGGTGATATATCACACTCCATGAGAGGTCACACGAGGCCCAGGCAGTTTGGGGGCAACAAATTGGGTCATTTCTTTGTGTGGGCTTGAACTGAGGATGTGGGAGCTGTCTCTCTGGGTTTTCATGCTCAAGGCTGGTGGAGCCACAGCTCCACCTCTAATGTTTTGATGGTTCTATAGAGAATAAAATCTCACTGGCTTTCCAGCTTATTGATGGCTTCAATCTATCTTTGATCCTCAGAACTTTGTCTCCCGAGTAGCCAGGATGTCACGAGTGAGCCTGAACCAGAAGTGACAGGCATCAGAGCCTTCCCTTTGAGTTTCTGTTTATCTTGTGTCAACTAGCAAGCCCTAGCTAAAATTGTCACTTACAGGAGATAAAGTTCCTCTCCTAGGTCAGTTAATCCAAGGAGATAAAATGTCTTTGGAAAAGGCTAGTCTGAGTTGGCTTACAGGATTATGTGTGTGTGAGAGTATGAGTTTCAGGGATACCTATCCCCATCTCTCCAGTGCTTCATTATCCCAGTGGTGAGTACATCCAGGATCATCACCCCAAGGAAGGCGTGTAGTGGAGGGTATGTAAGGTCACATCAATTGGGATGATCAGAATTCTATCCTGCAACTGAAGCCAAGAGAGGTAATAGAGAGAAGGAGAGGTTTAGGGAAACATCAAGGGAAGCCCCTTACCTTTGGCTACAAGTACCAGAGAGAAGAATGAATCCATCCTTTTTGGTAGTAAGATAACAGGTGTCCACTATTCATTTATTTTACTTTTGTGAGTCCCAAGGCTTGGATTCAGGGCATCGGTGTCAACCCTGAACTTCTTTTCCTCAAGGTTGAGGCTCTACCACTTTAGCCACAGAACACATCTGGCACTTTTTGTGATTGGGGGAGTGGTTTATGGGAGATAAGAATCTCACAGACTCTCCTGCCTTGGCTGGCTCTGAGTCACAACCATGAGACCTCAACCTCTCCAATAGCCAGGATGATGGGCTAGAGCTACTGGCACCTGACTGCCACCATCCATTTACAGTCCTCTAGAACCAGTGCCGTGGCACCCTCACTGCACGCCCCCTTGCTGTGAGTGGGAAGCAGACATGGGTGGTTTTGATACTTCAACAGCCTCCCTACCTTGAGCATTGTTCTTGGTCAGTCTGATGGCAGCTTCCACCTTGTCCACAGCAATGACTTGGCTCTGTCACAAGAACAAATGTCCCCCAGGAGGTGTTAGGTCTGGGGTCTTTCCTTTGCACACCACCTGCCCTCCCTGAAATGACACACCCCAACAAAGCAAAGTAGAAAGAGCGAATTCATTTTCTTATAATCAGGGTCTGGTCAGATAGGTGAGGGTGAGGACCAGAGGCCTGGGGTCAGGCTGTGCGGTTGGACAATGCAACACCTCCTCATTCACTTTCCTTTCTTAGCAGAGGGTAGTGAGAAAGTATTCACCAGACGGACTGACAATGAATAACCATCATGGTCTAGCCTGGGCACAGGGGGGCTTACCTGAGGGAGCGAGTTCAGCAGGCTGAGCAAGAAAGTTTCAGACTCACAGCCTACCTCCGGAATAAGAGGGCCACCTTGGGTCGCAGACACATGGGGATACTGGGCCACCTCCTCCAGCACACATTCAACAAGTTCCTGAGAGAGAGAGAGAGAAAGTGAGAGTTACACTAAAGCCTGGGTACCAGTTGCACAGGCCTATAATGGTAACTACACAGGAGGCTGAGATATGAGGATCATGTTTCATAGCCAGCCCAAGCAGGAATGTCTATGAGACTCTTATCTCCAAAGAACCACCAGAAAACCGGAAGTGGTGCTGTGGATCAAGTGGTAGAGTGCTAGCCTTGATCTGAGGAGCTTGGGGACAGTGCCAAGGCCCAGATTTCAAGCCCCACGACTGAAAATAAGTTGATTTCCCACCACAATATAGTGGACTGAATAGCACCCATTGTCCTAGGGAGTATGGCTGAGAAGACAGGCTGAGTTTCCTGTCAGCTGGGGGTCATGAGTAGTTCACCCACCTTCTCTGTGCCTCATTTTCCCCAGTTGCAAACTGAACAGTGAAGGATCCCCTCCTCATGGGGATAGGGTAAGGATGAAAGAGAGTCATGTTTTGTTTCATAATCCCATACCTGTGGCACGATAAATAACAGGCCCCATCTGAACCCTTTCCAGGTATCTTCCTGTCATATGCTCACAGAATTGCCAAGAACTTTATCTGATGACCACTCCCTCTATGCCTGGTCCTGGCCCAGAAATCCCCCTGCATTGATCCCTTGTTTCCTCACAACTGTCCTGTGAGGAGGCTCAGGTCCGATGGTTCCAGGCCCAACCCAGAGCTTTAACTGTGGTCAAGAATCGACTGCCTTGGACTAAGACTTTGGGAAATCCATCTAAACTGATGACTGAGCATGGTGCTACATGTCTAGGATCCCAGCTACAGAGGACCAGGTGGTGGTGCACGCATGTCACAGGAGGACCTCGATCCAGCTCCATCTGATCTTATATTGAGTCTCTATCTCAGAAATGCCCGAGAGAAAGGGTTGGCTCCGATGGTAGAAGACCTGATTGGCAAGCCTAAGGCTTTGAGTTCAAACCCTAATATACCAAAAAGAATTAGAGGCTCAGTGCCAGAGGCTCAAGCCTATAATCCAATCTACTCAGGGGGCTGAGATCTGAAGATCAGAGGGCAAGATTTAAAATAGGGTTGGCCTTGCCCATCAGACGTCATGATGAGAAGACCCAGAGTCTGACCCATACCAATATGCTCCATACTAACAGGGCTTGTACCCTTACTAAGTGCTGGCCATGCTCTCTGCCCCCTTGGGGAGCCACCCCCTGCGACCCCACCGCCAGGTCCTCCCAAGCTCCCTATGCCACAAACCAGGCCCGAATGAGTAGACAGTTCCAGGGCACAAAGATCCCTTTGTCTTATAATTTGATGGTGCTGATTCCCCCGGTGTGGCCACACTGGATTTGGATGTGACCTCAGGATCCATGACCCTCCTAAGGTCAGATGGGAAGCATATGACCAGAGGTGGCAGAGCATGTTACCTAGCAGGAAAGGAAGGTGATGGCTTCCAGGTCTGGCAGTTACCTATGTAACAGATACTGGGCGGAAACTTAGCCAAGAGGGAGGGAGGTGCCCTTGTTCAGACTTTACATTTCAGCCTTTTAATAATTAAGAAAAAGGTTGAAGATTCTCTCAGGCTACCTCGTGTATGCAAGGGCCATTGACAGTAGGGGTAAAAGGCTGAGATGTGGTCCCCTCTGGGAGAAGGCAGCAGGCAACAGCTCTCACTTGGGCATTGAGTCCTTAGATGCAATCTGGAGGAGGCAAGTCTCTTGGATGAAGTCTGCAGAAGTCTCATGAGGCATTCATAAACTGAAAAAATACTAGAGAGCAAATTAATGGCAAGAGGAAGGACTTCAGGCTGAAAATGTTGGTAGAAATGTCCCTAGTCAAGTGACAAAGGCAAGAATATAGATTCCTGTCCAGTTGAAAGGTAGACAGGTATGGATATTTGATGGGCAGTCTTCTTACTTCTATTGACCTTCTGGCTCTGGTTAATTTTGAAAGGACAAGCACAAAGTGGATAATGTGATAGTATCTCCTTACTCTTCTCCATGTTCCCTTGTTCCCCAGACTGGCTGAGTCTACGTGCTCATTGCTGAGATGGTTTGTCCCAGTTGGTATTCAAGGAGGTTTGAACTCAAGGCCTGGCCACTGTCCCGGAGCACTTCTGCTCAAGGCTAGCACTCTACCACTTTGAGTTATAGTACCACTTGCAGTGTTTTCTGGTTAGAGATAAGAGGCTCAAGCCATGCTTCCAGCCTGGCTCTTTGCAGGTTAGTTGGGAGATGGAGTCTGAGGAATTTTTCAGCTCAGGCTGGCTTTGAACTGTAATCTTTGCCACAAAAGCCCTTTGTTATTTCCAATTAAAGCAACAAGGAGATCAATAGAATAAGTAGAGCTTACCTGGTCCTTATCAAGAATTGAGCAAATATTCTGCAATGACAAAACTCATTAAATGTGAGAATCTTAGCACAGATATGCCAATATTTTAGAATCACATACTTAGTACTAAACTACACAACACAAAACAAAAAAGGCAAAACTCAAAACCTAAAGTGTTTGACAACAAGCCTTTGAGAGGGAACTTAGAGGGGCTACCCAGAACCCAGGCCATGTCACATTCTTCAGGGCACAATCCAAAATGTTTTAGAAAAGAAAGGGAGAGATATAGAAAGTTGAACATGAATAGCAGAGAGCAGAGAGAGCCTGAAAGTAAACAGACTTCTGACCATGTACCATTGCAGAGGCAAAAATTGTCAGAATCTGAGAACAGCATAAAAATAGTAGGTGCTCTGTCTATCCAGGGAGCACAGGAGGCATTTCAGAGGGGTTTCACAGCTTGAGCATGACTCGCAGCACCCCATTGAATGTGTAGGAGAATCAGTCTGGAGAGTGAAGGAAAGCTGACCAGGCAGAAGCAGCATTCCTACTTCCCCCAGAGCCCTATAGAGAGACATGGCCAAGCACCCAAACCAAGCATCCTCAGCATCGGAGGTTACCAGCCATTTGGCTAAAGGCCATAGGAGCTCTCTGGCATGACACCACATCTGAACAGAGATTGAGCAACAGAGAGCCATAGAGAGTAGTTGCACTCAGCAGAGTAGAGAAGTGGTGTGGACGTGGATATGAAGGCCAGCAATGGTATTGGTGAAAAGTCTCACGTGGTGTTCAAAGCAGTTTGGTTGGCAGAAGAGGGGTGGTTGGGAAATTCTAACATTTCCAACTCAAAAACCCCATCTGAGTCACGGCATCATATGTAAGGTATATTAAATAGGTAGAATTCATTAGGTAGTGGATGAAGAGAACACCACAAGCTATTCAGGCAGGAAAAGAAGTTTATTTACCGGACTGCTGCCCCAACCATACATGGTGGAAAAGCATGTCTGAAATGGAAAGAGAGGAGATAGCAATTTGTATTTCGGTAGAAATTCATCCATCTCTGCTAGGCTTTCCTTCCTTTGTGAGTACAGTCTGTAATTATTTCTTTATGATTGGATGTCTTGGACGTTTGTTGTAATTTTTCCTGTGGTATCTCTGATATTATTGATTTGGGTCTCCTCTCTTTTGTTCATTACTCTTGCCAGCGGTCTGTCAGCTTTATTGAGATATTTTTTTTAAACAGCTTTTTGTTTTATTAATTTTATTTATAATTTTCTTTGTATCTCATTAATTTCAGCTCTTATTTCAGTTATCTTTTTCTGTCTAGCAACTTTAGGTTCAATTTTTTCTTGTTTCTCTAGCAGTTTAATTGCATCATAACATTGTTTACTTGGTCTATGCTTTCTTTTTTTTAATTTTTTAATTTATTTTTATTGTGAAAATACTGTACAGAGGGGTTACAATTACATGGGCAAGATGATGAGTACATTTCTTATCAAGAATTGTAGCCTCCTCCTTTGTTTCCCCTTCACATCCCTTACCATCCTCCCCCTGCCCCCTCACCCAATCCTCCCCGCTCCCCCTCCCCCACACCAAACATGTAAAGTTAGTTTTCGACATAATGGCTTGTACATCTCATTGTTGCATTGGGCCCACCTGTATCTCCATTTAAATTATTTGTTTTTCCCCTTCCCCTCCACAAATTATACCGACATCAAATACAATGAAAGCAGGGGTTATACTGTGGGGGGAGGGACATACAAAGGAACAAAGAAATATTCTTATAAATGTGTTAGAAACTATCGCATGAAAGAAAAAAACATTTGAATACATATCTTAGGGTTCATTTCCATAACATCACCTTATCTGACCTTTTCTGCTTGACTCAGATATATACTAGATATTGCAAAAAAGGGAAACCATGGGACCTATGTTTCTTTGGGCCTGGCTTACATCACTTAATATAATTTTTTCCAAGTCTTTCCATTTCCTAACAAATGGAGCAATGTCATTCTTTCTGATGGAAGCATAGAATTCCATTGTGTATATTTACCACATTTTCTTGATCCATCCATCTGCTGAGGGGAAACTGGGTTGGTTCCATATCTTAGCTATAGTAAATAATGCTGCAATAAACATAGTCGTGCTCGTAGCTTTAGTGTGGTCTTGTTTGTAAACATTTGGGTAAACACCCAGAAGTGGGATTGCTGGGTCATAGGGGAGCTCTATGTGGAGTCTTTTCAGGAACCTCCATACTACTTTCCAAACTGGTTAAACAAGTTTACATTTCCACCAACAATGAAGTAAGGTTCCCTTCTGTCCACATCCCCTCCAGCATCTGTTGTTATTAGAGTTCTTGATTTTAGCCATTCTAACTGGGGTGAGGTGGCATCTCAATGTTGTTTGATTTGCATTTCTTTTATGGTTAGGGAAGTTGAGCATTTCTTCATGTGTCTATTGACCATCCATCTTTCCTCTTCAGGGAAGTTTCTGTTTAAGTCTTTAGCCCACTTATTTATTGGGCAGTTGTTTCTTTGAGGATTTGTTATTGGGGGATTTAATTTTTTGCGTTCCAAGTATATTTTAGATATGAGACCCTTGTCCGTTGTATGGCTAGTGAAGATCTTCTCCCAATCCATAGGCTTTCTATTGATCTTGATATGCGTTCTGAGAGCAATAAATTTGCCCCTCAGGACTTCTTTCACTGGGTCCCATAGGTTTCTTCGTGGTGTATTTTCATTTTCATTGAATTGTAGGAACTTTTTAATTTTTTCTTTAATTTCTTCTGTAACCCATGTATTGTTCAACAGAGTGTTGTTTAATTTCCATATGTTTAAGTTTTTTCTTCTTTATGCCTTGTTATTGAGAACTAGTTGATTCCATTATGGTCAGATAGAATACAGGGTATTATGTCGATCCTCTTGTATTTGCTTAAATTCCTTGTATGAACTAACAAATGATCTATTTGAGAAAAAGTAAGGGAGTTTGCAAGAATAAGACCCTGCTGGTGTGAATGCCTGTAATTCTAACTACTCAGGAGGCTCACATCTCTGTATTCAGTTTTAAAGCTATCCCAGGCAGGAATGTTCATGAGGATTTTCTGGGGTAGTTCAGCACCACATCCTGCCTCATGTCTGGGGCTGTTCACCACCTTTGCCAGCATGGGCTGGGCTGGGCTGCTTATGCAAGCCAGTATGGAGAGACACCGCACCCCTCTACACGTCCGTAGTTGTTCACTGCCGCTGTTGATGCCGCTGTTGTTGCCACATCTGATGCCATTGCCTGAGCTGCTGCCACTGCCCCAGGATCAGCTGGGCCACATATGCAAGCCAGGCACTCCACCACGAGTCAGGTGTTAGACCCTGCTGCTGCCTATGGCTTGGCTGGGTCGCTTATGCGGGTCAGTATGGAGAGGCACAAACCACCATGGGTCTGGAGTTGTTCATTGCAGCTGTCCCCGCCCCAGCCACTGCTGTCGCCCTGGGCTGGTCTGGGCTGTTCCGGTGGGCTAGTGCCAAGAGACATTGTGCCCGGAGTCTTGGTGGTTTGCCGCCACTGCCAGCTGCTGCTGCTGCTCCAGGTTAGGCTAGGCTGTTTACACCAGCAGGACAGAGGTAACACAGTGTGAGTCTAGGGTCATTCACCACTGCTGACAGCTGCTGCTGTTCCTGACTGGATTGGGCTGCTTGCACCAACCAGGCAGAGGCGCTGTGCCAGGGCCAATGAGGGAAGTCTTCATGCCGGCTCTGCATTTGAGATTTCTGTTTGTATTCTCTGGGTTGGCATCGTACGTTGGGAGTCTTCTGGGAGCCTTGGGATGCTTGCCAGTGTGTGGTCTTCAGAGGGTCCAGAGCTGGTATACTTAAGCAGCCTGGCACGAATCCCCACAACTTAAGCTGCTCAGCACAGAGCCCCATCACCAACAAGGGGGGGGAAGGGTCTTCCCACTTTGCTGTCTGTGTAGGTTTTTCCCTTTTCTTTTTTCACTTCCTATATCTCTCTGAGCAATTGCTTTTGTTTGGGGGGGGTGTCACTTGGTGGAACAGAACATTGAAAGCCAAACAGTATTTGGTTAGAGAGAGCTGTGGTGTTTCCCTGCTGTTCCATTGCCATCTTGGCCCCTCCTTTTCAGGTGGAATTTTTCTTAGGCGGCGAGTGGGCCTTGATTACCAAAGGATAGGTACATAAAAGAATATGTTGTAAAGCCAGCAGTTTGTAGTTAGACATTTCTGTTAATATAACCTTCACAAGATTAGAGAACAAAGGGGGTGGTCTACCCTACAGTATTTCAAAGGGATTAAATTCTTTAACATAAGGGCTACATCTTGCTCGAAGAAGAACAAAGTGAAGGAGACTTACGTAGCCATGGCCAGTCTCTGTATTTAATTTAGTTAAAGTTTCCTTTAAGGTCATATTCATTCTTTCTAGTGCCTTGAACTCTGAGGTCTATATATAGATTGTAACTTCCAATTTATTCCTAGGGCATTAGTTAATAATTGAGAACTTGGGCCATGAATGCAGGGCCAACTTTGGACCCCACAGCTAAGGGTAAGTCAAATCAAGAAATTATTACATGCCTCAGCTCAGCCTGAAAGTGTCCACTATTATAATAGATACCAATACCCATACTTTCCAGGCTTTACCTCTGTGAAGTCCACTTGCCCAAATTCACCATCTGAGGTTCCTCTCATATGAATTCTTTCCATATGTTCCAGCTTTTACCTGTTGGAAATTACCTACACACATTACAAAGGATTGTCAGGCTGAGGCCCCACTGGTTTTCAGAACAGTCTTAGACAGTGGCCTCGGGCAATTTATCAGGTTGCAAATATCTACATGTAAACTGACAGAAAGCTTAAGCCTGTATGCATTTCTCTCAAGTTTAGTTTCAAGATTTGCACACTTATTACCACTGTTTTTGCTTCTTCCTTTAATGTTAACAACTAGTAGCTCTAGAGACCCCGCTGGTTTTAGAGTGGTCTCCCAAGCTACCTAATCAGCTCAGATCTTTCTCAGTATCTTAAGGTCTCTAGTTTCTTTAACTCCTGTATAGTACTCTGAACCTTGGAGACTTCTTCCATTTTATTCTCCTCCTTTTCTCTCAAACTTGCTTTCATGATCCCACTCACCTTCTCAATGTGCTCCTTAACTTTCAAGTGTTTTGGCAGGGTCACAGGAGAGTTCCTTTGATTGGCCAACTGCTGTTCCTTCTCACAACCCCTTTGCTTGATCTTCAGCTCCTCACTTAAGTTCAAAAAAGGTGCTATTGAGAGGTAATTTTTTCCACCTCCATCTGTTCCATTGGGACATGATGTTTCTGCATTACATTTATGGTGAAGATCTCAGCAGTCTTTTTGGCCTTTTACTCTAGTAGTTTCTCTTTCTAGTTTTCCACTTCAGTGTATTTTTGGGACAGATCTTTCAACTTTTTGTTTAGATCTTCTGTTTTTCTTCCTAATGCTCTTTTCCTCTCCCAGGCATTCTGTATCAGACCATGTGGTCCTTTAACTCTTACTGAAGAGTAACAATCTCTTTCTTGAGCCTGATATTTCCTGTTCACTTTTCTTCACCTCATCTTCTATGACATAGCACTTCCTCGTCTTTCTCTATAACTACTCTTATCTTCTTTCTCTGTTGTTTTGAATATCTACTGACACTCTTCAAAGCTTATAATCAACATGTACTTCAGCCTAATACATTCTTATATCAGTTCCAGCTCTTTTATTATGTCCACTATTTCTTTTTTTTTTATTTTATTTTATTTTATTTGAGAACATACTGTACAGAGGGGTTACAATTACATGGGCAGGATAATGCGTACATTTCTTACCAAGCATTGCAGCCTCCTCCTTTGTTTACCCTTCACCTCCCTTCCCACCCTCCCCCTCCCCCCACCGAATCAAACGCCCCCTCCCCCCCCCACTCCGACATTGTAAAGCTGGTTTTGACATGACATTTTGTACTTCTCATTGTTGCAACAGGTCCACCTGAATCCTTAAACGACTTATGAAGGATTAGGATCTCTTCTTGGCTACACTTGTGGTTAGCAAGGATGGTAGCATTGCCGTCTTGTGCTTCTGTTGGCCTCTGACCTGTGGTCCACTAACTTGCCTCATGCTCACCCAGGCTAATGTATTTGAATTTCATTTGATTCTGACTGTTTTCTAGTTTCCTTTTGAGGATTTTCTTCTCATTTTTGACTCTCACAAGTTTGTAATTTATATCTTCAAAACTTTTCTTCACGTCAATAATTCTATGGTTTCTCCAGTGTACTCTTCTATTTGCTTTTAAGCTCTTAGTGGGTTTTGTTTGGCACATATTGGAGATTCAGTATTTTATAACTTGTGTTTTGAGATAGAAGTGTGTGAATTTTTTCTTTGCCACATTTCTTCTTAAGTTTATAGGGCTGTTTTTAAATTGAACACAGCTGGAATTCAGAGCCTCAAGCTCCTTTGCATGTTTCTCCAGAGATACAAACACATTTTCCAGGTGTTAATGGGGTTACATAACCTGTTATTTTCAGTCTTTCTCCCCCTTGGGCATTCCTTTTTCCAATGTCCATTTTGCTTGCAATAAGCACACTGATCTAGTCCTAGATATTCCCTACTGCCATTTGCAAATGAATTGTACTATCTTTGCCATGGGTTTCTTGATCCCTATTCTGGGGCTCCAACCAAAACTCAAACCCCTTTCTTACTCTTTTTTTTCAGGGTACCTCCATTATCAAACAACCACTGTGCAACCACTTCCAACTCAAAATACACCTTTCCCTCAAAACCTTATAACTTTTGAAGCTTTCTTCTAAGATATGGGGCTGACTAACAAAGGCCATATTTAGGGCTCTTTGATTCTCCAGGGCTTCAAGATCTATAGACCTATAAGTCCTATAGGGGTCTGGGAGAAGTTTCAGAAAAGCATTATGGTACTCACTGGGGAACTCTCCCATCTCACACACATTTCTGGCTTTCTAGCCTCTGCGGTATCCCTGCTAACCAAACCTGGCAATAATTGGTAAGCACTTTCATACCTCGATTGCTGTTAGTCTCAGCTTGGATAAGCCTGGGGAAAGACTTGATCCAAATGGTCTGGTTCAATAGTGGAGCTACTGTCTGGTCCAGGGACCACATTCAAGTTACCGAGCAGGATTCACTCCCTTTTCTACCAAGTGAAAAGCATCTGTAAAATTTGTTGACACTCATCCCAGTTGTACTTGTGTGTGAAAATTACTGTCTGTAATGAGGTAATGACCCTGGTTATTTGTTTTCTGAAAAAGATGGATTTTGCTGTTTCCAGTAATACAGGTCACTCGTTGTAAAGGGACCATATATTAAAAAGGGGGCCCGCCCACCATCTCCTCTATGTTCCTGTCACAAGGGTAATAAGGGTAACATACCACACTGTACCACCTCAGGATGGTACAAGTAACCAATTTTGGCATGGGAGGATGCAACAATAGAGGTGCTGATGGCAAAGAATAGGAGAAAGAGTATATCAGTGCATTTTCCTCTGAGGGGTTCTGTAACCCTGGGCGAGAATATTTTTTGGATATGACAAATTTAGACCTTATTCTCCCATCCTGAGTAAAGGAGTAAACAGAGGTGCATACAGGAAACAGATAGAACTATCAGCATGCACACACAGTACAATAGCCACAGACACTTAACCCACATGCCCCAAACCTCTCAATGTTGACCTCTATAGGAGGTCTGAGATGACAGAGAGGACATTCTAGATTGCCTCTTGAGGAGGTCGCAGATGACCTCTGGAGGATGTCACATATGTACTCCTTAGGAAGCCCTAGATGACCTCTCATGGATGTTCCAAATGGCTTCCCAAGGAAGTGTCAGATGACCTCCAAAGGAGGTCCCAGAGGTCCTCTCAATGAGGCTGAGATAACCTCATGAGTAGCTCCCAGATAGTCACTCAAGGAGGCCATATATGAACTCCAGAGGAGGTTCTAGATAACCCTCTTGAGAAAGCCACAGATGTCCTCCAGAGAAGGTCCTATATGGCTTCTCAAGGAAGTCCCAGATGATATCCGAAGACAGTCATAGATTTCTTATCAAGGTAACCTGAGATGACCTCCAAAAGAAGCTCCAGATGACCTCAGGAGCTGGTCCTAGATTGCCTCTTAAGGAAGCCCCAAACCAGATGCCCTTCAGTAGATGAATGGATCAAGAAAATGTGGTATATATACACAATGGAATTCTATGTCTCCATCAAAAAGAATGACTTTGCCCCATTTGTTAGGAAATAGAAAGACTTGGAAAAAATCATATTAAGTGAAGTAAGCCAAGCCCAAAGAAACTTAGGTCCGTGGTTTCCCAATCACTACTTTTATAGAGGTCTCAGATGACCTCCTGAGGAAGCCCCAAATGACCTCTGGAGAAAGTCCAAGATGGCCCCGGTAGAAGGCTCCAGATTACCTCCAGGGTAGGTCTCAGATGGCTTCTCAAGGAAGTTGCAGATGTACTCTTGATGAGGATCCAGATGGCTTCCCAAGGAAGGCCTACATTACCCCTCAAAGAGGATCCAGATGAATTCCCAAGGAAGCAACAGGTGACCTCCAGAGGGGATCCCCAAAACAGGCTGGCAAGCTTGTCCAGACACACCCCTAGAGGTCCCTAAATGACTTTTGTCCATGATTCTCCTCCGGAAACAAACACTAGAGGTAGATTCTCAACATTGAGGTCTGACACTCTCACCTATGGGGATTTTTCCCTGAGGCCAAGGCCTGATGCCATCCAAATGGATTATCTCCATAGGGGGTCTCCAAAAATTAAGACCTCTATAGTTCAAGAGAATCCATACAGACACATTTAATATCATAAATGTTCTCCTAACCACCAACCCCCAAAATTATGAATCCAAAACTCCGAACATCAAAGGGCAAGCCTTTTTTACCCTTCCTTTTGTCTCTCCACTACAGAACTATACTTCCTTCGAGGTCTTTCTTTTTTGCCTTCTACCAGTTCCTTCTTCTCTTCAGGTCTCTTCACTCTCCACAGGCATGAACTGCTTTTACTGGGTCATCAGTTGCCATCCTTTACCTCCTGCCCTCCCTCAACTTCTTCTCCTCCTAGGTCTTTCTCCTTCTGTTATCACACCACTTCCTTCCTTACAGGACTTTTCCCTTTTTCTCTGTCCTTCTATTGCTCTGAACCAGCAGCCTATATAAAGTCTGTACCCCTTCTCCACTCCAACTGCCTAACAGTTTTCAACTCTCAAATCCCAAACTGCCCACAGCCAAATCACTTCTTCACAGCTCAGCACGTGATGATTAATGCCCCAGCCCCTCCCATAGAATGCCCCACTTCTTTGGTGGCATACTTTATCTTCTCCAGCTGGCCAGGAGTTAGGGCCACACTAATTATCCAAGCCTGTAGATTATCGGAGCCCTGCTGATTCTTACAGTATCCTCCTTGTGAACTAGTAGCAATTGAAATTTGAAATTTGATTGTGATATTACAAACTCGTTGTGACAATACAAACACATTTTGACATCATACCACCACGACATCACAAACCCATGGTGACAACATTGTCATTGCGACATCTCAAATATGTTATGAACTCTTAGCTCCTTTGAAAAATCACATGCCCTTTTCAACATCAGTCCCTTTGTGTACCCATATCCTTGTTGTTAACTAATGACAATTGAAAGAAGACATGCCATTATAACATCAAAAAGTGTTTGTGACATCCTCAAAAGCGTGACATCACATTTTCATTATAAGCACATCATCTCATTGTGACATAACCAAACTCAATGACATAATCGTATTATGACAACAATTCTCATTTTGACATCATAGACACCTTGTGAATGCCTATTCTGTGATTTCATTGTATTTCATATGTGGCATGAGAGTTGCTATCAGAAACGCATTTTTGTGCCTAAATAACCATTTTGACATCATAACCACTTTGTGCCATCACAGTGCCATTGTGTTATCACTAGCACAATGTGACATCACAAACTTCTCCTCTCCTCATAACATTTGTGACATGCTGACATTGTGATATCAAACTTTTTTTGTTGGGAGCCAAAAAAGTGTATGGAAAGATAAGATTCCTCCAGCCCTAAGCAAACAACATTTGGCTAACCATAAATATTTCTTAGAAAGACTAGCACAATGGCCAAAGGAAAAGCATGACTCATCCCTGACCCCGGGACTTCTCACCCTTGCTTCTGCAAATTTTTTTCATTCTTTCCCTTCCCTGTCCCTGTGGGTATAAAAACCCTACTCCAAGCTCAATAAAGCAGACCTTGACGCGACTCAGACTGACTTTGTCTTTCTTTATGGGCGTGGTCTCGTTTCTCTCTCACCCCCATTGGTTTTTAGGAGGTGCCGCCTTGAGCCTAACAAAATAACTGGACCTGCTGGATGGGTCACTTTTTGCCCTCATAATTTGATTTCAACCTCATATTTCATGTATGATATTAGATACCAGAAATCCACTGTGACATCATGACCATTGTGACTTCACACTGACAGATGTAATGATCATCTTGTCACATTGTGGCATCACAAAAGGTTTTGATGTCACAATTAATTGATGATGACCTACAGGTAAGGGGTCACAGTAGGTCTATGATGTCACAGTTGTTTGGTGATATCCAAATGGGATAAAGGATCTCATTTATCATGAAATCACAGAGAATATGAGTTCCAAAATGGACTGTGCTATCTCCAAAGGCATGTGTTGTCAAAAATGTGATGAAATCCTAGGAGGATTGTGATGTCACAGTGTGACACAGTATTTATGATGTCTGTCAGTATGATGTCACAATGATCATGATGTCACAGTGGATTTCTGATATCACATATCATAACTGAAATATTATAAGTTTGAAAATAGATTATGAACTCATAAAGGGCCTAAGACATTAAAATTGCAGCACATCACAAGACATGAGGACAGGGCAAGTTTGTGATGTCAGTGTGTTAGTGATACCACCATGGAACTGTGATATCCCAAAGTGATTGTGATGCCATATATTTATGAGATCACAATGGTTTTCTGATATCAACCCAGAGGCCACATCATTTGAAATAGAATGAAATAGAATAGACATTTACAATGTGTCATGACATCACAATGACAATATAATGTCATAATGCTATGATGTCATTGTAAATTGGTGATGTTGCAAGGAGATAGTGGTGTCAGAATGAATATATCTTGTCACTCTGATGATGGGGTAACAAAGGTTTGTGATGTTACAATGGCATATATTAATACAATTGTCATGTGTTCACAATGAGGATATGGGTACACAAAGGGACTGTAATGTCACAAATGTCATGTGTGTATTCAAAGGTACTTAGGGGCCATGATAGCTTCATGATACACAGTTGTGATGAGTTCACAATGGGTTTTAGATGTCAAGATGATTTTGTAATATCTTAAACACATATCCAATTTCAATTGCTATTTCACAATGTGCATACAAGTTCACAGAAGGAGCTTGAAGTCTTAATGGACATGGATTTTTAAAAATGTTATGAGGCCATATTTGGTTTGTGAATACACAATGGGACATTGATGTCACCATGGCAATGTCAACTCACTGCATCATGTCAAAATATTAATTTGGTGTCACAATTAGTTGATGATGCCACATTGGTGATGAGGTCACAAAAGAATGGTGATGTCACAATGTGTGGGGCATGTCACAATGGCATAGTGTTTCTCAACTGTCTTTAACTTACAATGAGTATCTGGGTTCAAAAAGGACTGTAGTTTTTCCAAAAGTATGTGTTGTCACAAATATATTGAAATCTTAAAAGGTTTGTGATGTCAGAATTTGGCACAATGGATATGACATCTGGCAGTGTGATGTCACCATGTTCATGATGTCACTGGGAATGATAGCAAATGTCATATGTGAAATCTAATGAGGTCGACAACAGGTCATGAGGACAAAAAGGCTTAAAAGAATTACAGCATGTCACAAAATTTATGATGACAGGATAGGTTTCTGATGTCATGGTGGGTTAGTGATATCACAATGACAATGTGATGTACAAAGGGATTGTGATGTCACAATGGTTATGAGTTCATGATTTGTTTATGATATCAACCTACAGGCCACATTTGAAATACAATGAAATCACAGAAAAGGCATTCATAATGTGTCTATGATGTCACAATGATAATGTGAAGTTATAAATCTATCATATTATTTTAGTTTTGTGATTTCAGAGTGAGCAAATGGTTTCAAAACTACAATGTGATATCACAATTGTGATGATCTCACAAACTTTTTGATGTTAAAATGTCATGTTTGATTTTCAATTGTCAATATTTCACGGTGGGGATTTGGGTACACAAAGGAACTGTGATGTCACAAGACTATGTATTTTTGTCAAAGGTTATAAGAGGTCGTAATAGTTTTGGGATGTCACAATGTGATCCTGGTGTCAAAAACAGCAATGTGATGTCACAATGGGTTTGTGATGTCACAGTGTTGGTGAGGTCACAATGGGTTAGTTATATCATGAGTTTGTAATATCACAAATTTGTCCAATTTCAATTTCTCCTTGTTTACCATGATACACTTAATAACCAGCAGTGCCCCTCTCATCCATGGGAACAGATAGTCATCATGGCCTCCTGGTCTGGACCACCGGACAGGAGGATGAATGCAGCTGAAGGGGGCAGCACATGCTGCTGAAGGAGATAGGTTGTCAAGCCCCACATGGTGAGCTGCCATGAAGTGATTGGGCATGGACATTTGGGAAGAGATGATTGAAAACTGTTATGCAAGAAACATACTGCAGTGGGGGAAGGGTACAGCCTATACATAGGCTGCATGTTCAGAGAAACAGAAGGGGAGAGAAAAGCGGGAAAGGCCTGGAAGGAAAGAAGTGAAGAGACTGCAGGAGAGTGAAAACCTGGGAGGAGAGGAAATTGAGGGAAACCAAGAGGTGAAGGACGGCAACTGGCCACCGGGACAGGGCAGGGCAGGCCTGTCAAGAGTAGAGCAGCCTGAAGAAAAGAAGGGAATGGTGGAAGAAAAAAATGACAAGACCTGAAAGGTAGGACAGGTCTGTAGAGAAGGAGGATGAAGAGAAAGAAAAAAACCTTGTCCTTTGAAGTGTGGAACCTTGGAGATCATTATTTTTGGGGTTGCTTGTTTGCAGACCAGATAACAAATGACTGGGCTGCTCTTTGGAGGTCTGAGGGTTCATGGTTGAAACTGCATTTAGCTGTGGGCATCCAGCCCAGGTCGAGGTAGACACTTGTTACAAAATTTATGAGGACAAGAGAGGTTTGTGATGTTACATTGTATTAATAATATCACAATGTCAATATGAGGTCACAAAGGGATTGTAATGTCACAATGGTGATGTGGTCACAATGGGTTTCTGAAATCAACCTATATGTCACATTAGAGATATAATGAAACCACAGAATAGGCAATCACATTGTCTCTATGACCTAACAATGAAAATGTGATGTCATAATGCTATGACGTCATTGTCATTTTGTGATGTCACAATGATTTGATGGTATCATAACAACAATGTGATCTCACTCTGGAGATGATGTGACAAAGTGTTTGTAATGTTACAATGGCATGTCTGATGTCAGTTGTCCTTTGTTCACAATGAGGATATGGTTACCCAAAGGGACTGTGATGTCACAGGTACCATGTGCTTTTTCAAAAGTGCTAAGTGGTCAAACAGGTTTGGGATGTCACAAGGTGACCGAGATATCACTGTGGCAATATGATGTCACAATGGGTTTTTGATGTCACAGTGGTGATAAGGTCACACTTGGATAATGGTGTCACAATGAATTTGTAATATCACCATTACTTGTCCAATTTCATTCTACTAGATCACAATGAAGATACTAGTTCACATAAGGAGCTAGAAGTCAGAAAGGCCATGAATTTTGTAAAATATTATGAGGAAATAATTGGTTGGTTAAAATGCAATGGTGAAAATCCGATTGGTAATGTGATGTTACCATTACATGGGATAGTATTGTTTTGCAATCACAAATAGTTGGTGATGCCATACAGGTGATGAGGTCACATAGGTTTGTGATTTCCCAATGAGATGGTGATGTCAAAATCTCATGTCAGATCTCTAATTGACAATGAATATATAAGTTCAGAAGGGTTAATGATGTATCCAAAGGCATATGTTGGCACAAATGTCATAAGTCTTAACAGCTTTGTGATGTCACAATGTGACTCAGTGGTCATGATATCTTGCAGTGTGATGTCACAATGGTCATGATGTCACAGTAGATCTCTGATATCATATGTCATACCTGAAGTATTATGAGTTGAACAGTTTATGAACTCAGAGAGGCCAAAGAGATCACACTGGAAGCATGTCAAAAATGTATGATAATAGGACAGTTTGTGATGTCACAGTGGGTTAGTGATATCATAATTGCAATATGGTGTCATCAAGGTATTGTGATGTCATAATGGTTATGTGGTCACAGTGTATTTCTGATATCAACCCACCTGCCACATTTGAAATAGAATGAAATTACAGAATAGGCATTCCAATGTGTCTGTGGCATCACAATGACCATGTGATATCATAATGCTATGATGTCATTGTTTTATGATGTCATGATGGGCTGATGTCATAATGACAATATGATATTACACTGGTGATGATGTCATAAAGGTTTTGAGATGTTAAAATGGCATGTCTCATCTCAATTGTCATTAGCTCAAAATAAGGGTATGGATACCAAAAGACCTGTGATTTCGCAAAGGCCATGCTTTCTTTCAAAGTTTCTGAGGTCATAAAAGGTTTGGGATGTCACAATGTGATCATGGTGGCACAATGGCAATATGATATCCCAATGAGTTTGTGATGTCACCACCGTGATAGGGTCACAATGGGTTAGTGATGTCTTATCTAGTTCGTAATATAACAATGACATACACAATTTCAATTTCTTCTAATTCACTATGAGGATACTGTAATTACCAGTGGGGCCAGAATTATCTGTGAGAGCTGATAATCATTGTTAGTTCTTGGCCTGGCCCACGGGAGAGTGTGGGGAATGCCGCCAAAGGTGAAGTGTCAAGCCTCACATGGTGAGCTGTCAAGAATTGATTGTGCATTGGGCAGTTTGGGAAGTGATGGTTGAAAACTGTTGCACAGAAGACCCGTTGGAGTGAAGAGAGGTAAACCTATATATAGCTTGCATTTTCGGAGCATTGGTAGGGGAAATAAAAATAGGTGCTACCTGGCTGGAATAAAGGGAAAAACCTGAGAAGAGAAGAAGTTGATGGAGAGCAGAAGGTTGGCAAGTGGTCACTGGGGCAGAGTAGGGCAGGCCTGTGGAGAGTGGAGAGGCCTGAAGAGAAGAAGGAAGTGGTGGAAGGGATAAAGGGAAAGACCAGGAAGGAAGGACAGCTCTGTAGTGAAGGAGGGAGGAATGGAAAAGTAAAAAGCCTTGCCCATTGAGGTTTGGAGCTTTGGAGATCATAATTTTTTGGTTGGTGGTTTGCAGACCAATTAAAAAGGGTGGGGCTGCCCATTGAAGTTCTGAGGTTTGTTGTTCAAAGATGTTCTTGGACCTGGGTATCCAGTCCAGGATAAGGTAATTACAGTCACCTTTCTATTGTAAATTGTTTTATTATAATAATTGTGACTCGATGGCTTGTCTCATTGCCTTAGGGGTCATAAGTACATGAGTTCACAGAAAAAGCTTGAAATCTCAAAAGCCATGAATTTTCTAAGATGTGATGTCTCCATAATAGGTTTGTAAAAACACAATGGAACAATGATGTCACAATGGCAATACCACAATATAATGTCAAAATAATGTTTTGATACCACAATTAGTTGTTGATGCCATTCTCATGATGAGCACAATAAATTTGTGATGTCACAATGGGTTTATGATGTCAGAGTGGCATGGCAGATCTCAATTGTCATTAATTGGCAATGAATATGAGTTCAACAAGGGACTGTAATGTCTCCAAAGGCATGTGTTGTCACAAATGTGATGCTGTTCTAACTGTTTTGTGATGTCACAATGTGACACAATATTCATGAAATCTGGCAATATGATGTCACAGGGGATTTCTGATATCATATGTCATACCAGAAATATGAGATTGAAAGCAGATTATGAGCTCACAAAGGGCCTAATATATAATGAGGGCAGCATGGCACAAAACTTATAAGGACAGGACTGGTTTGTTATGGCACAGCAGGATAATGATATCACAATGGCAATGTGATGTCACAATGTATTGTGATATCACAATGGTTATATTATCAAAATGGGTTTCTGAAATAGAATGAATTCATACAATAGTCCTTTATGCTGTTATGTCTCTGATGTAACAATGTCACTGTGATTTATACTGCTATGATGCCATTGTCGTTTGGTGATGTCACAATGAGCTGATGGTGTCATAATGACAATTTGATGTCAATGCTGATTTATGATGTTACAATGGTTATGAGGTCACATTATGTTTCTGATATCAACACACATGTCAAATTTGAAATAGAATGAAATAGCCTTGCACTGGTGGCTCACACCTGTAATCCTAGCTACTCAGGAGGCTGAGATCTGAGGATCATAGTTCAAAGCCAGCTCAGGCAGGAAAGTTCAGGAGACTCATCTCCAATAAAAACGACTAGAAAACCAGAAGTGGTGCTGTGGCTCAAGCGATAGAGTGCTCACCTAGAGCAGAAGAGCAGAGACAGCAACCAAGCCCAGAGTTCAAACCCCACAACCAGAAAAAAAACAATTAAAAAAAGGCATTCACATCTATCTGTAACATCACAATGACAATGTGATCTCATAATGCTATCTTGTCATTGTACTTTTGTGATGTCAAAAGTAGTTGACACTGTCATAATGAAAATGTTATGTCACACTGGAGATGCCACAAAGGGTTCGTGATATTACAATGGCATGTCTGATACCAATTGGAAGTTCATAAGGAGGGTATAGTTACACAAGGGGACTGTGATGTCACAGAGGCCATGTTTTCTTCAAAGGTGCTAAGAGGTCCTAATAGGTTTGGGATGTCAAAATGTGATAGTGATGTCAAATGGCAATGAAAGTTCTCAATGGGTTTGGATGTCAAATTGGTAATGAAATCAAATAGTTTTGTGAAGACACATCTTATAATCACATGTTCAATTTCAGTTGCTACTATTATACAATGAGGATATGAGTTCACAGAAGAAGACTGAAGTATAAAAGGCCATGAATTTTCTAAAATGCTATGAAGACATACTAGGTTTTAGAAAACACAATGGAACAGGGATATAATAATGGCAATGTGATGTTGCAATATGATAACTTAATAAGGTTTTGATATCACAATTGGTGATGCCACACTAGTGATGTTTACAAGAGGTGTGTGATGTCAAAATGGGTTGGTGATATCAAAATGACACATGTGATCTCAATTGTCATTAACTCACAATATGTATATGAGCTCATAAAGGGACTCTGGTATCTCAAAAGGCATGCGTTGTCACAAAAGTGATGAAGTCCTAACAGGTATGTGTTGTCAGAATGTGACAAAATGCTCTTAACATCATTCAGTGTGATGTTACTATGATCTAAATGTCACACTGGATTTGGGTATCACATTTCATACCTGGATTGGGTATGAGAGGATTGGAATTTCACAGTGGGTTAGTGATATCACTATGGAAATGTGGGGTCACAAAGGGATTGTGCTACCACAATGGCTATTAGATCACAATGTGTTTCTACTATAATAAGTTTGTGCTGTCACAATTTTTTGGGGAGGGGGTTTGTAATGTCTTGTTTTTTTTTTTTTTTTTTTTTTTTATTGTGAGAATACCGTACAGAGAAGTTACAATTACATGGGCAAGATAACGAGTACATTTCTTATCAAGCATTATTGCCTCCTGGTTGTTTCCCCTTCCCAACTCTTCCCATTCTCCTCCCCTCTCCCCACCCAATCCTCCTCCAACCCCCCACCAAAGTTTTTAAGTTTCTTTTTCGACAAAATGACTTGTACATCTCATTGTTGCAATGGGTCCTCCTTTATCCCTAGTTAAAGGATTTGTTATTTTTTTCCCTTCCCCTCCACAAACTATACCCACATCAAATACAGTGAAAGTATGGGTTATACTGTGGGGGAGGGACATACAAAGCAACATAGAAATCATCTTATAAATATGATAGAAAAAATTTCATGAAAGGAAAAAAAATTTGAATACTTATCTTAGGGTTCATTCCATTAACATCACCTTATCTGACCTTTTCTGCTTGACTCAGACATATACTCGTTATTGCAAATAAGGGAAACCATGGGACCTATGTTTCTTTGGGCCTGGCTTACTTCACATAATATAACTTTTTCTAAGCCTTTCTATGTCCTAACAAATGGGACAATGTCAATGTCATTCTTTCTGATGAAGGCATAGAATTCCACATTTTCCTGATCAATTCATCTACTGAGGGGCATCTGGGTTGGTTCCGTATCTTAGATATGGTAAATAATGATGCAATAAGCATAGTCGTGCTGGTAGCTTTAGTGTGGTCATTTTGTGTCACAACTGGTTGGAAATATCACAATGATATGCTGGATCTCAAATGTCATTAATTCACAATGAAGATATGAGTTCACAAAGGGACTGTGTTGTCTCCAATGTCATGTGTTGGCACAAATGTGATGAAGTCCTAACAGATTTGTGAGTTCACAATGTGACACCATGGTCTTGGTCTTGATGCCTATCAATATGATGTCACAATGGTCATTATGTAAGTCAATTTATGATAGATATCATATGTCATACCTGAATTATTATGAGTTTGAAAACAGATTCTAAGTGTACTGAAGGACTAAAATATCCTAATGTTTGCATATCATACAAGTTATGACTAAAAACTCATGGTTTTTGAAGCTTAAGATTCTTTCTTTGAAATTGTAACCTCATTGTGAACTAGTAGAAATTAAAATTGGATATGTCATGGTGATATTACAAACTCATATTGACATCACAAACTCATTTTGACCTCATCACCACTGTGACATCACAACCCCATTGTGACATCACATTGCTGTTGTGCTTTAACAATCACATTGTGACATCACAAAGCTATGTGAGCTCTTATCACCTTTAAAGAAACACATAACCTCTGTGGCATCACAGACCTTTGTGTAGCCATATCCTCATAGTGAACTAATGAAAATTGTGATCACACATAGTATTGTATCATCACAAATACTTTCTGCAATAATTATGACTGTGAAATCACATTGTCATCATAACACCATCATCTCATTGTGACATCACCAAACCCAAATGACACCATACCATTTTCTCCTTTTTAAAATTCTGTGTCTTTTATTATAAGTATAGTGTACAGAGGGATTACAGTTATATGAGCAAGGTAATGAGTTCATATCCTATCAAACATTGCTGTCTTGACATCACTTTGTCATTTTGATGTCACAGACCCATTGTGAATGCCTATTCTTTGATTTTGTTCTATTTCAAATGTGCCATGTGGGTTGATATCAAGAAATCACTGTGAACTCATAACCTTTGTGACATCAAAATCTCTTTGTCACAGCACATTGCCTTTGTTATATCACTAACTCACTGTGCCATCAAATACCTCTCCTGTCCTCATAACTTTTGTGACATGCTATTGTGATATCTTAGGCCCTTTTTTTGTGAGTAGAAAAATCTGTGTTTGACCTCATATTTCAGATATGACATGAGATATCTAAAATCCAGTGTAACATATTGATATCACACTGCTGGACATCATAACCTTTGTGTCGCTTTGTGACATCTCAGATCTTTTAGTTCTTCACCTTTTTGACTACATATACATTAGTGACATCAGAATCCCTTCCCAAACTCATATACTAATGGTGAGTTAATGACAACTGAGATCCCATATGCCATTGTGACATCATGAACCCCTTGGGACATCTCCAATCTATTACGACCACCTCATCAGTATGGCGTCACCAATTGTGACATCAAAACATTATTATAAAAAGATGTTGAGACATCACATTTTGTTTGTGAAATCACTGTCCCATTGGGTTTTCTCATAATATGACCTCATACTATGAAGCTTCTTCTATCTCCTGGTATTCTCATATTGAATTCTAAGTAATTGAAATTGGATATATCATTCTGATATTACAAACAGTGACATCACAAAACCGTAGTGATCTCATCACCACCACGGTGACATCAAAAACACAATGGCACATGTCATTTCCATTTTGACATTATGAATCACATTGTGCCATTCCAATTAAGACCTCTTACCACCTTTAAAACATACATGGCCTCTGTGACCTCACAGAACCTTTTTTGTATCCATATCCTTATGGGGAACTAATGACAACTGACAGACATACCATTGAAACATAACAAATCCTTTCTGACTTCATCATAATTGTGACATCATGTTGCCATTATGACACCATCAGCTCATTTTGACATGTAAAACTACAATGACATCATAGCATTGTAACATCACATTGTCATTCTGATGTCATACACACGTTGTGCTTGCCTATTAAGTTTTTCATTCTATTTTTAATGTGGCATGTCGGTTGATATCAGAAACCCATTGTGAGTTCATGACCATTGTGATATCACGATGTCTTAGTAGCATTATATTGCCATTGTGATGTCACATTGCCAAATTGATGTCACAAAGGGATTTTGATGTGACAATGTTTATGACATCACAATGAGTTTCTGGTATCAACCCACATGCCACATTTCAAATACAATGATTAGGCAGTCATAATGTGACTATGATGTCACAATGACATAATGGCAAGTGCTATAATGTCATAAGCTAAAGGTGTTATACCAACATTGTGATGTCATACTGGTTATGACGTGGCACAGAGTTTGTAATGTTACAATGGTTATGAGGTAACAATGTGTTTCTGATATCAACTAATAATGCCACATTTGAAAAAGAATGAAATCACAGGATATACATTTACAATGTGTCTATGACAGCAAAATGGCAATATGATGTCATAATGCTATGATGTTACTGTAGCTTGGTGATGTCACAATGAGCTGATGGTGTCATAACAACAGTCGGATTTCACACTGGTAATGATGTCACGAAGGGTTTATGATGTCACAATGGCATGTCAGAATTTAATTGCCATTAATTTATGATGAGGATATAAGAGTGAAGTCTCAACATACACAAATGAAGTATAATGATGCAAAGGCCATGTTTTTTGTTAAAAGTGCTAAAGTTGCTAACAGGTTTCGGTTGTCAAAGTGTTAATGATATAAAAATGATATAATTGTTGATATAAAAATGAGTTAATGATGTCCAAACTAGTTTGTAATGTGACATCTTATTTCATATTTCAATTGCTAGAAATTCACTATGATACAATTCACAGAAGGGGCTTGATATCCCAAAGGCCATGAATTTTCTAAGATTTAATGAGATCATAATAGGTTTGTGAAAGTATGTAATATCACAATTGCAATATGATGTCAAATTATAATGTCATAATAGTGTTGTTATATCACAATTAGTTGGTGATGCCATAATAAAGATGAGTTCAAAATAGTTTTGTGATGTCGCAGTAGATTGGTGATGTGACAATGGCAGTCCAGACCTCAACTTTCATTAACTCACAATGAGTATATAAATTTAGAATGGACTTGTGACGATTCCAAAGCATTTGTTGGCACAAATGTGATGAAGTCAGAGCAGATTTGTGATGTGACAATGTGACACAATGGTAATTAAATCTAGTAGTGTGATGTCACAATTTTCATGATGTCACAGCATAGTGCTAATATTTCATATCACACCTGAAATATGTCAAAAAGAGATTGAGCTCTCAATGAGCCTAACATAACACAGTGGCAACATGTCACAAAACATTAGGAGAGGTCATGTTTGAGTTGTTACAGATGTTTAGAGATATCACAATGGCAATGTTACATCACAAAGAAATTATGATGTCACAATGATTATGAAGTCAAAATGTTTTTGATATGAACCCACATGCCACATTTAAAATATAATGAAATCAAATAATAGGCATTCATAATGTATATATGATGTCACAATGACAATGTGATATCATTCTGGTATGATGTCATATTTGTGATGTCACAATGAGCTGATGTCATAATGACAATGTGATGTCACATTGATTATATTGTAAATCCTTTGTGACATCCATAGATCATCCATCCATACTCAGAGACATGGGGTTATTGCCTTCTTTTTTTTCTTTGGCAGGTCTGAGGTTGAAATATGAGCCTAGGCCCTATCCCTGATCTCCACTTGCTCAAGGGTAGTCCTCTGCCCTTGAGCCACAGCTCCAACACATGGGGATATTTTCCTGGGATCTCTTAGAAATAAGCTGAATTTAAATTGGCATTCTATACATCTCAGCCTCCTCAGGAGCTAGTATTACAGGCAGGAACCACTGACACCTGGCTTTCTTTTCTTCTTGTTGTTCTTTTTTTCAACGTGACAATCTGAAATCTTCACAGTATTATTCCAATGGTTTTCATTGGAGGTAAACTACCTAGCGTTGGAGTTCGAATGCCAGGATTACCACCCACAAATGGAGAGAGATCCTGACAGACTAGTTCCTATTTATGTGAATGCTAATGGAATGCTATCAAAATAATAATTAATTTTGCAGTTAATTCATGATTCTATTTTAGAATGCCACACAAAAATTATTGGATTTATAGCTTCCATTCTAGCACCATCGTATGATTCCTCTAATGGAATGATATTGACTAATTTTTATTAAAATTTTTATAAGAATTCAGTCATGATACTTCATTAAATGGAGACATAATTTAATAACTAATAATTGGTAAGTGTATTTATATAATTTAATGATATCCTTACATTCTCTCTCTCTGTATATATATATATATATATATATATGTGTGTGTGTGTGTGTGTGTGTGTGTGTGTGTGTGTGTGTGGATATATATATATATGTATGTATATATATATATAGCTTTCTACACATCTATCAATATATATATATAGGGCACTACTGTGGCTTGATCACAGGTCCTTAGAACTTCCTGGCAGCTCAGTTTGCCAGAGGTTGGTGTGCTAAGACTTTGACCCCATTTATGGATTGGCCATTGTAGGCTGTGAGTTGAAATCCCAGCATCGCCAAAAATTTATTCATGGAGTAAGAAACCACTTTCGACACATTTTTTTTCTTGAAAAAAATTCCTGGGTCTCAGTATGATGTATAATCCATATGCAAATATATCCTGTGTGATAGGATGTAATAAATGAAATGTTATATGTGTAATAATAATAAATAAATAAGGGTAATAAATGTCATACTTACTAAACCCATGTATGTAAACAGTGATCATATATGAATATCATTTTTTCCAATGCTGGGGCTTCAATTCAGGCCCTGGGAACTGGTCTGAATTTCTTGTCTTCAAGTACCGAGAGCTTCCCCTTCACCCACAATGCCACAGAGTTACCCAGACCCTGAGTTCAAATCCCATGCCAGCCAGAAAAATTCCAAAAAATTCCAAAAAAAATCCAAGCCAGGGCTGTATTTTATTATGTTTTTTGGCCAAACATGGGGCTTGAACTCAGGTCTTGGCATCTCTGCCACAGCTGAGCTTGGGATCCTAGGACCCAAGTTCAAATCTCGGGGTTAGCAAAAAATAAAAATAAAAAGGAGAAGGATAAAAAGGAGAAGTTCCAGAAGGTGGTTTTACATTTTTTCGCTTTGCATTGTGACCATCCTGGGTCTAATTGACAAGGCCCAGAAAGTGTACATGACCTTACATGCTGATGTTTGGCTGGCTATTATGGTAGCCATAGCTGAAACCTCAACTTAAACCTGGAGGTCAAATCCTGGGACTGCCACTAATGATTGGTGGGAGATTCTAAGAAAGGCATTCCAATGTACATCCATATAAATGTTATAAAAGTAACAATTAAGTTAGTAGTTAGTGTATGAATATAGTATAAAATTATACACATTGACTATATATATATACTACATTGACTAATTTTCAATTAATACTTTATTATGTATTCAACCATGATACTTAAAAGTCGAAGGAAGATTTTTCAATAATTGGCAGTAATATAATTTATGTAATTTCATAATATACAGTCATCTTTCTTTTGTTTTATACATATACATATATTTATACATCTACATATATATGTAGACACATATATATGCCAATCTACATATTTATCTGTTTATAAATGTCACTCCTGTGGCTCAGTGCTATATAGTGATGGCTAGCACATACAAAGCCCTGGATTTGATTCCTCACTACCACATGCACATAAAAATCCGAAAGTTGTGCTGTTGCTCAAGCAGTAGAGCACTAGCTTTGAGCATAAAATCTTAGGGACTGTGTGTAGAGCCTTACTCAAGACCCAGGACGGGCACCAAAAAAGATTGAATGTTGTGACTGCAACTATATAAGAATAGGACTTCAAATACCTCATCACAGAGCAAGCTGGGTGTCTGGTGCTGACAGCTGCAATCTAATCTGAATACCCAGATGTATACTACTGCAACCAAGCGCCATGGAACCAGATGCTGCTGGCTTTCTCACCCCTGTCATCCAAGATACTTGAGGGCTGAGACCTGACACTGGTGGGTTTAAAACCCAGCCCTGGCAGGATGTCTGTGAAACTCTGAGCTGTGGCTCAAAATGGAAGAGCTCTAGCCTTGAGCAAAAGATCTTAGGATAGTACCCCCAACATTTTAGTGCAATCCCTGTGGGTGACTCCCCCCAAAAAAACACCCCTCTAAATTATTAAATGTGAACTTTGTGCAGTTTGTGATGTGTTTCTGAAAGAATCGTGATACTGATGAAAGCACCCTAATACTAATGACAGCTTGTGGGATACAGCTATGTGATGAGTCCTTCCTGGGGTTCTGAGTCCCTCACGGGGTGCTGTGTGCTGAATCCTGCACAGGATGTAATGTGCTGAGTCCTTCACCGGCTTCAGTGTGTTGAGTCCTGCATTGGGTGCTGGGTGCTGAGTCTTTCACAAGATGCTGTGTGCTGAACCCTGTAAAGAGGGTTATGTGGAGCCAGGCACCGGTGGCTCATGCATGTCATCCTAGGTACTCAGGAGGCTGAGATCTGAGGATCATAGTTCAAAGCCAGCCCGGGAAGGAAAGTCGGTGAAAACCTTATCTCCAATAAACCCCAAGAAAACCAGAAGTGGTGCAGTAGCTAAAATTGTAGAACACTAGCCTTGAGCTTAAGAGCTGAGTGACAGAGCTCAGGCCAAGAATTCAAGCCTCACGACAGAATAAAAAAAAAGAGTGTTATATGTTTTGTCCATCAAAGGGTGCATTCTTTCACCTTGTCCTTGTAAGAACTCCACAACTGAGATGATTATGCAGATAAGAATATTGACAATCAGATATGTCCCCATGGGAGGGACAAAATTATGTATTACTGAAGACTAGTGAGGTGTCTCCTGCAGAAAATTGTTTTGTTTTGTTTTGTTTTTCTCAGTCATGAACCTTGAACTCAGGGCCTAAGCACTGACCCTTAACTCTTGGGCTCATGGATAGCACTTCACCACGTGGAGCCAAGGAACCTCTTGCAGCAGAGTGTCATGGTCTAGTGTTCTATAGCAGAGGTCTGTCATCCTGCCTTCTCAGGAAGCTGAGATCTGAGGATCTGGGTTCCAAACTATCTCAGACACAAAATGTCCCATGAGACTATTATCTCCAATTCACCACTAAGAAACCTGAAGTGATAGCTAGGTGCTTGTGGCTCATGCTGATCATCCTAGCTACTCAGGAGGATGAGATCTGAGGATCATGGCTCAAAGCTAGCCTGGGAAAGAAAGTCGTTGAGACAATTAGCTCCAATGAACCGCAAGAAAACCAGAAGTGGCTCTGTGGCTCAAGTGGTAGAACAACAAGATTTGAGCTAAAGAGCTCAGAGACAGCCCGAGGCCCAGCTTTCTACTCCTACAACCGGCAATAATAAAAAAAAAAATAGGTACACACTAACAAACTGAAGTAGAGGGCTGGGAATGTGCCTTAGGGGTATAGTGCTTTGCATATATGAAACCCTGGCCTTGATTTCTCAGGACCACATCACTAGGGAAAAGCCTGAAGTGCCTCTGTGGCTCAAGTAGGAAAGGGCAATCCTTGTAGAAGAGAAACTAGGTACAGTGCTCATGTCCTGAGTTCAAGCTCCAGGACTATAATATGCATACACAGAGAGAGAGAGAGAGAGAGAGAGAGAGAGAGAGAGAGAGAGAGAGAGAGAGAGAGAGAGAGAGAAAGCAGAAGTGAAGCTGTGACACAAAATGGTAAAGCACTAGACTTCTGTTCTGAGCTCATTGCCAGCACCCAGGCCCTGTGTTCAACCCTAAAACCTAGTCACCCAGGGCCCAACTAGGAGAGGTCAAAGGTTTCAAAATCTGATGAGCTTTACCAGCCCTAGATGACTGGAAGCTTTGTGATATCCAACATGTGCTTGGATTTCCAAAGCTTCCAGAAAACTAGAAAAGGCATCATCGGCCCATCATTGTCCTCAATGGAATATTTCATTAGGTTCAGTGCCCTAGTTGTCTGCCAGAAGGACTCCTGAATTATATTGAGCACTGTATCTGAGCCCTGGAATATAGTCTCACAAAGGCAAGATGTGTTCACAGAATTTTGCCTGCCATGGGAGTTGGTACAAATGAAGGCTTCCTGTCAAAAAAGAGCACTGGGAAGAGAGATAGCTTGTTGTACAAAGAGGACTTTTTCTCCTGACCTTCAGAGCCCGCCCACACTCCTCCTCACTAATTGGCCCAGATGGAGTTGTTTGATACACAGCTCTACAGGAGTGAGGCCTTCTGTGTGCCTGTCCAGACAATGAAAAAGACTTCTTCCAGCTGGCCTGGGATGCAGAGAAACCCTCAGGCTACAATAGGAGCAGTGAGGGGAGCCCTGGAATATGTAATGTCATAAAAGCAATCTCTGTGTTATGAACTCATTGTATTGAATACAAATTTCCTATCTTGGTGCCATTTATCATAGCTCACGGGAGCTTCACTTATAGGAATGTATCTATACATACACAAAGACATGGAGGTGCAGGTTCTTTTTGAGGGGGCAGGTCCAAGGTTTGAACTATGAGCCTAGGCCTTGTACCTGAGCTCCTTTTGCTCAAGGGTAGTGCATTAAGTTGGAGTCACAACCCCACTTCTAAGTTTTTCTGTGATCTCTATGAAATAATAGTGCCATGGACTTTCCCATGCTGGCTGGATTCAAACTCAGATTCTCTACATCTTAGCCTCCTGAGGAGCACGGATTAAAGTCAGCAGACACTGGCACCTTCTTTCTTTTCTTCTTCGTTTTGTAATCTGGACAATCTGACTTCTTAATAGGGTCATTCCAATGGTTTAGACTAATAAGTCAACTACCCATTGTTCTTTATAGCTACATTCTCTGAGAAGGATTTTCTCTACTCATCATCCCCTCTGGTCACAGGTTTGAAACCAAAAGTGAGAATTGAGTGTCACAAGATTTATGAGCATGTCCACAAGACATGCCAGTTCTGTCACTTAGCATTGAGATGCAATTAATTTACTGTCTCAGGGTATGAGGACTGAAAGCTAGAACGATGCTCATACTGTCTGCATTGCTCCTTTTGCCTAGAAAGTGATCTAACAATTATGTGTTTTGTGTCTCCAACCTTAAGTATCTAGAACACACTAGAAGCATCTTCCTGTTTCCATTTTTCTCTAATACCTCTCGAGATTTAGATGAAAGATTTGTGTGGAGTGGCTCCTAGGTGAATCCCTGAGGAAAATCACTTGAAGCCTCCTCAGGGGATCATGATTGAAAGCCAGCCCTAGCAGGAAAGTCTGTGGGACTCTTGTCTCCAATAAACCACCAGAAAACCAGAAGTGGAGCAGTGGCCTAGAGGGTAGAGCTTCAGCTTTGAAAGAGAAGGCCAAATAAGAGATACAGGCCAGACCAGGCAGGAAAGCCTGGGAGGCGCTTATGTTCAGTGAACGACCTGATGGCTGGCAGTGGAGTTGTGGCAGTGGTAGAGCCTCAGCCTTGAGCAAAACAGCTGAGGAAGGTATCACACACTGAGTTTAAGCTATGGGATGGCTACCAAAAAAATTTCAAAAAGCAAAGTCCAAGTTTATGTATTAATGCCCTACTTACAAGTGTATATTACCTCCCTGAGTGCAAACAGGCTGTAGGCAATGCTTCTGCTTTTATTTACTGATTTATTTTTCAGATATGCTCATTGCGCATACTGCATCATTCTGTTCATTTCAGCCCCATCGTTTTTCTCTTCTCAGATTCCAGGCCTGTGTCCTTATATGATGCACACTAAAGCTCTCAGCAGCCTTTATTTACATTTTATTATGAGGCCAATGCAGGAACTGTCACAAATCAGGCAGGGGAAGAATAGATCGGGTTCATAGGAATAACCTGTGTTCCAAAAATACACCTGGCGATGTAAAATGCTAGCATACTTATATAAAACTAACTTTAAGAAAAAAGATGAGGGGGCAGGGAATGTGGATTAGTGAGAGAGTGTTTGCCTAGCATGCAAGAAGTCCTGGGTTCGATTCCTCAGTAGCACATACACAGGTAAAAGCCAGAATTGGTCCTGTGGCTTAAGTAGTAGAGTGTTAGAGACAGTGCTCAGGCCTTGACTTCAGCCCAAGAATTATCAAAGAGATAGCTAAGGTGGTAGGTAGGTAGGTTGGTAGGTAGGTGGGTAGGTAGGTATGTGGGTAGGCAGATAGATAGATAGATAGGCAGATAGATAGATAGATTAGATAGATAGATAGATAGATAGATAGATAGATAGATAGATAGATAGATAGATAGATAGAGAGAGAGAGAGAGAGAGAGATAGAGAGATTCATCCATCCATCCATACATACATACATACATATATACATACATACCTAGATAGATAGATAGATAGATAGATAGATAAGTAGATAGATACATAGTTACATAGATACATAGATAGATTAGATAGATAGATAGATAGATAGATAGAGAGAGAGAGAGAGAGAGAGAGAGAGATAGATAGATAGATAGATAGATAGATAGATAGATAGATAGATAGATAGATAGATAGATAGATAGGCAGACAGAAAAATGGTAGATGTATCTGGTCTTGGACATCAGCAGGAAAGAAGGGAACAATTCCCAGTAATGAGGCCTTCTGCAATGTGTCAGGCCACCAGCATCGCCTTCACACAACCACAGAGGAGGAAAACTGTCTTTTTCCCACTTTTCAGGTAGCCAAAGGCCCCAGAGACAAGAGGGCAGAGCCAGGCTCTAATTCATCTGCTTGGAGACAGAAGAGAAATAACCATGCCTCTCCTTGAACTGGGGATTTGCATTAATGATGTGGAGAATGAAGGAAGGAGAATGGACTGGCAAAGGTAGAAGAAGGGCCTTCATATCTGCCAGATGGAGTCAAAAAACTACTCCCTAATATCAGAGATCAGGGATTTTCTACTCTGATCCTCGCCTCTCCCCCACTAAATTGGCTCTCTATTGGTAACCTAATGATAGCCTGAGGCTCCCTTCACCTGAGGAAGGAAGCTTAATTAGTCATTGTTTGAAGAGGCTGAGAAAAGCATGACCCTGGTGAAACTCTAACAAATATTTGAGGTTTCCCTTCATTGCTGTGCCTGTAATGAATGAAGTGGTTTTGCAACTCACGTCCCTGTTGAGTGTGTACATTCTGCCTCCTAATCCTGCAGGCCTTGGTCTCCTTACCTAGCCTGGCTTTTGCAACTGTTTTCTGCCCTTCAAATTCAGTGTTACACTGGAGTTCATCCTGCCAACAGGGCTAGGGCTTGGATTCTGAGAACTTCATTTGAACCCAGGATGGGTTAATGATGTTTCTTTCCTTCTTCTATAGCTCAGGAACTCTAAGAACATTTAGAGTGCAAGTAAATATTTATTTATTCAGTGGAATATACATATAGAGAGAGATGTATATGCATTTGTAGCAATTTACACACCTATCTATTTATATATTGGCCACTCCTGGGGCTAGAATTAAGGTCCTGGGAACTGCCTGGCGGTGAATTTGTTTGAGGCTGCTATGCTTACACTGACCCCTTGATGAATTGGGCATTCCAGTCCCTGAGTTCAAATCTCAGCAATACTGAAGGCAATAGGTAGAGTAAGAAGCCAATGTTGACCTGTTTTCCTTTCTGTGGAAATATTGTGTCCTAGGTAAAAAGTGTAATATATATACAAATACATATATATGATATATATTATACATGTATATGAATATTATTTTTTCCATTTCTGGGGCTGGAATTCCCACCCTGGGAATTGATCCTGAATTTTTTTTTCTTCCAGGAGGTTAGCTTCCACTTCACCCATAGCACAATGGAGTTATCCAGTCCCTGAGTTCAAATCCCAGGTATGGCTGATAAAATGGCCCAAATTCCTAGCCAGGACTTTCACATTTTTGGGAGGCAGGCACAGGGCTTGAACTCAGGTCGTCACAATTCTGCCTCAGCCTTGATTACCCTAGTCTGGGGTGCAGGTTTTACACCCACAGATGATCCGGGGTTCCTAGGACCTGAGTTCAACTCCCAGCTCTGGCCAAAAAACAATAAAAAAAAAAAAAAAAAAAAACCAAGACAGAGGAGGAAAAACTAAACCAGGAAGTTTTACACAACAGTTTTACCTTTGTTACCTTTGTACTGTTACCATCCTGGGCCTCAATGACTCAGCTTGAAAATTGTATGTGACCTTGCAGAGCAGAAGGATGGTGGGCTGTCAGTGAAGCTTGAGCCCAACCCAGAAACCTAGGCCCTGAGTTCGAATCTGGGACTGCCACCTACTCATTCGTATCTATAGGAACAATATATAAATTTATTTATAGATGCATATACATACGTAAATACACATATACACGCACTGCAAACTACATATCTATCTGTTTATATATTGGCCAATCCTAGGGCTTAATCTCAGGTCCTCAAATTTTCCCGACAACTCAACTGGCATCAGACTGGTGTACTAACATTAACCCATTCATGAAGTGGGCCTTCTAGGCCCAGAGTTCAAATCACAGAACTGCCAAAAACTTAATCCTGGTGGAAGAAGCCAATTGTCCCGCTTGTTTTCCTTGTAAGTGAAAGTCCTGGGTTTCAGGAATGATGTATAATACATAGGCAAATCTATGTCCTATATGATAGGATATAAAAAAAAAATTTATACATGTAATCATACTCTCTAAAATATATAATAATTAAATAAAACACAAAATAAAATGTATGCATTAAACATGTGCGTATAAATAGAAATCATGTATTTAAAATGTATACGAATATTATTTTGTCGAGTGCTAGGAATTCAGCTCCTGGGAACTGGCCTGTCTTTTTTGTTTTCCAGCACTGTGAGCTTTCCCTTCCCCCACAGTGCTGCAGATTTATCCCAACCATAAGTTCAAATCCCAGGCCTGGCAGAAAAAAGGCATGAATTCCAAGCCAAGGAGCCTCATAATTTTTTAAATATTTTTAATGTATGTATGTATGTATGTGTGTATGTATGTATGTATGTATTTATATATATATATATGTATATATATATATATATATATATATATATATATATATGTATATGTAGGTAGGTAGGGAGGTATTTTTACTTTGTCAAGCACAGGGCTTGAAGTCAGGGCATGGCAATCTGCCTCAGCTTTGATCACTGTAGTCTGGGTTGCAACTACTGGACCCACAGCCGTACCTGGGTTTCTGGGCCTCAAAGGGTGACAGGAAAAAATAAATAAAATGACACAGAAAAAAAAAACAAAAACCGGCAACTTGCTGATGGCTTCTGGTTTTACATTTGTTTTCTTTTCAAGGTGACCATCATGGGTCTGAATGACACGGCTGAAAAATGTTGGTAACCTGATATTGCTGAAGGCTGGTGGGCTTCCAGGGAAGCCATAGGCCAACACAACAACATAGGCCCTGTGTTTGAAGCTGGGTCCTGACCCCTACCAATAGAGGGAGATCCTAATATTCTAGTTCATATTCATAGGAATACCGATGGAAGGTTATGAATGTCAAGGTTGACTTAGTTGTTCTTGAATGATACTAATGATAAAAGTAGAGAGTGATTTTAGGAGGCCAACGGATTTAATGAATATTTTTGACACATTGAAAGAATACTATTAATTACCGGGACACAATAGTTTCGGGGCAATGGTTGATTTAATTAATAATTCATTAAGGATGAAAACAACCATATTAATTACATGGACACATAATAAATACAAAATAATTGGTAGGAATGTAGCCAATATAACTGAATAATATATAGAAATCTCTGGCACTCTATAATGATCTATATGTATTTGTGTAATATCATCTACATGTCAATCTGTTATTTTGTCTATCCCTTGGGCTGGATCTCAGGTGCAGGGAACTGCTTGTCAGCTCCATGTGCCCCAGGCTGGCATACTGACACTCACCCATTCATGAATTGGGCCTTGTAGGCTGTGAGTTCCGGTGCCACCACTTACAAAAATTGAATCGTGCCGGGCGCTGGTGGCTCACGCCTGTAATCCTAGCTACTCAGGAGGCTGAGATCTGAGGATCGCGGTTCAAAGCCAGCCCGGGCAGGAGAGACCGTGAGACTCCTATCTCCAATAAACCACCAGAAAACCGGAAGTGGCGCTGTAGCTCAAGTGGTAGAGCGCTCGCCTTGAGCTGAAGAGCTGAGGGACAGCGCCCAGGCCCAGAGTTCAAGCCCCACGACCGACAAAAAAAAAAAAAAAAATTGAATCGTGCAGTAAGAATTCCATGGTGACACATGGTTTCCTTTTCTGTGAAAGTCCTGGGTGTCAGGTGTGAAGTTTCATACATAGACAAATGTATAATCTATGTAATAAATATAGTAAAAATTCCATGTATTATAGCAGTCAATAAAATAAATGGTTAATGAATAAAACAAAAAATAAAATGAGTAACTACATTAAGCGCAATTTGCAGTCAACATATGAGGCTCCATCTCAGGGCTTGGGCACTGCCTGGCAGCTGAATTGGCTAGAGGCTGCTGTGATGGCAGTCACTCATTCATAAACTGAGCCTTCTAGGCCCTGAGTTTAGATCCCAACACTGCCAAAAATATAATCGTGGAGGGAGAACTCGAGCATGACTCATAAGTTTTCCTTTCTGTGAAAGTGCTCAGTGTCAGGTAGGATGTATAATTTGGGTGCAAATCTATATACTATGTAATAGGATGTAATGAAGGTAAAAAATATCATAGGTGGAAGAATTGTCAATGCAATAAATGATAAAGAGATTGAATTAGTAGTGAATTATTCTAGAATAAAAATTAGACACAATAGGTATAGGATGTGCATTAAGTTTAATTAATATTTTATTAAGCATTAACAAAACAAATATTACATGGAGACATAATTAAATAACTAATAATTGGTAGCAGCACATGATGCAGAACTTAATAATATATCAGCCTCAGTCTATGAAATATGAAATATGTATGGATATATGTACATATATGATAAAATAATAGGATATTGAGTAATTATTAATTAATGCTTTATTATTTGTTAACTGGGACACATCATTAAATGGAGATATAATTTAATACTTAATAATTGGTAGTAATATCTATAATGTAATAATATGCAGAAATCTCTTTTTGTGTATATACTATTTATATACAACAATCTCTATTTATACCTCGTTCACTCCTGGAGCTCAGTGGTTGAGTGCTCACCTAGTAAGCATGAAGCCCTGGGTTCGATTCCTCAGTGCCACATAAACAGAAAACCCAGAAGTTCTATTGCCTTTGAATCAATTGAGTGCTAGCTTTGACCACAAACGCTTAGGGAGAGTGTCTAAGCTCTTACTCAAGCCCCAGGACTGACGCAAAAAACAGTAGGATGTTCTAACTGCAATTATAGAAGGAGAGAACTAAAAATACCTCATAACCGAGCAAGCTAGGAGTCTGGTGCTGACAGCTGCCACCTAACATGACTTACCCACATGTAAACCTCTGTAACCCAGCTCCACGGGTTACCCATGTCTTCGTGGCATATGCCTATCATCCTAGCTGCTTGGAGGCTTTAAAACCCAGTCCTGACAGGAAGTCTGCGAGACACTGCAAAATGTGAGTCCAAGTGGTAGAGCTCTAGCCTTGAACAAATGTTATTAGAACATTATCCCCATGCTTTGAGCTCAACCCCCAGGGGTAACCTCCCTCCCCAAATAAAAACACCCCACTAAACCATTAGATATGAAATTGTGTGGTTTGTGAAATGTTCCTCAAAAAATGGTGATACTGATGAAAGCACTCTAACTCTAATGACAGCTTGTGGAATAGAGCTCTGTGCTGAGTCCTTCATAAGGTGCTCCGTTCTGAGTCCTGCACAGGGTGCTATGTGATGAGTCCTTCAGAGGATGCAGTGTGCTGAGTCCGACATTGGGTGCTGGGTGCTGATTCTTTCATAGGATGCTGTGTGCAAAGAGTACCATGTGTTGTGTCCTTCCCCGGGTGCATTTTTACATCTTGTCCTTATAAGAGCTCCACAACTGCAATGATTATGCAGACAAGAATATTAGGGCTCAGATAGGTCCCCATGGCAGGGACAAAATTATGTATTACTGAAGACTATGAGTTATCTCCTGCAGACAATTGTTTCGTTCTGTTTTTTCTCGATCATGAACCTTGAACGTGGGGTTTCGGCGATGACCCTTACCTATTGGGCTCATGGCTAGCATTCCACAATGTGGAGCCATGGACCCCCTTGCAGCAAAGGTCGTGGCCAAGGGGTTGGTAGCTGAAGTCTATCATCCTGCCTTCTCAGGAAGCTGAGATCTGAGGATCTGGGTTCTAAACTATCCCAGACACGAAAGGTCCCATGAGACTATTATCTCCCATTCACCACTAATCACCTGAAGTGGAAGCTGCGTGCTTGTTGCTCATGCCTGTCATCCTAGCTACTCAGGAGGATGAGATCAGACGATCATCGTTCAAAGCTAGCGTGGGCAGGAAAGTCCTTAAGACACTTAGCTCCAATGGACCACCAGAAAACCTGAAGTGGCGCTGTTGCTCAAGTGGTAGAGCACAAGACTTGAGCTGAAAAGCTCAGAGACAACACCCAGGCCCAGACTTCAACTCTTACAACTGACAACAACAACAACAATAAAAAAAGACAGAAATAAACTAACAAAACTGAAGTAGAGGGATGGGAATGTGCCTTAGGGGTAGAGTGCTTTGCATATATGAAACCCTGGCCTTGATTTCTTAGGACCACATCACTAGAAAATGTCTGACGTGGCTCTGTGGCTCAACTGGGAGAGGGATATCCTTCTACAAGAGAAACTAGGTACAGTGCTCAGGCCCTGAGTCCAACCTCCAGGACTCATGTATGTGTGAGCATGAATACACACACACCAGCACACACGCACACACACACACACACATTCACAGACCAGAAGTGATGTTGTTACACAAAATGGTAAAGCACTGGGCTTCTGCACTGAGCTCATGGTCAGCACCCAGGCCCTGTGTTCAACCCCAAAACCTAGCTACCCAGGGCTCAACTAGGAGAGGTCAAAGGTTTCAAAACTTGTTGATCTTCACCAGCCCTAGATGACAGGAATCTTTGTGATATCAGACATGAACTTGGATTTCCAAAGCTTCCAGAAAACTAGGAGAGGCTTCATAGGCCCATCCTTGCCAGCAATGAAACATTTCATTATGTTCAGTGCCCTAGTTCTCTGCCTGAAGGACTCCTGAATTATACTGAGCACTGTATCTGAACACCAGAATATAGTCTCACAAAGGCAGGATAAGTGCACAGAACTTGGCCAGCCATGGAAGGTGGCACAAATGAAGGCTTCCTGTTAAAACAGAGCACTGGGGAGAGAGATAGCTTGGGGTACAAAGAGGACTTTTTCCCTGACCTTCAGAGTCCAACTACACTCATCCTCACTAACTGGCCCGGTTGGAGTTGTTTGTTACCTAGTTGTACAGGATTGAGGCCTTTTGTATGCATGTCCACACAATGAGAGAGACTTTTTGCAGCAGTCCTGAGATGCAGAGAATCCCTCAGGCTACACTGGGAACAGTGAGGTGAGCCCCAGAACATGCACTGTCTTGAAGGAAGTCTCTGTGTTATGAACTCATTATATTGAATACAAATTTCCTAGGTTGGTGCCATTCATCATAGTTACTCGGGAGCTTCACCTACAGGAATATATCCATACATAGACAAAGACATGGAAGTACAGGCTCTTTTTGAGGGGCCAGGTCCTGATGTTGAACTATGAGCTTAGTCGTTGTCCCTGAGCTCCTTTTGCTCAAGGGTAGTGCATTAAGCTTGACAGCCTCACTTCTGTGTTTTTCTGTGATCTCTTAGAAAAACCTGTGCCATGGACTTTCCTACATTGGCTGGATTCAACTAAGATTCTCTACATCTTAGCCTCCTGAGGAGCTGGGATTACAGCCAGCAGCCACTGGTACCTTCTTTCTTTTCTTCTTCATTTTTTTACTCTTGACAATCTGACTTCTTAACAGGGTCATTCCAATGGTTCGAATGTATAAGTAAAGTACCCAATGTTTATTTTCTCTCTTAATCTTAACATCTGGTCTTACCATCTGGTTTGAGTCCAAAATTGAGAAATGAGTGTCACAGGATTTGGGAGCAAATAACCACAGGACATTCCAGTTCTGTCACTTAGCATTGAGCTGCTGTGAATTTACTGTCTCAGGATGAGAGGACTGAAAGCTGGAGCAATCCTCATACTGTAGGCATTACTCCTTTTCCCTATAAAATGATCTAATAATTATGAGTGTTTTGAGTCTCCAACCTTAATATCTAGAACACACTCGTAGAATTTTCATGTTTCCTTTTTTCCCTAGTACCTCTCGAGATTTATACTTAGGGTTTGTGTGGAGTGGCTCTTCAGTGAATCCCTGAGGAAAGCCACTTGAAGCCTCCTCAGGAGATCGTCATTTAAGCTGGCTGAGCAGGAAAGTCTGTGAGACTCTAATCTTCAATAAACCACCAGAGAACCAGAATCTTTTGTGGTTCATTGGAGTTAAGATTCTAACAGGCTTTATTTCCCTAGGCTGGCTTCAAACTGTGGTCTTCAGATCTCAGCCCCCTGAGAAGATAGCAGGTGAGAGCCACCGGAATCTGGCCTATTGCTTTCCCCAGACCTGGGGCTTGAACTTAGGGCTGGGTACTGTCTCTGCGCTCTTTTTTCTCAAGCCTACTACTGTACCACTTGAGCCATTCCACAGCTTCTGGATTTTTCTGAGTATGTGGCAATGAGGATTCAAACTCTGGTTTCATGCATGCTGAGCAAGCTCTCTACCACTAAGCCACATTCCCAGCCCTAACCTTACAATTTTATTCCTCCACTTGCCTATTCTCAAAAAAAGTCTTCTGAGTATAAATCATCTAACGAAATCCCTATAGGAAGTTGTCCAAAGATAAATATGATAAAGCTCATACTGGGGATAGACTCCAAATATGGGATGACTATGACAAATGCCTCCATTTAATTATGTATCATGTTTCAACACTTAATAAGTATTAATATAAAAGAGTCAGTGTCCTAAATTATTTTGTATAATTTTATATTAGATGTACAAAACATAATAAATAGTATGTGTATAATAGTACTAAATACAATAAACAAAATGAATAAAATAAAAATAAAATTAATACAAAATCAACCATAATATGAAATAAACATATATATGTACCTATATATCATATATTACACATGTATACAAATATTTTTTTCCATTGCAGGGCCTTAATTCAGGCCCTGGGAACTCTAGCTTGAATTTCTTTTCCTCAAAGACAGTGAGTTTCGCCTTCACAAATGGTGTAAAAGAGTTACCAGGATGATGAACACAAATCCCATCAATGGCAGAAATACTGGTCCCAGTACTGAGACAGTGACTTAATATTTGTAACGGAAGCAGTTATGTTTATTCAGTTCCATACTGAACGTTAAAAAATATCAGTGTAGAATTTTGTACAGCTATTCAGACCTCCTTCCCTTACCCCCAAAGTGCTTCTTGAGCACTCCATTATTTTTGTAAGTTTTTTATTGTAAAAATGTACAGAGGGCTCACAGTTGCATTAGCAAAGTAATGAGTACATTTCTTATGGAGCATTGTTGCCTCCTCCTTTGTTTTCCCCCTACCACCCCTTATTTCCTACCTCCACAACTACATTTCCCTGCCGAGCAGTGACTTAATTATTTATTTTTGGTTTGGCATGGGGTTTGAACTCAAGTAGTGGCAACTGTGTACCTTCCCTCACATTGCTACGGATTTATCAAGACCCTGAGTTTAAATCCCAGGCTACGAAAGAAAACTGACAGAAATTCCAAATCAGGGAATCTTCTTTTTAAAAATGTAGTTAATTAATTAAAGCAACCACGGGGCTTGAACTCAGGTCGTGGCAACTCTGCCTCAGCTTTGATCTCCCAAGGCTGGGGTGCAGTCTCGGGACCCATAGCCAATCCTGGGCCTAGGCCCAGAGGGCTTGCAGGAAGAAAAAAAAGTGGAACAGCACAAAAAGTGGGGAGCTGTAGAGGGCTTGGGGTTTTACAATTTTTTGTTTGCACAGTGACCATTGTGGGTCTGAATGACACAGTTGCAAAGTGGACCTGGCCTGCCAGTGCTGATGGCTGGCAGGCTATCAGGGAAGCCATAAGCCAACAAGTTAACATAGGCCCTGGGTTCAAATCCTGGTCCTGACACCAACCAATGGCAAGAGATCACAAGAGACTCGTTCCTATGCATAAGAATACCGATTGAAAGAATAGTTCATGCATTTGTCTAGTCTAAAATTGAATGCAATAATCCTAGGATGCTGATTGATCTTCATTAATAGTCTATTAAGCATGAAAAGAATATTATTTCAATAATCAATATAATAAATACCTAAGATTTGGTAGGAACGTAGTAAATGTCATTTAATCATAGATAGATGGCTCTTGAATTCCTTAACAATATATATTTATTTGTATACCACCCTCTGCTTATCCATGTATTGCTGTTTTGGCCAAACCTGGGGCTCAATCTCAGCACCTGGGACCCACCTGACAGCTGAGCTGGGAAGGTGGCTCAGTGGTAGAGCGCTTGCCTTGCATGCATGAGGCCCTGGATTCGATTCCTCAGCACCACATAAGCAAAAAGAAAAAAAGCCAGAAGTGGCACTGTGGCTCACGTGGTAGAGCGCTAGCCTTGAGCTGAAGAGCTGAGGGACAGCGCCGAGGCCCAGAGTTCAGGCCCCATGACCAGACCTCCCCTCAAAAAAAAAGAGTCATTCTGTCGTCAGAAGCCAGTCATTGCACATGTTTTCCTCTCCTCTCCTGTGAAAGTCACGGGTCTCAACTACGATGGGAATGCATAGACAAATCTATAAACTTGGGAACAGGTTGTCTTCCATGTAAGCACAGTTATAGCTGTCACCATACTCAGTAAAATACACAATACGCCCATGAATTAGAGACAAAATAAGGAGAAGAAGTGCACTGAATGCAAGATACTGTCCACACATGTATGTAAACATTTAAATTATGAATTTATGAATATCTGCCCCTCATTGGGTCTCAATGTCAGGTCCTGGGAATGGCCTATCTCCTTCCTTACTCATAGCCTGGTGTCCTTACCTAGACCCTTTCCCCAATTGGGACTGCAAGGCTCTGAGTTCAAATCAAAACACTGCCAAAAGATGAATCCTGATGTGAGAAGGCCATCGATTCACCTGTCCTGTGAAAGTCCTGGGTCTCAGCTATGATGGAGAATGCATAGGAAACCCTATAGCCATGGCAATAGGTTGTCATCCATGTAAGCACTGTTATATCTGTCACCATGCTCAGTAAAATACAGAATACTTCCATGGATAAGACAGAAAATAAGTAGAAGTACACCAAAGGCAAGATGCTGTCCACACATGTATATAAATATAGATCCTATGTTTAAAAAATGAATTTATGACTACCGTGGCCCACCCTGGGGGTCAATGTCATATCCTGGGAATGGCCTAACTCCTTAGTTGCTCACAGGCTGGTGTGTTCACCTTGAACTTTTCACCCATTGGTCCTGCTAAGCCATGAGTTCCGATCCCAGCACTACCAACAATTGGATAATGTTGTAAGAAGCCGAGTGTGAATTTTTTTTCTCTGAGAGTCCAGGGTGTCAGGCATGCTGGAGAACATGTCTACAAATCTAGATGCTATGTGATAGCATGTCATCAATGTAATAAACGGAATGGGTGTCATCATAGTAAAATCAACAGTAAATAAATGAAGAAAACAAAAAATACAAGGAACAACCACCCCAAATGTGTATGGACTGAACATCCATAGGTACAAATCCTGTCTTTACAATGTATATAAATAGTATCTTTTCCAGGGCTGAGGCTTGAATTTAAGCTTAGAGTACAAGCCTGACTTTCTTATCTTCAAGTACGGTGAGCTTCCCCTTCTTCCACAGAGCTGCACATTTACCCAGACCCTGAGTTCAAATCCAAAGCCTGGCAGAAAAAACGGGGTGAATTGCAAGCCAGGGAGCTAATTTCTTTTAATATTATTTTTGGCTCAACAAGGGGTTTGAACTCAGGTCGTGGCAACTCTGCCTCAGCTTCGATCACCCAATGGTAGGGTGCAGCCACTGGACCCATAGTTGATTCTGGGATCCTAGATCCCCTGGCCTTGTGTGGGGAAAAAATGCATAGAAGAAATGCAGCGAGATGGCTTTTGTACCTTTTCTTCTTTTGCACCATGACCCTCCTGAGTCTGAATGACACTGTTGCAAAGGTACTTCACCTTGCATTGCTAAAGGTTGGCAGACTATTTGGCAATGTAGGCCCTGATTTTGAATCCCCCTCCTGACACCAACCAATGGCAGGAGCTTCTAAGAGATTTGTTCCCATCCATAGGAATAACAGTGGAATGATATCAATGTTACGGTTGAATGAGTTGATTGTGAATGATGCTCCTACAAAATTAGACAGCATGATTTCAGGAAACTGATTTTATTTAATGTTTATTAAGTATTAAAAGAATACTATTGCTTACAGTAATGCAATAATTTCAGCACCCTGATTGATTTACTTAATAGTTTGTTAAGGATGAAAACAATAACATTAATTACATGGAGGCATAATAAATACCCAAGAATTGGTAGGAATGTAGTCTATATAACTGAATATCGGATAGACATCTCTGGCACTCTATAAATATATATATATATATATTTATTTATATATATAAATATATATATTTATAAATATATATATATTTATAAATATATATATTTATTTATTATATATTTATAAATATATATATTTATTTATTTATTAGCATACTACCATCTGTGTGTCAATCTATTCTTATTTTGTCAACCACTGGGGCTCGATCTCAGGTCCTAGGAACTGCCTGTCAGCTCAATTTTCCCCAGAATGGCATGCTGACACTCAACCATTCATGAATTGGGCCTCGGAGGCTGTGAGTTCAGATGCCAGGAATTCTAAAAAATGAATCATGAAGTAAGAAGCTGATGGTGACACGTTTTCCTTTTATGTGAAACTCCTGGGTGTCAGGTATGAAGTGGAATACATATGCAGACCTATGTAATCAATGTTCTATGTGTCATAATAGTCAATAAAATGAATAGTTGATACATGAATAAAAAAATAAAATGAATAATTACACTGAACGCACTATGAAGTCAACATATGTGTGTAAACATAAATCACATATTTAAAATGTACACAAATAGGATGCTTTCTAGTGGTGGGGATTGATTTCATGCCTAAGGAACAGACTTGAATTTCTTGACTTCAAGGAGGCAAGCTTCCCCTTCCCACACAGTCCAACAGTGTTACCCAGACCATGAGTTCACATCCCATTCCTGGCAGAAAAAAATGCCACCTTTATACTATGTGACGTCCAATTTTTAGGTATTTCATTATGCCTCCATTTAATGAATGTAATTTTTAAATGCTTCATAAAGTATTCATTAAAATCGATCAGTGTACCATAATGTAATTGTGTAAAATTTTATCCTAGAATCATTCAAAAACTGCCCATTCAATCATGACATACATCACATTCCCTTGGTAATCATATGGATAGGAATGAGTTTCTTAGGATATTTTGCCATTTGGAGGTGGCAGGACCAAGATTCAAACTGTGGGCTCCAGCTCCTACCAATTAAACCCGAGGATAGGGAACTCACCGATCTGTCCGAGAATATCAGCACAACCAATGATTAGGCAGGCACCAGTGGCTCTCAGCAGTCCTCCTTCATACTTACAAGGCTGTGACAGGAGGATCATGGTGAAAGTTACCCTAGGCATGAAAGTTGTTGAGACCCCTGTCCAATTGTGCCAACAAAACCAGAAAAAGAGCTGTGTGGCTCCAGTGGTAGAGGGGTAGCCTTGAGCAAAAGCAGCTCACGGACTGTGCCTATATCCTGAGTTGAAGGTCCAAGAGTGGCAACAAACAGACATACAGAACAATCTGTGCAGCCATCCCGCTAAAGCATGTCTCCCTCTTGTCTCCAACTGGATTGGACAAGGCACTGCTGTCATCTTGACTCCACCCATTCTGCCTGGATCACGGGATCCAGACCCCCATTCTTTCATGGTTCTTTCTGTTCAATGGGATACAAGAATGGTGGCCACACTCACATTACATTCTGCCCTGTAGCACTGGGATTCCCTCTGTTGGTTGACACCACTACCAGGAGTTGAGGAAGGTAGAGGTGACTGAGTGGTGAGCAAGAGACTTGAGGCCTTGGAGAAGAGGCCTTGCTCAGCCCCACCACATGCCCGCCCGTGCCTCAGCCCTCTACTACCCTTCCCCGCGGTGCAGCATTTCAAACCTTGTGCTGCCTGCTCAGACCTGTGGTGTCTCTTGTAGTCCTCAGGCAATTGTGCAATAGTGCACCACTGGCTGGCTTGGGGCTCTGATCTGGTCCTGGCCACCCTGTACTCTGTTCCGGACCTGAGTGTCCACCATGCCTCTGCCATCGCTGCTCGCCAGAGCAGCTGCCAACAACTTCTTCCTGCAGCACATGTGAGTGGCTGCCATGCAGGCCCTCCCTGCCACCCCATATTCCCCTTTTCCCCCCTCCTCACCCAGACCCACACCTCCCTGGTGCCCCGCATTCTGGCCAAATGCATCCCAAGTTGGAGATGGGTGTTGACCCGAGGAAAAGGGGAGATGCAGGATTGGGTGAGGACTGGGTGCCACGGAGCCCCTGACTTGGAGCAGTGGGAGCCACAGAGCTGCACATCTGCACTCTTCCTCTCCCTGCTTGGAACTTGGTGGCTTTAGTCAGAGGGGAACAACACATCCACACCTGCCTTCTGGTGTCTTTTCGTGGGGGTGGTGGTGTTGGATGCAGATGATAGAACCCCCTTGCTGTGTGAGCCCTTGTCTTCTGTGCTTGGTCACCCTTTTCAACTGAAGAGGGTCCCAGAAAAGCCCAGTAGGGAGGTAAGGGTGCAGGGGGTCAGAACAGAAGGTGAATATCTGGGAGGAACACCCCCCCACACACACACCCTGCCTATCTCCCCCCCCCCCCCCAGCTGTCAACAGTTCTCATAGGCTGATCACATTTTCCAGCTCTGCCAGCTTCTGCTGGTGCTCCCGGTCCATCTGGTCTCCAACAAACTCAGGAGAGGCACTGCTCTGAATCTATATGTGTGTGTGTGTGTGTGAGAGAGAGAGAGAGAGGGAGAGAGAGAGAGAGCGCGAGAGAGCGAGAGACAGACAGACAGACAGACAGACAGACAGACAAACAGACAGACAGAGAGATGGAGAGACAGAGAGACAAAGAGACAGGGAGAGACCGAGAGAGACAATGAAAGAGACAGAGAGACAGAGAGACAGAGACAGACAGAGAGAGACAGAGAGATAGAGAGAGACATAGAGAGAGAGACAGAGAGATCATCTTTCTCCTTGTACAGCCTGACTGTACTGAAGTGAGTAATAAGTTGGCAAATTACAGGTGCTGCATGGATGAGTGTTGTCACTGGTCTGGACGTGTGTGTGTGTGTGTGTGTGTGTGTGTGTGTGTGTGTGTGTGTGTGCGCGTGCGTGCAGAAGTGGGTTGTAACAAGGAGGCTGGATGTTTTGGTAACTTCTATCTGCTATCTTTGAGGGGGGGTGCATGGGCTTCACCGCTGAAGTCTGGGGGCCTGGAAGGGTGAGACGCTTGAAGGGGACTCAGCACATTTAAAGTACAAGAATAAGGGATCTCTTTTACCTGGAGCTGTGTACTCTCGGGTCTGGTAGTTGGCAGTGGGTGCTTGGGAAGAACTGGGAGTGGCCCGCAATGGGTGGCTTCCCAGGAGTACAGAGAGCATGGCCAACAATTAGTAAGGATATGAGCCCTGCTAGTATGGAGCACAGCACATATGTCAGACTCCGGGTCTTGTCATCATGATGTCTGATGGTCAAGGCCAACCCTGTTTTGAATCTTGAGCTGTGACATTCAGATCACAGCCTCCTGAGTAGCTAGGATTATAGGCATGAGTTTCAGGTAGTGGGCCTCTGGTTCTTAGGTATGTTAGGGATTGACCTCAATGCCTTAGGCTTGCCACTCAGGTCTTCTACCATGCAAGACAAGCTTTTCTGTCTTGGGTATTTCTGAGATGGAGACTTAATATATGCTAAGGCTGGGCTGGATCGCGGTCCTCCTATCTGTGACATGTGTGCGCCACCAGGCCCTGTCCTCTGTAGTTGGGATGGTAGACATGTGGTGCTACACTCAGTCATTGGTTTAGATAGATTGTCCCAAATTCAGTCCATGGTAGCCGATTCTTAACCACAGGTTAAGCTCTAGGTTTGGCCCTCACCATTGGACTTCAATCTCCTCATGGGACAGTTGTGAGGAAACAAGGGATTAATACAGAGAGATCTCTGGAGCACGGCCAGGCACAGAGAGAGCAGCCCTCAGATACGGTTCTCAGCAGTTCTGTGAGCATATGACAGAAAGATACCAGGAAAGAGCTCAAAAGGTGTGTGTTAATGGTATCCCTATGAGGAAATGGATCCTTCACTTTGTTCAGTTTTGTAGATGTGGAAACTGAGGCACAGAGAAGCTGGGTGACCTACATGACTCCCACATGACAGGAAGCTCAGCCTGACTTGCCGAGTCAGGCTCCCTAGGACAATGGGTGCTATTCAGTAATTTCTTGTGGTAGGAAATCCACTTCTTTTCAGTCGTGGGGCTTGAACTCAGGGCCTGGCTGTCCCCGAGCTCCTCAGCTCAAGGCTAGGACTCTACCACTTGAGTCACAAGGCCACTACCGATTTTCTTGTGGTTCTTTGGAGATAAGAGTCTCACAGTCGTTCCTGCCCGGGTTGGCTATGAAACATGATCCTCATATCTCAGCCTCCTGTGTACTTAGGGTTATAGGCCTGAACCACTAGCACCTGCCTTAAGTGTATTTCTGAACTTCTTTCTCTTTCTCTCTCTCAGGAACTGATTGAATGGGTGCTGGAGGAGGTGGCCCAGTGTCCCCATGTGGCTGGAACCAAGGTGGTCCTCTCATTCTGGAGGTGGGCTGTGGGTCAAGAGCTGTCTTGCTCAGTCTGTTGTATGAGCTCCATGAGGTAAACCCCTCTATGCCTAGCTAGACCATGATGGTTATTCATTGTCCATCTAGCCTTACTTGACACAGTATTGTGTTCAATGTCCTTTTCTAGCAAAAATTTCTGGACAAATTTTGATACATAGTTACAGAATGAAAATGTAATGCCATCTTAAGAAAGTCATTTAAGGCTGTGGGATTGTGGCTTCATGGTATGGTGATTGGTTAGCATGCCTGAAAACCTGGGTTCAATTCCTCAGTACCAAATAAACAGAAAAAGAAACACTGGAAATGGTGCTGTGCATCAAGTGGTAGAGGGTTAGCCTTGAGAAAAAAAAATCTGAGGAATAATTCCCTATCCCTGAGTTTAGGCCCCAGGACTGGCAAAACAACAACAACAACAACAACAACAAAAATTTACCTAGTAAATGCAAAATAAAAAACCTATACTTGGAACATATAATTACTCCTTCCATACTGATATCTGACAATAGTCCCTAATTCATGTACTTTACCTATATTAGGATACTGTGTTGAAAAAAAGTTTTCTTCCTAAGGTCATGGCAATTAATGCCAAGAATGTGCTTAGATGTCAGGTGAAGATTAACTCTGGAAATTCAAAGATTCAAGGCTTTTGAGTGGTCACTGCTAATCACAATGAGAAGGGTAGTCTATGTGAGATTTGGAAACCTTTTTGGCCAGTCATGGCACCAAAAAGGCAGAGGCTAATTAATAGTTGTGACAGAAGAGGAGGAATAACTCCAGATGGAAGGAATAAATGATAGTAACTATGGTATAGCAGAAACCATTCTAGGGAATCATTTTTGGTTATTGAAGAACTAATTATCAACTACCCTTATTCCTCATTGCCTGTAGCATTCTAAATCTCTTAGGCTAGTTCTTAATCTCTGTGTGCTAAATGTATCTCCCTCTATGCTGTTCTTTCATACCTTATATCCTTTGCTGTCTAAAAACATCTTTCCGTATTTCTGTATGAACATTTCCTGATACTGAATACACCTACACAGATGGAAGAGGATGCTAATGTAAGGGTTCCATAGCTCATGAGTCATTAATGTAACAGCATGGAAAAGTAGGGCATATTTATTGCTACCTCAATTAATCTGAAAAGCGGCAATGTCACATAATTTGGTTCAGATTTCTATTCTTTGTATTTTGTCTTTTGTCTATTGTCATTAACTGCACTAAACACAAATATGAGCCGGGTGCTGGTGACTCATGCTTGTAATCCTAGCTATTCAGGAGGTTGAGACCAGAGGATTGTGGTTAAAACCAGCTTAGTCAGGAACATCCATGAAATCCTTATCTTCATTAAACCACCAGAAACCCAAAAGTGATGCTGTAGCTAAAGTGGTAGAGCGCTCAACTTGAGTTGAATATCTGAGGGACAGTGCCCAGGATCAGAGTTCAAGCCCCACAACTAAAAAAAAGTGCAAATATGACTTTAAGTTTCCCCAAAAGGAATGATGAAGTAAATAGTAATCTTCCCAAGCAGAGAGAGTAATTCCAAAATGATTCAGTGCACCTACTTTTGCTGAGTTACTTAAGTTATGTCTTCTTTGCTGAACATATTCTCTTCTTTTAAACATTGTCAAATATTAACTTAATAATAATCTTCACCTAATATTTCATAGTTCGAAAGAGAAGTCCATACATTTGATGTCACTTAGCTTTCTTACTATCTTAGTTCAAAGTCAACTCAGGAGGCAGAGTCTGTCAAACTCTTAACTGTAATTAAACACCGAAAAAGCTAGAAGTGGAGTTCTGGCTCAAGCAGTAGAGTACTAGCTTTGGAGTCAGGTGGGCAGGAAAAATAACTGTAGAGGGACAGGGTGCACCCTCTGAGTTCAAACCCCAGAACCAGCACAAACTAAACAAACAAGCAAACAAAACAAACCCCGATATTTCTTTGGGACCCTCTTTGAAGGAGTACTGGTCTGCGGAGAGGCTCCTTTTGCTGCTCATACTCACTGGATCCTGCTTTTTTGAAATCCTTCTTGTTATTGAAAACTCAGGACCAGAATAGAGTAATTGATAACTGACTCCTGCAACAAGAGAATCATCTCAGGAGTGAAACATCCATCCATAAGACACTTTAAACCTCCATATCTTTGTTTCTTTGCAGTATAACACTTTTTTTTGGGGGGGGGGTGGTCCGGTCATGGGGTCTGAACTCTGGGCTTGGGCGCTGTCCAGTTATAAACAGTGTTGGATTACATACAATAAGAATGACAAGAGGAGAGTTTCAATATCAATAAATAAAATCACATAAGCAGGTACAGACAGTAAAAATTACTAACGTTATTCCTGCAATTTTTCTAATGTGTACTCACTTTTCTTGGTGATATTTTTTCTAATAAATAAAATCGTTTATTTCCACATTTTGATGGACTAAGCTATAGTTTTCACCTAAGTGTGATTAGTTCAAATAACATTCTCATATAGATAGTATTCAAACCAATGTTTCCAAAGATATATTAAGAGTATGTTCTTCATTACAGCTGTAAACACATGACCCAATTTACATAATACCACTTACATATCTGTAGTTACCATAAAAGGACACAGGCCGTAGAGACAGTAGTTAAAATTTATTTTTATTTCTGCGTGAAACTATTTGTGAATGTATACCAACAAATTGAATTTGACTCTTTGTTTATAAGCTAAGGTGGAAAAGGTAAGGACTCTTCACTTATCATTTTTCTTGCTCCAGAAGTCAACAAATATATTCTTCAATATTTCTGGTAGATTACCTCCATTTACAGATGAGAAATGTAAGGCCAACAGTCAATATAGTGAGTAAATAATGATACTGGATTTTGTATATGAGCTCTTCACTCTGTGTGCTTACAAGGAGAGTAACTTGGTGATGGAGAGGACCAATATGAAAAGACTATGTGGAAAAATCATACTTTGTAAACGGTTGTTTTAGGACTAGAGGATCAGTGATGAGTATTTGAAACAGGCTGATGTCAGGCGCATAAAAGAGAGTACATAGAAATTGTGTTAGTGACAGAAACAGAAAATCTTGATCATTCATCTTATCTAATGGCAGGGAGTAGAAGGGTAAGAAGAAATCTAAAGTGCATCCACATCTCTGGCTAGCATTTGTGTTAGTTATATTCTTGGTGATAAGGACTACAAGTGGAAATGATGGATTTAGAGGAAAAAACTCTCAGAAAATTCTAAAGTTTATGTTACACAGATGCAAAGACAGGTCTGTTTAGATATCATCAAAATATCCACGACCATAAATATGAAAAAATAATAAAATCAGGGGTGTTATTAAAGGGAAGAGGAAAAGGAAAATTCTGAAAAATGTGCGAGCAATGTGTGCAACAGTGTGGACAAGATTAGAAGAAAGATATAAATAAGGAAATAAAAAAGTAATAAACACAGATTTCAGAAGTAAAGGAAGGAAAAAATTTGCAGGAAGGTATTGAATGTAATATGCTATTTGGATTTGAAAAGTAAACGACATAGACAAGTTCAAAAAGAACAGTGTTTTGGTGAAAGCCATATTGATAAAATTTTGAGATATGAATGTGAAGTCATGAAATTCTGGATCCAAGAATTCAACAGATCCTGTTGATTTTAAATGCAGGGAACAAAGGCTTATATCCTGACCTTAGAAGAATTATACAGATGTAACTCTCATTAACTACTTAGAGGTATTCTGTGAATATTTTTGAAGACTTTTTTAGCCAGGGGTTTATAGATTGAACTACAGCACAAACCAGCCTAATTTGTGCTACAGTTCCAAGGAGTGACCCATGTATCCACACTAGTTTGGGATTTTATTGAAATGTCTTTAGATATGGTTGGATATCTTATCAGCCTAATCATTATAAATGTAGGACAATAGCACCAAGTATTAGGTTGAACATACAGCTTTACTGATGTGACTGAAGACTCCTCGAATTGATTCTTCTTTAGAATAAAAAAATGCCTCAATAGCCATTGACAAATCATAACTGCCATATAATCTATTTAAATCTAATTTTTGTTAGGAATATCTTCATGCTGTAATAACCCTGTCAATCAACCTGCCACAAATTCTTATATGTAGGAAGTGCTCTTATAACCTTCAAGTTTTATTGAATGGAAGAGTTCAGACATTACCCTCACCACTAGGATTAAATGCCTAAAAAGATTAGACATTTTGTATTAATGCCATTCTTCTATTTTTTCATACACATTGGCAAGTGGGGAACGATTCTGATGTAACAATAATACAATTTTAACTTGTACTAACACAACATCTAGAATCTAGTGTTAATTCAGATACTTACTAATTAGCTCCATAATTTGTGGATATTTATATTTCTCCTGGTAAAACTAATGAGCTCCAAGAAAATGCCCCTAAGGAGCCTTTCAATTACAATATCACTGTTTGTCTCATAATGCTTTAAATTCTACATCCTCGAATGTGGGCATAGGTTTATACTGTAGAACTTTTCTCCTCAGAGAGTGAGTACTACCCTATTGTTTAACATGGACAAAGTACCTTGATAAATAAACTGGGCGTGTGCAAACAAGAACTGGTAGTTGAACAATGTTTTAGCAGTTTGTAAAGATGAAATGGAAATAGAGCAACCATGATCTCAAAAGGAATGTGCAAAGAAGACAAAGGCACAAAGTAGAATGTGCCAAGGGAATGCTGAAGTATAATTTCAAATTATGTGCTCAGGTGTGAGGATGTGTTCAAAGTACTGCTTCAGAGAATGCAGTTTAATATCTTGGGGAAAACTGCTTTAAACTAGTCTGGCATAATGGTACAAGTAGAAGCCCCTAACTCTGACTGTAATCAGCCACAACATAATCAAATTAGGGACTATTTTCCAAGTGCAACGTGAGAAAAAGAGGGCTCATCACAGTTAGTGTTCAGGTTGAAGTAATGGAAATGATATAATTTTTCTTATAAATCTTCATTTATTTTTGGAGCATTAAAGTAGGGAAAAGCCAAGTAAATATATTGCATGTTCCTAAATTAAGCGAGATGTATCATATTGTTCTCTCTTTTAGCTTGGAAGTTGTAGATTATATATTTTTATACTCTAACTTGGGACACTGCTCTGCTCTCAGTTATTTCTTCTCTTCCCCTTCTTTTGCCCATCTGCTAACATAATTTTTATTCAAAGAGACATACTTGAGCTTGCATTTCTAAATTCTTCAAAATTATCTGAATTTCTTCATACTTCTGGCAGCATCCTAAATCTTTCTTAAGAGAATATTTTGTCACTACCATTTTTATTCTATAGGATATCTTCCTGCCTAATTCAGTGCAAAATATACATTAGACTCATCCAGATATCTCAACACTTTACCAACATAAAATACTATCTTACTTAGAAATTATGATTTTAGTATATCTGGGGAGGTGGCATCTGTCGTTTTTGAATGACCCGAAGTGATACTTACATGAAATCATGTTTTAAACCAATATGCCACTCAGAAGATGAACGAATCGATAAAATCGATGAAATCGATATTACACACACACACACACACACACACACACACACACACTCACACGGTGGAATTTTATGCTTCCAATTCATAAGGAAATGGAAAGATTTGAAAAAATTTACTAAGTAAAATAAGCAAGACACAAAGAAACAGATTCCATGGTTTTCCCTCATGTGTAATAAGTAGGGAATGTCTAGGGTGGTCCTAGAAGATGAGCAGAATGGCTCAAGAGCTATGTATATATGACCATATAAGTGGATGCTGAGCAAAATGAACTCCTAGACATTGAAATAGAAGTTTTCCTTTGTGGTTGTTGTTTTTAATGTACTATGTGATTTCTTTTTTCTTTTGTGTTTTCCCCTGTGGATTATCCCCTGCTGCATATGATTTCAGTATCCTGTGTATTGTATACATACTTAATTTAGCAAGGAAAGAGGAACAACGAAATGGCGACACAAAGGATAAAGGGCAAACCATTGCAATAGCAATACTCACAAGACAACATGTTGGAAATTTACACTACAACTTGTGAGGGGTATTGTGAATGAAATGTGTGAGAAAAACGAGGGAGGGGGTAAAAAGTTCGATATGTTATGTATTCACTACATTACAATTACTGAAACCCCTTCTATATATTAAACTGACAATAAAATTAAATTTAAAAATAAGCTACATAAAATATAATTTCACTGTATTGGTATAGTAAATATTATTCTATGTGTATTACCTTTAAAAATGAACAATATTTGGCTTCTAATTTGAATTAATTGCCCCTTTCTTTATCAGAGGGTCATCAACTGGAATGTTATCAAACTATACAAAATTTTCAGAATATACTTGCCATTATTTTGAAAAAAAATATTTTAGTATTGTCTCATACTAAATAGAAAATAGTTCAATTCTCTGGAAACTCTTAACTTTTAAAACTGAATTTTTGTTAAGAGGAGAGAATATATGTGTTCTTCACAATTCGTATGACTGCTAACTATTCATTTTCAATTCTGAACATGCCATAACAGAGACATTTAAAACAGTGCCTGTATGCATTTTATTCAATTCTGCAATAGATGCAGTTTCTAATGGGGTGTTACATAGTTAAAGGTCAATAGAAAAACTAGCCACATTCTGGTAGAAGATAAAACTATGAAGAATCTATAATAATTACTCTAGAGTAAACATTTGTTCATCAGAGTAAGCTATTATTTCTATGACAATCAATCCCAACATTTTATGCATTGAAGTCATTCTAGCCCAATATTTTCCAACTTGTAAGGTGCACCTTAAAATTCCCTAAATTCACAGCATGACTAGCTTAACACTATTGTGAAAAAATTCTACACTTCTACTAATGTAATGCCCTTTCTATTGTTCTAAGAACACTGCACTAAACTTTGCTGCATCATTTTCCCATAAGTGGTATTCTTGAGATCAGAAAATTTGCAAATATTCTTTATACTTATCTTTTATCTATAATAGATTTTCAGGAGGCTAAGATCTGAATATTATAGTTAAAAGCACACCCAGGCAGGAAGGTTTCTTAGAATCTTTTCTCCAATAAACTGCTCAGGAAAAGACAGACACAAGTGGCACTGAAGTTCAAGCGGTAGATCAGTAATTTTGACCAAAAACAGGCTCAGGGTCAGTGCCCAGCCCCAAAGGTCAAGCCCTAGGACAAACAAAACAACAAAAACAAAATGAAAAAAAACCCTGAAACCCAGCATATTTCTCATTGTATACAGAGGTACGTAATCAAGGAAATTACTACGAATTTTACAACTTTGGTGTGGGTGGGGCGAGAAGGAGGACTGCTTGGGGAGGTGTGAGGAGGCTGAGAAGGGATGTGAAGGGTAAACAAAGGAGGAGGCTGCAATGCTTGATAAGAAATGTACTCATGATCTTGCCCATGTAATTGTAACCCCTCTGTAAAGTATTTTCACAATAAAAAAAGAAATTTCTTCCTGTGTTATGTATAGGTAGAAGAAAAAAGATGTCTCACAATAACTCTCTTCATACCATGTCACACCAAAATCTCAAAATATTGCTCTTTTTCTAAATTTATAAATTACTATCACCCATTTCTTGGCAACTCTTTCTAGATTATTCACATTATCATGTTATACATGAACTGTTGGAATTATCTATTAACTAAGTCCTAATTATAACTCCCTTGAAAGAATATTCTAGACAAATAGAATGACAGAATCATTTGTGAATTTGTAAATTAAAACTTCTACTTAAAAAGAAATTTGTAAAGCTTCACAAATAAAATTAAATTAAATTAAAAAAAAAGAGAAAAAAAAAGAAATTTGTAATATTCTGTAGAATATGAAATTACAAACAAAATATTTATTTTGAATCTAAATTCTCATTTAGCCAGGTCTACAATGTGCTACATTAGATGTCTTTTCTATTTCTCCAGGGTTAAACTTTTGTAATCCTTCATCATTTCTTTGGAATCCAACAGAATGATGCTTACTTTTTCAAATTTTTGGTTCGGAGTCATGAGCTATTTGCATCTAGTAATATTCTGTTATGAAGAGAGCATGTAAAACATGACTGAGGATGATATATGAGTTGCATTTAAATAGGAAATGACTTCTCAAAACATAATGACAAAATTATCCCAAACTTCCAACTGTGAATTCCTTTCTTGTCCTTTGGTTTGTTTTATTGAGCAAAATTATAGTACCTAGCCCAAGGAAAGTATCACTATGCAATCCACTCTCTAATCTCCTGTCCTAATCTGAGTGCTAGAATTGCAAGTTTGTATCACATTGCCGTGCCATAGGTTGTTGGTTCATTTAATCTAGAAACATACTAGTAATTGTGAACTTCTCCAATGTTTTTTTCCTCTAGACTGACTGGTCAAACTTTTGATGTACAATTTTCAAAGATGTCCTAACATTTGACATAGGATATGAACATTTTCAGATGCACCTGCAGGGGTCTCTGATTCATTCCTCGATGGATCCCATCCCTTTAGTAATGATTACTTGACTCTCTTACTATCTCTGGTCCCTACCTATATAACATTCTCAAGCTTTTGGGGAGAAAGTTCACTTGAGGACTTTCTAATATTAAAAATTATTACTTGATTTTATTCTTACTCAGGACATATTTTCTATTATTTTCTAACTTTTCTACACATTCTGAGAGTTGTTTCATATTTGTGTTTGCTCATATAAGTGCCTCTGTGTGTATGTGAATGTTTGTATGCATGTATGCAAAAATCTCAAGTTCTTATTCAGCAATCTTGCTCATAACTAGTATTATATCACTTGAGCCATTCTTCCAATGCAGCTTTTGGCTGGTAAATTATAGGTATTGTTCCAAAGACTATTCTGCCCAGGCTGGATGAAATTGAATTTCCCAGACTCTTTTACATTCTTAGTTTTTATTTTTTCAATGAGTATCAAGTTTTAAACTAGAAATATTTTGTTAATGTAAAGTCTAAGCTGTAGCCCAGATTTTTAACTCAAGAATTCATACAAAGATAGATGAACATACACATTACATATCCTGAGTGTACATTCCTAGAAATGTGATCTTGAGTCGAGCACTGGTGGCTCATGGCTATAATCCTCTCAAGAGGCTGAGATCTGAGGATTGCAGTTCAAATGCAGCACAAGTAGGAAAGTTTACTGAGGCACTTATCTCCAATTAACCACCAGAAAAAGGAATTGACACTATGGCTCAAGTGGTAGAGCTCTAGCCGTGAATTGAAGAGTGGAGGGACATCACCCAGGCCCAGAATTTAACACCCGTACACATCATAGAAATAAAGAAAAAGAAATGTGATCTTATCCACCAGTTCATTGCTAGTATAATTCCTGCTCTCTCAACATAGCCTTTTCTTCCAGTTAAGTCCATGCTCTTATATCTGACTTCTTTGGAACCAGAATAATTCTTCCCTTCTACTTTTTACAAATTTGTATGATTAGCTACCATGATTTAGAATTAGTAGAAAACAAGAGTGGCCTCATCATTCATGTTCCACTTAGTAGTAATGCTCTCTATATCCCATAGATCTACATACTGGAATGGCTTTATTGTTTCAAAGTTTTCTTATTTGCAGAATCTTCTGTAGTGCATTGAACCATTATACTTAAGTACAAAACTTCTTTTTTTTTCTATTATTCCTATTGTTTCTCTTAATGTTAACTTATATACACTTGGGAAATAATGCAGAACACACACACTCACAAATATATGTTTCTGAGAACCTTCTTCCCACGTAAAATTGGTCTTAATTACAGTGCACAAAGGAAATTTGAACTTAAACTACTCCACGATGTTTTTTTCATGTTTTTTATTATAAAATGGTGTAAGCAGGGGTTAGAGTTACATAAGTAAGTAAATGAGTACATTATCTATTAAGCTTTGTTACCTCCTCTTTTGTTTTTCACCTTCCATCCCTTTCCTCCCCACCGCCCCAACTCCCTTCTCCCCTGCTCAAGTTGTAAAGTTCATTTTCTACATAGTTCCTTGTATAACTCATTGTTACAATGGGTCTTACTGTATTCTTTTTTCAGCTTTTTGTTATTTCCCTTCCCCTCCCCACATTAGAAAAATGTATATGCAAGATGCAGGTCGCCTACATCAAATATAGTGAAAACAGGGGTTATACCACAGAGGAAGAAAAAAATCACATAGTACATGTTAGATACATTAAAAACAATAGCAAGAAAGAAAAAGCAAGTTGTGTCCCTATCTTGGGGTACATTTCACTTAACATCATCTTATATGTCCATGTGTACATGGATAATGTTTTATAAAACATTTAAATTACATATTTTCTCATTACGAAGTTATCTCTGAAACACATTACCTCATGTCCAAAGATGTGCTTGTGCTATTTCAATGAAGCCAGAAAATGTTCATTTTACCTGGGGCAGCATCATAGATTGTTACTGGAAGTAAGTGGAAGGAACTGTTACTGCAAGTGGAAACTGATCCTAAGAGAGGAATTAAACATAGAGAAATGACAAAGTTCAAGTTAATTTGTGCTGTCCTTTTTTACTATACAAGAAAATAATCCAAGGCCTGAAGGAAACTCTGTCCCTGATCTTTTGTAGTGTGTCCTTTACTCATATAAACTTGTCTGTAAACTTCCAGTTGAGAATATAACAAAAGGAAACAATATGCCATTTGAAGGCAAGCATAGAATAAAAGAAAATAACTTTTTTTAAAAGAGTCCTACTGCAAAGAAAGAAAGACATGCAGGTTTTAAAGTGTCCTATGCACGGATATTCCTCTCCTGAGATGATTCTCCTATTGCAGGAGTCAGTTATCCATTTCTTTAGTCTGGTCCTGAGTCCTCCATAGCAATAAGGGTTCCAAAAATCAGGATCCAGAGAGCATGATCAGCAAAAGGAGCTTCTTCTCAAACCAGTGCTTTAAGGATGGTCCCAAAGATATATGTGGGTTTTTTCATTTTCTTGTTTGTTTGTTTAGTTTGTGCTGGTTCTGGGCCTTGAATACAGAGGGTGGACACTGTCCCTGTACAGTTGTCTTTCCTGCACACCTGTCCCTTAACCTAGTACTCTACTGTTTGAGCCAAAACTCCACTTCTGGCTTTTTTAATGTTTAATTACAGATAAGAGTTTGACAGACTCTCCTGCCTGGGTTGACTTTGAACTGAGACAGTAAGAAAGCCAAATGACATCAACTGTATGGCCTTCTCTTTTGAAACAAGAAATATTAGATGAAGTTTATAATAAAGCTAATATTTGATAATTTTTAAAAGAAGATAATATGTCCATCAAAGAAGCCATAACTTAAATAACTCAGCAAAAGTAGGTGTACTGAATCAGTTTGCAATTATTTTTTCGGTTTGGGAAGATTACTATTGACTTCGTTGTTCCTTTTGGGGATACTCAAAGTCCTATTTGCAGTTTTTTGTTGGTCATGGGGCTTTATCTCTGATCCTGGGCTCTGTCCCTCAGCTCTTCAGCTCAAGTTGAGCGCTCTGCCACTTTAGGTACAGCACCACTTCGGGATTTCTGGTGGTTAATTAAAGATAAGGGTCTCACGGACTTTCCTGACCAGGCTGTCTTTGAACCACAATCCTCTAGTCTCATCTTCCTGAGTAGCTAGTATTACAGGTGTGAGCCACCAGCATCCGGCTTATATTTTCATTGATGTGCACTTAATGACACTATGTAGACAAAGAATGGATATTTCAATCAATAATGACATTGCAGCTTTTCAGAAAAATTGAGGTAGCAATAAATATATCCTCCTTTATCATGTTGTTACATTAATGATTCATGTGTTTTGGGACTCTTACATTAGCATCCTCTGCTGTCTGTTTATGTGGACTTAGTATCAGAAATTTTTCATAGAGAAATATAAAAGACTAAGATTTTTAGAAAGCAAAGGAAGTATGGTATGAAAGAATAGAATAGAAGGATATACAACTTATCACACAGAGATTAAGAACTAGCATAAGTGACTAGAATGCTAAAGGCAATGAGGAATAAGCATAGTTGATAACTAGTTCTTCAATAACCAAAAATGGTTCCCTAGAACAGTTTGTGGTATAACTTAGTTATTCTTATCATTTATTCACTCCATGGGGAGGTATTCCTTCTCTTCTATCAAAGCTATTAATTATCCTATGCCTTTTTGATGCCGTGTCTTACCAAAAAGTTTTCCAAATCTCACATAGACTACCCTTCTCATTGTGATTAGCAGTGACCACTCAAAATCCTGGAATCTTTGAATTTCCAGGATTAATCTTCACCTGATATCTAATCACATTCTTGGCATTAATTGCCATGACCTATTAACAGAACATTTTTTTGTTTTTTTGGTTTTGTTTTTTTTGGGTCCAGTCGTGGGGCCTCAAATCTGGGCCTGGGCACTGTCTCTCAGTTCTTCAGCTCACGGCTAGCACTCTACCACTTTTGCCACAGCGACACTACCGACTGTTTTCTTTTTGCTTATGTTGTGCTAAGGAATCGAACCCAGGGCCTCATGTGTGCAAGGCAAGCACTCTACTACTGAGGCACCTTCACTGCCCTTTAAAAAATACTATTCTAATATAGGTAAAATAAATGAATTACAGATTATTGCTAGGTATCAGTTGGAGTGAGCAATTGTGTATTCCAAGTATGGGTTATTTATTTTGCATTTACTAACTAAATGATTTTTTGCCAGTCTTGGGGCTTGAACTCAGTTGCAGGGAACTTTTCCTGAGCTTTTTTTTTTGGCTGAAGGCTAACACTTTACCACTTGAGGCACAGCTCAAATTTCAGTTTTTTTTCTATTTATGTGGGACCGAGGAATTGAACCTAGGGTTTGAGTCATGGAAAGCAATAACTGTTCCATTTAGCCACATTCCCAAAGCCCTAAATAACTTTCTTACCTTTTTATATTAATACGTTTTCTTATTGTGAAAATACCGTACAGAGGGGTTACAATTACATGAGGAAGGTAAAGAGTACATTTCTTAGCAAGCATTGTTGCCTCCTCCTTTCCCTTACCATCCCTGCCCACTGATTCCCCATCCCTCCGCCACCAAAGTTGTAAAGTTCGTTTTTCAACATAACATCTTATACATCTCATTGTGGCAATGGGACTTGGTTAAGATGGCATTACTTTTTCATTCCATTACTATGTATTATAATTTAGGCCAGGTGGTAGAAAAGGAAGTGGAAAACAATACTAAGTCCAGTAAAGCTGACATTCCTATCACATCACTAAGGAAGTACAGTGTTAAGGCCTGCTGGACTCATAAAGCTGTCACATGTGACATTATTATGTAAAACGTTATTGACCATCATCTCCGACATCCCTAATATTCTGTTTCCACTTTCAAGGTCACGAGCCAAATATCTAAGTCTTTTTATTGATAGGGTGTGTTTTCTAGGAAGGAAGAAGGAGGATGTGGAATGTGAAGAAATGCTCAACCTCTCTAGCCACAAAAGAAATGCAAATCAAAACAACATTGAGATACCACCTCACTCCAGTTAGAATGGCAAAAATCAAGAACTCTAACAACAACAGATGCTGGAGGGGATGTGGACAGAAGGGAACCTTACTTCATTGTTGGTGGGAATGTAAACTTGTTCAACCACTTTGGAAAGCAGTATGGAGTTTCCTCAAAAGACTTCTCATAGAGCTCCCCTATGACCCAGCAATCACACTTTTGGGCATTTACCCAAATGTTTACAAACAAGACCACACTGAAGCTACCAGAACCACTTTGTTTATTGCAGCATTATTTACCATAGCTAAGATATGGAACCAGCCCAGATGCCCCTCAGTAGATGAATGGATCAAGAAAATGTGGTAAATATACACAATGGAATTCTATGCCTCCATCAGAAAGAATGACATTGCCCCATTTGTTAGGAAATGGATAAACTTGGAAAAAATTATATTAAGTGAAGAAAGCCAGGCCCAAAGAAACATAGGTCCCATGGTTTCCCTTATTTGCAATATCTAGCATATGTATGAGTCAAGCAGAAAAGGTCAGATAATGTGTTGTTAGGAAAATGAACCCTTAGATATGTATTTTAATGTTTTTTTTCTTTCAAGCATTTGTTTCTAACGCATTTATAAGATTATCTCTTTGTTGCTTTGTATGTCTCTCCCCCACAGTATAACCCCTGCTTTCACTATATTTGATGTCAGTATAACTTGTAGAGGAGATGGGGAAAAACAAGCCGTTTAAGGATACAGGTGGACCTGTTGCAACAATGAGAAGTACAAGTTGTCATGTCGAAAACGAGCTTTACAAAGTTGGTGTGGGAGGGGGGAGGCGGGGAGGATTGGGTGGGGGGGAGGAGGCTGGGAAGGGATGTGAAGGATAAACAAAGGAGAAGGCTGCAATGCTTCATAAGAAATGTACGCATTATCCTGCCCTTGTAATTGTAACCCCTCTGTACAGTGTGTTCAGAAAAATAAAATAAAATAAAAAATAGAGGATTTTTATATTTTTTATTGTTTACACTAAACAAATACACTTTTCTTCTTTCCAAGCCTGACTTTGAAAAAGTTAGACCATCACAATTATTTTATATACAAAAGTTTACTGCTTTGGCTTAGGTGTTTTCCTGCCTTTGGGTGTTGTTCTTTATTAATTTGGTAATTACATAGAAAAAACAAGACAAAGCCATTATGCTTATGTTGAATTATTCAAAGTCAAGCTGTCTTCAAACACAGTTTTCTGTTCCCTTCTTTACTGCTAATTAAAGTTTAATTAATGCTCTTTAGTGATAAAAAAGTGATACTTTAAGGTATATTCTCATTGAAACTGATTAAAACAGGAGTGTCTGCGATTGCATTTTAAATTTTTTTCATGTATTTTCCTTGGCTATTTTCATTATTGCCTTTGTTCCGGTCTTCTAATCAGGAACAGAGGGTTACACAAAAAGATCTTCCTAAGATATAGGATGTTACGCAGAAAAAATTAGATGTGTAATTAAATATTTTCATCTCTTAAGAGACTAAGAATCTCAGAAGACATTTTGCTATTACTGGCCTATTTCAGATGAATTAAATGTTTTGGTTCTTAAACTAAGTGAAATACATGTAAAATGTTACAGTTTTTACAAACAATGATTATGGCTTATACTTTTCTGCTGCAATGAGTTGAAACTTCTGACAAGATTGGAGGGCATATCGATTTCAGGGGAGAAGTGTTAATGTTAGAATGCCAAGAGAGATTCCTAAAACAGCACTGCCTATCACATATCTGTTAGTTGTACTTATGGCATATAAGTGTATAAACCTACAAATATGATTTGAATAAGAAATGTGTGATTTACACAATTCATTCAATAACAACTAAAACACGAAAACACTTCTACCTATTTATATAAACTAGTATATCTAGTGAGGATTTAAAACTTTTTAGAATATATATTTTAACATTTATTTCAAAGTACTGTTTATTTTTAACGGTTTATTTTTAATTGTTGTCAGTTTGGGGGCTTGAAATCTGGACCTGGACACTATCCCTCAGTTCTTCAGCTCAAGATTAGTGCTCTACCACTTGAGCCACTCCAGTTTTCATTGATCTCATTGGAGATAATATACTCACAGACTTTCCTGCCTAGGCTGCCCTTGAGCCATGATTCTCAGCTCTCAACCTCCTTAGTAGCTAGGGTTAAAAGCATGAGCAACTATATCCATTAATATCTGCATATAACATTTCTTTTTAGTGAGAATACTCAAAAACTTATCTTCTCGCTGTGATGAAATATATATTCTTAACTATGATCACTTTTATTCTTGTAGTATAAAATTAATATATTAACTTTTAGTTATAATATATATATTAATATATATTATTTATTATATATTAATATATTAACTTTTAGTCATGGAAGTCTGCTAATTAAAGTTATATAAAACGTTAATTGTAAAGCTAAAGAAATTCATGGTTCTATTTCTTGTTTTAAGTAAACAATTCTGCGTTTTGTTTTCAATTATATTTCTTTGGGAATGTGTACTATTCATTGATTTAACTGTTAAAATTGATAACAATTACATTCTGTCAAGTTGATTCAAACTTTTATTTGAAAATTGCACCCTTACCACAAATATACTTCCACTTTCCTCTATCACATAATTAAAATAACAGTAAACAAATATTGGTGTTAGCCATTCATGTGTAGAATCCTAGAAACTCAGGAGCCTAACACCTGAATACTTTAGTTCAATGTCAGTCCAAACAGACAAAAATGTGAGAAAACTTATCTCCAATTATCCAGCAAGAAGCAGAAGGTGAGAATGTGGCTCAAGATGTAGAGCAAAAAATTAGAGCAAAAAAATTAGAGCAAAAAAATTGAGCAAAAAAAAAACTATGAGCAAAAAATTTAAGGAAGACCATAAAACATTGAGTTCCAGACCTAAAAATGGCATATACACACAAGACAACAACAAAACGTAATATGAACATCAATAATGAAGACAAAATAGTAGAAAAGATCATGAGAAATATGTAAACATCTGGAAGACAGAAATCATTTGACAGAATTTTGATTCATGAAAGGGAAAATTGGCAGTCTCATTTGTACAATCTCCTTGTAGTCATTTTTATTGAAACCTGGCTATTGGGCAACATGTGAAAGAGTAGATTGGATTACCTGACTTAGCAGACCTTGCCTGTGACGATGCACCATCCCACTATGCAAAATCTAAAATAATGCTTGTTAATTTAAATAAAACCTCATGTTAGAGACTCTTTGGCCCACATAGACTGAGGTCCTTATATTGAGGCTTCAGACCAGTGCTTTTGTTTATAACCACTCCTGTTTTAACAAGTTGGGACAAATAGAAGTAGTGAGTTTAATTATAAAAGGGAAGAATGCTACAGACTTATTTTTGTTGCTAAGGCTCTAACCACCTTAGATTATTTTCAGGCCAAGCCACCCTTGAGTAATGATCGCTTACTTATGGCTTCCACAAACGTGAGATATCAGGAAATTTCATTATATCTAGCTTTCTTTGATTTTGTAGTTCCTCACGAATTTGTGTTTTTCAGAACTGGCCCTCATATCAGTCTTCTAAATCTCAGCTTTCTAATTAGCAAGGTATATTTCATCTCAAGCTTGGACCCACATTATTTTTCAATGTAAACATTCAATATTGACTTCTGTTTTCTAGATATTAAATTCTATCGAGATTAGTATGGATATTTATGATCTTATAAGAATATAGATAAATCCCTTGAATACTTTTTCCAATTTATTTAAACATTTCTAGTATGACATCACAAATAGGACATTAATATGTCTCAAGTACCTTATGCAGACCAGTTAATTTAATGATTTTGTGCACATATTAAGTCCAACATAATTTTATCAAATCTATATTAATATCCAGTATTTACAGATACGTTTATTTACCAAAAATAGTTGTCTCATGTTTCCCTTTTATAATTAAACCCAGCACTTCTCTTTTTTCCACCCGAAACCTGTTTTATCCTGGCAACCAACACATTTTTTTTCTCCGACTTTTAGATCATGCAATAAATAAACATGATTGCCATCAAATCTATTTTAGATTATTCCCAGTTATTGTATGCCTTAATTTTTTATTGCATTAACTCGAGTTGCCTTTTGGTTCTGTTATTAGAGAATGTAGCACAATTTGTTTCCCATTCACTTGAAGAAAGCCTGAATTGATTTCCTTTTCTTTGACTAGAGGAAATAATGCTGCTATAATCCTCTGTGTTTTGGCGTTTGGGCGAATGTTACATTTTATTTCTATGAGACAAAGCCTGGAAAGATCAATTCCTGTGCTATACAGTGGGTATTTGCTTATTTCATATGCTAAGAACCTGTCAAATGGTTTCAGAAGTGGATTTCCCATTTGACATTTCTGACAGCATCCATTTTCTCTGTTTCTTGATAACATTTAGTATGGTCATTATAGTATTATGTGAAGTAATTCTTATACATGTTTTATGATTTCATTTTGGTTTTAATGTCCATTTATTTGGCGACTGATGATGTTTTTCTTATGCTTATTTTCACAAGATATACTTTGCTGGTTTCTAATTGATGTTCTTTTTTACATTAAGTTTTGAGAGTTCTATGTAGAATCTAGATTTGAGGCATTCTTCACTTATAAGATTTATACATATTTTATCCTTGACTATAGGTACACCTCATCATCATTATAATCATCACCATCATCATCGTCACTATCAGTATTACTACTATTACTTTTCCACATGTATGTATGGTCCTGGGGCTTGAACTCAGGGTCCCTGAAATTTCTTGCAATTTGTTAAAAATTTACCATTTCAGTCATGCCTCACTTTTGGCTTTTTGCTGATTAATCAGAGATAATATTCTCAAGGACTTTATTTTGTGGAGGGCTGGCTTCAAACAGCAAAACTTAAATCACAGGCTCCCAAGTAGCTAGGATGAGATACATGAGCCACCTGCTTCCAACTTCTATTCACTACTTGTATATGAGCTTTCACAGACCAAATGATTTTACCCTTTCATTGAGTTCTACTATACTGTTTCTCTTGCCTATAATTTTAATGCCAAATTTAAGAAAGCTTCATCTCCAAAATTATCAAGAGCTCTTTCTTTGTTTTACATTTACATCGCTCGTTTTGTTTTATTTGCCACGTTTTAATCCTGCTTGATGTTAATATTTGAATAAGTTGTTATGTTTAAGTCAATGTTTACTTTTTAATTCTCCCCAATATTGTCTAACCTATCACCACTTATTAAAAAGAATGTCATTCCACAAATGTTTGGTTTTACCCCTTATTAAATATTCCTTGGTAATATTTATGTGGAGCTAATCTGGTGCTGTACAGACACATTGAGCTGTACAATTTTCCTCTACAAATATAACAATTTTACACTATCAGTTTATTTTCCTTTGTGAATGAGTCAGAGTGCTGGTCAGGTGTTTTTAGAAGTTGTCATAAACATAAATAAAACTGTGAAGCTGGACGGATGTTGGATCATGCTTGTAATCCTAGCTGCATAGGAGGCTGTGATCTGAGGATTGTGGTTCAAAACCAGCTGGAAAGGGAATGTCTGTAAGACTCTTATGTCCAATTAACCACCAGAAAACCAGCAGTGCCAGAGTTTCTCAATGGGTAGAGCACTCATTTGAGCTGACAAGCATTGGGTCAGTGCCCAGGACCAGATTTCAAAACCCATGAATGACCAAAAAATAGAGGAGGAGACAATTTATATCTTGGCTCAATTGTATCCTCCAATCCACAAAAATTATATGTCCCCATTTATTTAGATTTTTGCTTTTATATTCAGCATTGTATAATTTTCAATGACGGTAGGTGAACAGTACTTTAATAATTTTGACGATGTGTGAAGTTAGCAGAAAGGAATTCATAGAAAACAGTTGAAAAATAAAGGGCAATGGGAATGGAGAAAAAAACAGGTTAATCAGGCCCTTGATCAATATGAGAGTGTGTAAAGTATTTCAATAAGATTTCTTCGTACAATTAATATACATCAATTAATAAATATCTTCCAAAGGCATTTGTATTCAAGTATGACATAAAGGATATATACAGATTCTGTGGTGAAATGAAAGAAAGATAGATGAGAAAATACATACTTATAGTAACTGTGTAAATAAAATAAGAAATTTGGTTAACATCGTGAGGACACATGGCTCATTAGATGAGAAGGCTACTGGCATCTAAGATAATACCAAAATGTCAGACTTGAGCCTAACTTTAAGACTGCTTAATACTATTGTTTTTTGAGTCAGTATTCTTTTTGTGGTTGTTATTGGTGGTGGTGGTCGTGGGCCTTGAACTCTGTGCCTGGGTGCTGTCCCTCAGCTCTTCAGCTCAAGCCTGGAGTCATAGCACCACTTCCAGTTTTCTGGTGGTTTATTGGTGATACCAGTCTCATGGATTTTTCCTGCCCAAGCTGGCCTTGAACCACAATCATCAGATCTCAGCCTACTGAGTACCAGTGGTGTGAGCCCCCAGCACCAGGCTTCAGTCAGTATTCTTAGTACAAGGAAAAAATACAAATGGTTTGGAACCAAGCTGTAGAAGACTGCCTTTTTTGCTTTAGAAGAGAGCTGTCAGGTACCTTATGAGATGATAGATTTAACAAAAATTGAACATATCAGTCCACACTGAATGCTACCAAACATTTTGCAAAGTTCCAAAAATGATAAGAACATTAACTGTAATAATTACCTCGGCAATAAAGGACATGTTTGAGTGTTCTGTCTTTATTATTACTGTTGTAAATGTACAATGCCATTTTATTCATTTTTGTTGTTGTTTCCTTTGTATGTTATTTCCCCTATGGCATATCCCCTGTTGTCACTGTACTCAGTTTTGATACCCTGCATCTTGTATATACATGTCTAATCTGGGGAGGGGAAGGAGAATTACAAAACGGTGAAACAAGGACACAGGATGACACATTGCAACAAATATACTCACAAGACCGTATATTGGAAATGAACTTTACCACTTCATGCAGTAAGCGTTGGGTTGATAGGAATGTGAGAGCTGGGGGCTGGGGGAGGGAAGGGGTAGTGGGACAACACAAGGAAGGGAAAGGGTAACAATGATCAACAACTAATGTACTCATTGCCTTACTCATGTAACTGTAACCCCTCTGTACATCTTAACCATAAAATAAAGTAAAGTAAAATCAATAAAGGACATGTTTGACAAATAAAGTAAAATGATAACTTACAGAGAAATGAAAATAATAATATACATATATGTCTGTATATATGTATATACACATATGTATATTCATATATGTATACAAAATAGGCATCTGTATGTATACACATATAAGTATGGATATATGCACATGTATACATAGTGTGTATTCATATTCATTTACTTAAAACACTTGAATCCAAAATATATTAAGAGCATATTAATACCAATGAAAAAAATTAACCATCGTGAATAAATTATCAAAAAATTGAAATACATATCTCTATATTAATATAACAACAACCAAGGAACATATGGAAGTATCGTAACATACCTAGACATTGCATACATATAGAGATTAGTGGAAATAGAAACAACAATGAGATTGCACTGCACAACTACTATGTAGAAATTGGAATTCTTATACATTGGTGCTTGTCACTTAAAATGATAGAGTCAGTTTGTTAAACATACTGGCAATCTTTAAGATATTACACATAGAGTTGCTTCTATGATCCAGTGTATTTTTTGTTTTCTTTTTGGTCAGTCGTGGGGCTTGAACTCTGGGCTTGGGCACTGCACTCTCAGCTCAAGGCGAGCGCTCTACCACTTGAGCCACAGCGCCACATCGGTTTTCTAGTGGTTTATTGGAGATAAGAATCTCACAGACTTTGCTGCCTGGGCTGGCTTTGAACCTTAATCCTCAGATCTCAGCCTCCTGAGTAGCTAGGATTACAAGCATGAGCCACTGATGCCCAGTTTGATCCAGCATTTTGAAGCATAATTTTATATACAAAATATATTTCAACATATATCCAATGAGACACATGTACAGGAATATACATAGCAAAACCTTTTGCAATAACATATGATAAAATATTGAAATGTCCATTGAGGATGTTATATAATTATTCACATGCATACAAAACAATATACTCCATCCATGAGAAAAATTTACATGGGCTTCCTTTGGAAACAGTAATATTACATGGAAGAAATGGATAGACTACATATTATAATAATGTGAGCATTTTAAAATTGGCACATCTGTAGAAGTAGAATATGAAATAATAGCTGCTCAAGAGGAGGGAGGTTGAAATGATGACAGGAAGTGACTACTAATAAATATTGGAGTATTTTGAGAGGGTAGTGATAAAATGTTCTAGAACTGAAGCTGATGTTCTTACTCCAACTCTTTAACATTTTAAGAATCATTGTACTTTATTAAAGAATTACAGAGTGCATTTGCATAAACCTGAGGAAAAATTTTTATAATAGCAGTGTGTGAATCTGAATAGTAGTGTGTGCAAATTTAGAATTTAAAATCCCAGAAATCTGTCATGCATAACTTTAGTATGTTGATGAATAAAACTAGCAATAAAGTATAATCATTGATATATATTCTCTGAGTGATGATATATGATATTGCAAGTAAGTGAATATTCTACAAAATTATGTAAATTGAGGGATGAGATAGGATTGAGAAGGATGAGGGATAATGATCATCAAGGTGCATTGTATTGGCCATGGAATGTGGCTCAGTGGTATACTGCTTGCCTTGCATGTGTGAAGCCTTGGGTTTGATTCCTCAGTACTACATAATTTTTAAAAAGCTGGAATTGGCAATATGACACAAGGTGTAAAGTGCTAGAGTGAGGAAAAGAAGCTCTTGGGCATTGCCAAAGCCCTGAGTTCAAGCCCCAGGACTACTAAAAAAACAAAAAAAAGCTTCATTGTATAAGCCAGGCAGTAGCTGCTCACCTGTAATCCTCAATAATCAGGAGGCTGAGGATTGAGGTTTGAAGCCATCCCAGGCAAGAAAGTCTGTGAGATTCCTTTCTCCAATTAAATCTCAGAAAAATCTGATAGTGCTGCTATGCCTCAAGTGATAGAGTTCTAATGTTCATGCAAAGGAGCTCAGGGACAGCGCCCAGACCCAGAGTTCAAACCTCAGAAGACAAAAAAGAAAAAAAAAACACACTAAACACTATTCATAAACTGCTTTGTCAAACAGCAACTCCCATACAATTACTTAAAGTTAATTAAAAATATGATTAGAATAAAATACAAATCACTTTGGGAACCAGACATAGATAGAATACAGGGGACAGAGTAAATTTTATATCACACAGATTGAGTTGAAATGTGTTCTTCAGTCTTCTTACATCATTTATGAAATTGAAAATACTGCCAAATATAGGTCAATTTCCTTGAGGAATAGTTTGAATTCTATTGTCTTTTGATAGTAAACCATAGAGGTGATTTTTTGCCTCTTTTTGAAGTATATCTGACACTTTAAAGTAGATTTTTCTTAATCTAATATTAATTTAAAAAATAATTTATTAGGGTGATGTTGGTCAGATTTTTTTCCAGTAAATCTTATCCCTTATAATAAGTGAGAGCATGCTGTGTCAGTCTCCTATCAATATGACAACATACGTTATAAAATTAACTTAAATTGGGGAAAGATTAATCTTGGCTTCTGATTTTATACATTTCAGTTTATGTTTCTTATCCTCCTTGCTTTTGGTTGGTGGTGACACAGTACCCCATGTCAGGAACATGTGATGGAATGTGTGTATTCATAGCAGCCAGGAAGTAAAGAAGAGGAGGAATAGGAGTGGGAGAGGGAAAAAGAGGAGGAGGGGAAGAGAGAGAGTGAGACGGAAAAGGAGAAGGGAAAGGAGAAGGAAACAGAGAAGGAAAAGAAGGAAGAGGAGGAAAGGACTTGATCTTAACATCCTCTTTGATCACAAGTTCTCAGTGACCAAATCTCTACAACTCTGCCCACTTAAAAGAGTTCACTTTTTAAGGCAACATAATGAAAGCTAATTATTAATCCCAATCCTTTGTGACTTCAGATTTAATTTCTAGAGTGGTGGGTAGATATTTCTACACATTTCAATAACTTCTGTTCCTAAATATTGACTTGAATTAATCAGAGAAGCTATTTGGCATGGAGCTGGTTTGGTTATACCATTGCTGGAGAGATGAATGAAATATTTGAGTGCAAATACCTTTTATTTAACAGATAAGAAAGCTTCAAGAGATTTCATTTTGTGACCTTCAAAAATGACTATTTCATCTAACTCATAATGACTTGAATTTTTCATAAACTTTATGGCATCTACATTCAAGTTTTTGTCATCTATAGTGAGGTTCTTTCTTTCTACTTGAAGGAAAAATTATTATTATCATGATCATTTATTTCTTAAATATTTTATAGAGAGTAGGTATAATATGAATTTCCTACCATTCAAAAATAAGTTATATTCAAGTCTATAGTGTAATGCCAAAGTCGCAGGACCCCCCACAAGAAGACCACCGAGAGTCAGACTCCACAGCTGTTTTATTTAAACGGGCTGCAGCTTGGGCCTCTTCCTACACTCCAACACAGTGGAGCCGAGGAGGAGAGCCCCAAGCTAAGGATTTGCAGGTCTTATATAAGCACACAATCAACCAGGTGTTTTGATTACCACCACGTGTTGCTTTGCTAAGCAATACGTGGTGGTCACTGCCTCAAACTTTAACCTTTCATTCCCCCCCTTGACTTATGGTCCTGAGCCACAATCTTGTGGCTCTGGCTCAAAACTAAACTCCAACAGCTCTTGATTTTGAACGAGTATACCAATAAAAATCAGTCCATTTTTCTTTTCTTCAGGAGTGGTTGGGTAGGATGCTTGGAGACTTCCCATGTTTCCCCATGGTCATCCAAGACAAAGGGGTCAGCTGGTCTGGTGTGGGAACAGTGGATCCAAGCAGCAATGCCATCCACCTTAAGGGCAGTAGGTGTAGCCAAGAGCACCATGTAAGGTCCCTTCTACCATGGTTCCAGAGATCGCAAGTTGTGCCTTCGAACAAACACCCAGTCCCCTGGTTTAAACAAATGTGGGGTATGAATAGAAATAGAATCATATAATGCTCTAAGCTGGGGCCCCATACTCTTATGCACCAGCTGTAAATAGTCAAGCTTACACAGAAATTCAGTATCATCCAAATCAGCAAGCAATTCAGTCTGAAGGCTAGGGATAATGGGTGGAGGGTGTCCATACATTATTTCAAAAGGAGTAAAGTCAAGCTGATAGGGTGAATTTCTCATTCTAAACAAGGCAAAAAGAAGGAGCGATACCCAGTCTGTGCCACTCTCCAAGGCCAATTTAGTTAAGGTCTCTTTTACAGTCAGATTCATTCTTTCTACCTGCCCTGAACTCTAGGGTCTCTAAGCACAGTGCAATTTCCAATCTGTTCCCAGTACCGCGGCTATTCCCTGACTTACTTTTGAGACGAAGGCCGGTCCATTGTCCGACCAGATGGTGGATGGGAAGCCATAACTGGGTAGGATTTCTTCCAGGATCTTCTTAGTCACGACGTTCGCGGTCTCATGCTTTGTTGGGTAGGCTTCAACCCATCCTGAAAAAGTATCTACAAAAACTAGCAAATATTTATATCCAAAATATCCAGTTTTAATTTCTGTGAAGTCTACTTCCCAATGCACACCTGGCCTATCTCCATGGAGGCTAGCTACTTTTGTAACTGGTTTATTGGGGACATTGGTGAGCTGACAGGTTTTAAAATTTTTAACAATGTCCTCATTGAGTTGATTTCCTTGCCTAATTTTTACATCTGAGTGTCGGAGCAAGTCCTGCATTCTTCGGGTTCCTGCCCCAGTTTTCCACCAGTCTTTGTTTCCTTCTCTGTCTGGGGGTTTATAGGCCATGGGAATTTTCTTTATCCACTCCAAGTCTTCTTGGGAGTACTGAGGCTCAGGAGGCAACACGTGGTGGTCACTGCCTCAAACTTTAACCTTTCAATAGGAATAATTGGATAAGTGCTGGAATATCTTGCTTTAGTTCAGATTTAAAGTTAAATTTACAAAGTGCCTTATAGTTCAATTTTGGCAATAAAAATGAAAAACAGGCATGTTTTATCCTGAAGAATGTCATTATTTTATGTGTGAAAAAATAAAATAAACATAATATTAATTCAGTGGAAATAAGAAATCAAATTCTTCTGTAATGCATCGATTCCATAAATTATGAAATATATTGGTAAAATTAATAAAACTTGTATTAAGTATGTTACTTAAGACATGAAGCAAGTGATAAGTTTGTTTTCTAGGTGATATTGATATAGAAATCAAAGCCCAAAGATTCCAGAGTTCTGTGTGATTGATACGTGTCAATTTACACATATGTTTGTCTCATCTCAATGTTATTTCAGCATAACTGAGAACAGAACTAAATAAAAATATCACTCAAATGTTTAGCTTTATTTTGTTACTAAATATGTCATTTTGTATCTATTTTATTTGAAAAATCTGGTAAATTTATTTAAGTCATATCAACAATAATGAGAAATAAGCAGGATCTAGCTCCTTAAAAGAGAATGAATAAGAAAAAAAATTTCTCTATTGTTTTCTTCCAAGGCTGAATTAAGCCAGGCCCAAAGAAACATAGGTCCCATGCTTTCACTTATTTGCAATAACTAGTATTTGTCTGAGACAAGCAGAAACGGTCAGATAAGTTATGTTAGGCAAAATGGACCCCAAAATAAGGACTCAAATGTTATTTTTTTCTTTCTTGCTATTGTTTCTAACATATTTATAAGATGATTTCTTTGTTGCTTTGTATGTCTCTTCCCCATGGTATAACCCCTGTTTTCACTGTATTTGATGTTGGTATACTTTGTGGAGGGGGAGGAAAAAAAAACTTATTGTTTAAATAGTGATAAAGGTGGACCCATTGAAATAAAGAAATGTACAAGCCATTTTGTTTAAAAACGAACTTTACAACTTTGGCGGAGGGGGGCTGGGGTGGGCATGGGAAAGGATACGAAGGGGAAACAAAGGAGGAGGCAACAATGCTTGTTAAGAAATGCACTGATTACATGGGCCATGTAATGGTAACCCTCTGTAATGTATTTTCACAATTAAAAAAGAAAGAAAAAGAAAGAAAGAAAAAAGTGAAACAACAAAGAAAAAAATTGAACATCATTTTGCATTTTGACTTTGTATATTTTGGTGCTTTGCAATTGTGTATTATGTGACTATCCCATAAATCTGGGCTCAAATCACTAGGGCCACTGGAAGAAAATTTCAAAATCTAAAGCAGCTAACACCGCTGTGCAATTGTTTGTGGGTTTCACTACAGTAGCAGCAGGGCATTGTTATACCTGGAATGGAGACCCTTCAAAAATCACCAGAGACCAAGATCAATGTAAGTGAAAAAGAAGTCATTTATTTGCAAGTTCAAGCTTTGTCCTCCACGCACTCGGTAACCCGTGACACTAAGAAGCCCTGAGCATAGACTCAGTACAGTTTTCATGGTATTGAAAACACAACCTTAAGGGAGTGTTACATGAGATATTACATGATTGGCTAATATTTTAAGCAAATTAAGCTACACATACATGATTGGTTATTATTAATACTGACTTGTTATTGACGGATACCACTTGGCGACTGGGTCACCTTGTCTTGTATAGCCACCCAGTGTTTGGTTGATGTATCCAGAGAAAATTCCTGTAGCTTGCCCAAGGATTATTTATGTTTCAGTTGCCTGGCAATTGTTTTCTTTTCTATATCATTTCTGGGTCAAATTCATGGTTCTTTTTACAATCCGTACCTCACAAGATGGTTGCTAGTCTGTAATGGAGTTACTTAGTTATTTATTGTGCCTCTTTAAGTCTTAGACTCTTCATTCCCCCGTTTCTATTATGCACCTGAAAGGCTAATCATTGTCCTTACGGGCCTGCGTTATGTCTTTTATCAGGGATTAATTGATATGGCGTTCTCAAGACCATCAGTTGTACGGTATTGACTCGTTTCTTAACACACATCACTAATGGATTTACAACACAAGGCCCTATAGTGAACACAAGCACTATAATGATAATGGGACCCAACAGAGTGGATATTAATGTAGTAATCCAAGGGGAATAGTTAAACCATGATTTAAACCATCCTACTTGCTGTTCCCTTATTCTTTTACAACTCCAGAGTGATTTGCATAGAAGCAACATTCTTCCCCAGGGCAGCACATAGACCTTCTTGCTGTAAGAAAATTAAGTCCAGCCCTTGCCTGTTTTGTAACACCACCTCAGGTAAGAAATCATGAGATTTTTGAAGGTAGGCTGTAGAACGTTCCAGGTTTTTGATATCCTCATCTATAGAAGCACAAAGGTTAGAGTAGGGTGTTCTCTGAGTAACCAGGGATGCTACTCGAGTCCCTACTCCAGCTAAGCCCACCAGGGCCACGATAGTCACGGCTGTTATTATTTCTATTTTAGCTCTTCTCGGCCAATAGCTTGCTGTGGACATTTTTATCATCTTGTCTTCCAGAGAATTGTCAAGTAATCGTGGGATGAGTTGCACCGTGACACAAAAGCTGTGGGTCCTATTTAAAACTTCCAATGCACAAAAGGGGTTAGGTCAGTTGAACATGTCTACCAAACATCTTGGAGAGGTAATCGATAAGCTTCCCCAGGAGTCCATTCTTGGGTCTGATTACATAAGTGAGTAAAATTAGTTAGTATTCGTCCTACACATAACCGTTGTCCTATAACTGCCTTTAGGGTAAGTTTTGCCTCTTTTTATTCCCATCTGCATGATTTACTTGTTTTAGTTACATTCTGAAGCCCTGCAATACCCTCATAACATGGGGGTCTCATATCATAACACATCCAACATGTACTGGTAATATCAGGGCAGGTCTGATTTATTAGATTATAAGTTTGAACCAACAGCTGCCATAGAGAATCCTCCAGCAAGGGATGTTCTCCCTGAGGGGGTCTCCTCTTTTCGGAGGAGATGGGGTCACTACAGCCTAGGGCTTTTTCTTTTCACTTACTTTGGCTTTTGTGGCAGAAGCCGGTCTTAAAACAGTGTTTGGTCCCATTACTGAAAGGAAATAGCTAGCTGTGGCAATTGTCTGTAGAATTCTAAGTGTGCCATTGTGAGTCTTTCAACATCAGTAAAATCTTAGTCCCCAAGTCTTTCCTAATTCCCAACCTAGGACTTGTTTTCCCTTGTCTGTGAACCGAACTGTCTCTCAGGCATCAGAATCCTGGGAAACCCTAATTTGTTGGTGCACAGGAATCCCATTAAACTGGATGCCCACTGGCCCTTGATTTAGTAAAATTAACAAGGTCTCCTCCTTTTCCTTTCCATTTTCCTGAGGTACTTGTTTTGCAGCCCCAGCTCTTACAGTAAAAATCCTCTGGTCCTCCACAATTACTAGTCCTTCCTTCCCCTGGGCAAACATACCAGTGTCTCCATCTACACTCAACAAGCCTAGGTCCTTACCATACTCCCTCAGCGAGCTGGCACAAATTAAATATAAGCCTGTATAGAAACCATAGGGACGGTCCCTCTTTCACAGCCAGAGGGAAACGTTTTTCCATTACCTGATTACTAATAATCCAAGCCCAATTATATGGGCGATTAGGATTGCAGGCATCCACTATTATGTCAATACAATTTCCAAGTAAGGTATACGTCAACAACCATTTCATGACTTAGTCTTTTTACGGCTCAATTTGAGCTTTAAGGATTGTCTTTGGAAATTGAGACTTATCACTCTGAGTTCTCTCCAATATCGCTTATGGGATCTGCAGGCTTTGCATGCAAATCGTGGATCCAGGTAGCGATGCCGTCAACTTTGAGGACAGTTGGATTCGTCAAGATGACCACAAAGGTCCTTTCCACCGCGGTTCCAGGTTTTCCTGTCGGTGACTTTTCACCAGGACCCAGTCCCGGGGCAGAAGTGATGTGGGATCGTTGGAGGGCCTGACTTGTACAGCACATTCAGTCTAGGCCAGACATAAAGGCGAGTCCTCTACAGGACCCTGAGAGAGAACAAAAGTTCAGAGTCATCATCTTCCCTAAGAAACTGCTCTGAAAATTAGAAATTATGGGAGGGGGCATTTCGAATACAATTTCATAGGGGGAAAGACCAATTTTCAAAGGGGAGTTTCGTACTCTGTATAAGGCAAAGGGAAGGAGAGTTACCCACTCACCACCAGTCAACATAGTCAATTTGGTCAGGGTCTACTTTACAGTTCTATTCATCCTTTCTACCTGTCCTGAGCTTTGGGGGTCTATAAGCGCAATGCAGTTTCCAATCTGCCCCAAGAGCATTAGCAATTCCCTGACTTACCTTCAACACAAAGGCTGGTCCATTATCTGATCCTATCATGCTAGGGAAGTCAAACCTGAGTAAGATTTCTTCCAGCAATTTCTTAGCCACCACCTGTGCTGTTTCATGCTTTGTAGGAAAGGTTTTTACCCATCCTGAAAAGGGAAAACTAATAGATATTTATATCCATACTTGCCAGGTTTGATTTCTGTGAAGTCCACCTGCCAGTAGGTTCCTGGTCTATCTCCTCTTATCCAACTGCCTGGTCCTGCCTGAATTTTCCCTGCATTAGTCAGCTGACATGCTTTAAAGTCCCTGACAATCTGTTCTATTTTAGCATGTCTATTCTTGACCCTAAGACCAGTATTTCTCACCAGGTCTTGCATCTTCCTCCCACTCGTGTGGGTGCTCAATGCATTTTCAGTAGTATTTTACTCCATAACTGTTCAAGCAATACAATGTTGCTCTTAGAGTCTCTCCATTAACCATTTAGGCATTGTGCCATTGTTAGTTGATCAATCCATTTTAAATCTTCTGTGGTATATGTAGGAATGTCCAGGAGAGTTCTTGCACCGGGGTCTGGCAGGTTTATCATCATTACAGAGTCTTTTTGTGTTGTCATTTCCCTGGCAGTTCTGTCGGCCAGGTTATTGCCTTTATTCACAGCATCTTTAAGTTTTTGAGGTCCAGGTAAATGAACAATGGTCAACTTCTTAGGCAACCAAAGAGCAGCGATTAAGGCCAAAATTTCATCTTTATTTTTGATGGACTTTCCCTATGCTGTCATTAATCCTCTTTCTTTGTAGATAGCTCTGTGTATATGAGCCATTGCAAATGAATACTCACTATCACTATACAGAGTTAGTCTTTTATTCTTTCCTAGCGTTAGTACTTGGGGTCAGGGCTAATAATTCGGCTCTCTAGGCTGACGTGCCTATGGGCAGAGGTTCGGCCCAAGCCACATCAGTCTCAGTCATTACTGCTGCTCCCGTGTACCTGTGTCCTTGATGAACAAAGCTGCTCCCATCTATAAACCACACGAGTTCAGCATCTGGTAACACTGATCTCTTAAGTCCTCTTGGATATTACGGACTTGCGCCAGGATCTCCGAGCAATCATGTAGTGACATGTCTAGGTCTGGATCTGGTAGAAAAATCGCTTGGTTGACAGCTGAGGGAACCAGGAAATTAATTCTGAAAGGACTGAGTAGCAGTCCTTGGTAATGGATTAGTCAGGCATTGCTGAGCCATCGATCTGGTGGCTGCTTTAACACACTCTCAATAGCATGGGCGTGGTCACATACAGTTCCTGCCCCATAGTTAATTTGCATCTTTACCATTAGAGCAGTAGCCACTTTCATTCTCAGGCATGGTGGCCATCCTGCTGCCACCGGTCTAATTTCTTTGATAAGTAGGCTACTGGTCTTCTCCATGGGCCTAGATATTGGCTTAGGAATCCTTTCATAATCCCATTATGTTCATCCACATAACAAATTAAATTGTTCAGTTGTATCAGGGAGTCCTAATGCTGAGGCTGTCAATAAGGCAGTTTTTATCTGTTCAAAGGCTTGTTCAACCTACTCCATCCATAAAAACAGCTGCTTTTCTTTGGTAGCCTCATAAAGGGGTTTAGCCAACTCCGCAAACCCAGGAATCCACTGAAAACAAAAGCCTGCTGAGCCCTAAAGCTCCCTTACATGGTGCTGAGACTGGGGTGTTGGAATTTTAAGGGCAATTTCTTTTCTTTCTTTTGTAAGCCACTGCTGCTCCCCTTTCAATAAATAGTCCAGATAAGTTACCTCTGATTTGCAGATTTGAACTTTCTTGGCCAACACTCAAGAAACCAAGGCTTCCCAAAGTCTGGAGTAAATCCTCCATTCCTCGGATGCATTCTCTTTCAGTTTTAGCAGCAATTAATAAGACATCCACATATTGCAACAAAGTCAAGCTAGGGTGGCTTCCCCTAGCCTCACCTAAGTCCTCATGCAGGGCTTCGTCAAAGAGTGTTGGTGAGTCTTTAAATCCTTGAGGAAGTCTTTTCCAGTTCAGCTGTCCATTAATATCTCTTTCTACATCTGTCCACTCAAAGGAGAAGAGATCTTAGCTTTTAGCTGCCAAGGGTAGGCTGAAAAAGGCATTTTTTAAATCTAATACTGTGTACCACTGCCTTTCGGGAGGAAGGGGGCTCAGGAGTGTGTAGGGATTGGGTACAGTCGTGTGAACGTCCACTACCCATTTGTTTACCTCCCTTAAGTCCTCCACTGGCTTATATTCATTGGAGTGGGGCTTACAGACTGATAGCAGGGGAGTGTTCCATGCCGACTGACAGGGCGCAGTATATCCAGTTCTAGCAGACACCTAATGTGGGGGGTTATTCCCACCCGTGCCTCCATGCATATAGGGTACTGCCAGACTATGACTGGGTCAGCTCCTGGCTTTACCTCAATAAATAGAGCTGGTCTATTCTTTGCTAGTCCCACTCCTCCAATCTCTGCCCAGGCTTATGGATACCTTTCCAGCCAGTAGGTGATTTCTTGTTGAGGAGCCTGAGGTGATTGCTGCAACCGGTACTCATCTTCCAGGCTCATAGTCAGCCCTTGTATTGGTCTCCCTTGGGCATCTGTCACCTGGGAGCCTTCTGGATAGAAGTGAATCTGTGCCCCGACCTTAGTCAACAAGTCTATTCCTAATAAGGGAAAAAGGCTCTCTGGGATAACTAAAAATGAGTGAGACACTCGTCCCGTCACCAGATCCACTGTTCTTTGGGTGGTCCATGAGTATCGTTTAACTGCTGTGACCCCTTGCACCCAAGAAGTTTTGTTCGAAAGTTTTCCATGGGGCTTTATTACTCCTTGGGACATTTTGAGTTGTGGTCATATCCCAAATTGCTGAAAGTATCGGCTATTTCATTTTGTGACAATTGTAATTAATTTTCTCCTTTCCTCTGGTCTTATGTGTGGATTGATATACATTGAAATGGGTCAGAACCAGAATGCACCTCACACTCCCCTTACCTTCCTAACAAGTAATTGAAAGAATGTTAAGGACAGAGCTAACAATGTCCCAATGTGTAAAGTGTGGACTAGCTGGTTTGTCTAAGATCCCAAAGGGGTAGACAGAGACACTTTGCGATATTCTAGCAGTGGCATCCGATAGATTACCTGACTCCAGCTTTGCTTCAAGTGGGCCAATCTTTCTAGGCCAGATTTCACCCTTCGAGGTGGAAAAATAAGGGGATCTGAAAGAGAAAGTAGTTATTATTGGATGAAGAAACAGAGCGAAGACTAACAGCCTCAAACAGAGAGAAACAGAGTCTCTTGACATCCACCTCCGGATGAACCTGAGTGAGGAAATGTTTCATAATACTCATATTACAAACACACAGACATTAGGACAAGACACACATTTAACATCATGCCCATGGTAGAGTGTCAGACAGAAAGTGAAGGATTACAGACAGGATAAATCCCAAATGTCCTCACTAGTAGACAGTCTACCTTATAAACTATCAGAAAGAAAGTTTCTGGCAACAAACAGGCCCAAGTGTCCACACTAGTGGATAGTTTATCTTCCGCGGGAAATGGGGGACCTCTCCCACCAGTCCAGTTGGCTGCCTTATAGCACTATCCAACAGGACTTCTTGTCAACTCCAATACCAATCCTGCTGGACATAAAGACCCCAGACAGTTACAAAGTGGCAATGCCTTAACTTACCAGCCATTCTTTGCTACTCTCTGATCAGGTATCTGGGTGGGTTTATGAGTTTATCCCGGACGATCCTCCACCTGTTATACCTCCTCCAAAGACCGCCAGAAACCAAGATCAATGTAAGTGACAAGAGTGGTTTATTTGCAAATTCGAGCTTGGTCCTCCATGCACTCGGTAACTGGTGACACTAAGATGCCCCGAGCATAGAATCAGTACAGTTTTTATAGTATTGAGTAAACAACCTTAAGGGAGTGTGACATGAGAAATTACATGATTGGCTAATATTTTAAGCAAATTAAGCCACACATACATGATTCCTTATTATTAATACTGACTTGTTATTGACGGGTACCACCTGGCCACTGGGTCACCATGTCTCGTATGGCCACCCAGTGATTGGTTGATGCATCCAGAGAAAATTCCTGTGGCTTGCCCAAGGATTATATATGTTTTAGTTGCCTGGCAATTGTTTTCTTTTCTGTGTCATTTCTGGGTCAAATTCATGGTTCTTTTTATAATCCGCACCTCCAAAGGTGGTTGCTAGTCTGTAATGGAGTTATTTAGTTCTTTATTGTGCCTCTTTAACTCAGACATTTCAGCACAAACTCTACAAAGGAAATAATTCTAGTTCTTTGCAGGCAAGAATGTGATGAAAAGCATACTTTTACCGTCCTACATGAAATAAGAAGACACACTTTAAAAGCTTACTAAGTGATCAGTCCTTAAATAACAGTGCCAGTTTTAAGGCACTGTAGATAATTCAAGTCCTTTACCTCCCCACAACCATAACTGCCATTCACAAATCATTGCCAAGGTGAATTTCTAGGTCTTTTTGATATTTCAAATGGCTTAGGAGTAACATAAACAATAATTCAACTGGTTGAGAAAATTTAATTTAGAATAAGCAAAAAATCAGAGTCAACTACATAGCATAACCTTTAGGGAAAATGAATTAAGGAATATGGTATGTCCTTTGTAAGTTAATATTAGACATTAGGGCAAAATGCCAGTAACAGGCTCTGCAAGAAGGACATAGAACTCTTTAAGATATATTAAAGATTACCTAGGGACAAGTAATTTTACCTACATTTTCTATTATATGATAGCACATTTGTATCTGCTGATCAGAGAGACTCAAAAAGTTTTTAAATGAAAAATGCATTGTCATGAATGAATGAAATCAGGGATTAGATGGCTTAGGAGCTGGGTGGTTCCGTTAAGTAATCTCATTATTTTGAATGATCTAGTTTTTTGTATATGTGGAATTATGAAAGTATTTTATGACTGGGCAAGGAAGTTTATTATTAGATAGATCATTTTCTCATACCCAATGTCAGGAACCTAACCTAAGTTAGATTGGTAAAAATGTGAGTATGAGTGTGTGTGTGTGTGTGTGTGTGTGTGTGTGTGTGTGTGTGTGTGTGCCTGTAAGCATGTATTTAGAAGGAAGAAACTTCTTTCTCTCAGGGTATAGACTTAATTGCATTAGCTATAATAAATTAATGACAGCAGATAAAGGTAATTAATATTTTGTGCCATATGTTTATGTTCCTAAGAATGCATGAACAAACTAAAAATTATGTATGGGATATGAGTTTTTTGGAAGGTCTGCTGAAATTATAAACATTTGGAATCTTGAGAAGGATATCAATGGCAATGATTTTAATGTAGAACAATTTTAGACAACACTTGCAAGGATATGTAATCCTATATGAAAATGCAATATTTATTGATTTTTCCATAGCTATACTATTCTATAAATTTGTGGGGAAACAAGTTAAATTATAGAAATATAAAGTAATGTCATTATTTATTGTATACAGTTTTACACTTTAGTTTCTTCAAGTAGACATCCCATTTGTTTCTACTATATAAGAAGGGAAACCCTAAATATTACATTTTGTGCCATATTTCACATTGGGAAGCTTTGTCTATATCAATAAGTTTATGTATTTTGTTTCTGCTTTCCTATTCATAACTCTGTTTCTCATAGTATTCTTCTAAGAATTTTTTCTTTCTCCCAGTTTGGGGCTTGAACATACCTCAAGCTCTCAGTTTGTTTGCTAATAGTAGTAAATCTCCAAAAAGAACCATGTAGTTATTTGGAGATAGAACATCATGAACTTTCTTACCAGCCTGAAAACCATTATCCCTCAAGTCTCATCCTTCTTAAAAACTAGAATAATAGAGATGAGTCATGGACCCCAAGCGTCAATGACTTTTCATGTCTTATAGATTCCTCATGTTTTCTAGTAATTGTAATAATAAACCACCACAGTAAATACTTTGCCTCTGAGTTGGTGGAACTAGAACTCCAAGATCAGAATTGGCTTCTTCTGAGTCCTCTTTCCTTAGTATATTCAATTCCTTCTGCTTCTCTTGGAGGAGAATTCAACTTAAATGCTACCTTTGAGATACTGTATCCACATGCAGTGAATGAGTTTTCGATTTTAATATGACTTCAGTGGGACAGTATCCAACAAATAACATATTCCTTAATGGATAAAAGAAAATCTCTAATAGGAAATTATTTGGTTTGGCCATGGAAATTATGATTATACTTTAAAAATTAACAAAAGAGGTAAAGTTTTTATTAGAGCTTGTAAAACCAGTATGAAGTCTTGACCTTAGACATGCCGTTCTTAACCTGGCACACATTTAAATTCCTAGTGGTACGGGAGGATTGAACGCAAAACCCTGTACTTGTGAAACAACACCTCTACTACTGTCATACCTGCAGATTGTAATTGGATTACTTATTTTGAGGTAGTATCACTATGCGTGGGCCTTATTGGACTGTGGTCCTCCTAAAACAGGCAAGAAAACATTGCACCGAGCAAATGGTTAGAGTTTCTGAAACTTCTTTTTTTGTCTGGGCTTGCCTGGAACTGGAATTCTCTAATCTTTGTTTCCCAAGTAGATAAGATTATAGGTTTGAGCCACTTTATCTAGTAAAGGTATACAATTTCAAAATGTCTGGATATTGCCTGTATTTGTGCTTAACATATATACCTAACCTTAATTTTCCCCCTCTTACGTTTAGTACTCTGAGTTGAAAACATTGGCTTTCTTGATATACATGGCTTTGTTTGGAATGGAATCCCATAACAATCAAAAAAATCTCCCAAAAGTTTATGTCAAAAACCATGGAAAAGAAGACTTCAGGCTGGAAAAAAACACTAATCCTTAATTTATAAATGCAATATATTTATAGTGTTAGTCAGTGCTTTCTTAAGTATGAGAAGAGAACGAAGGCAGAAATGTGAAAAATGTCAGATATAATTTTGATAACTTTCTAGGTCTCTGTAGAAATTTTGTAGTTGTCACTTCATGTTATCTTACTATCTTAAAGCTTGCTTTATTAAAACCCTCTGGGTAGATATTGCTTGGGCTGACTCGTAATCTTCTCCAAGAAATGAGCCTTATTTTAGAAGGCTGATGGTGTAGTAAATAAAGGAATGTTGAGAAAGAGGACAGGTATTGTCACAGAATGAGCCGATCAGGTTGAACAGCTGAACAGCAAAACAAAGCAGTTTCAATTCTGATGATCCGCTAGGGAAGATATTTGGATATCTATATACACATATGCATATGCATGCATGCATGAAATCGTAATTCTCCAGTAGAATGTTGAGAAATTTGGCCTGACAATTATAAAACTATACCAAACTTGTTGCAGGAAAGGTACAGTAAAATATTAATATTTTAGAATAGATTTTGCATTGATTTTGTAAAGAATGAAAATTCTTCCTTCTTTTTATACTTTACAAATATCCCTAGTAGATTCTGTTTCTTCATATTGTAGTAGGAGAATCTATACAATGCTGAGAATTGGAATTACACAAAATATGCAATTTGGATGGGAACTGGAATTTGAAGTATGTAATCTTAGCTAGTTAAGAGATTGACATCTGAACATAACAGTGTGAAGCTAGCCTAAGTGGGAAACTTCATTAAATTCTTATCTCCAATTACCACCAGGGGAAATGAAGTTCCAGTTCAACTTATATGTAGAGCACTGGCCTTGAACACAAAAGCACCATCCAGGCCCTGAGTTTAAGCACTAGGATCACCAGAAACAAAAACACAAGATACAACATGGAATTAGATATTTTATAATGAAGTATATTTTAATACAATCTACATTGTTACAAAGACTAGACTTCTGTGTTAGCTTTATAATCTACCATAATAAGTGATATTGTCCATTTACTAAGCAGAAAGGCTTACTCAGATTTACAAGTCTGAAGGCTTCAGTGTATGTTCAGTTGGTTTTATTGTTTGGAGGGCTGTGACAAGACAATGTCAAGGTGGGAAGTATGTCAAAGAGAAATGTTTTTTACCTAAGATGATTTAAAGATAAAAGACGAAAGTATGTGAGAGGCTATGTTCTCATGGGTTTCACTCTGAAGAACGTAATCTCCAGAAGAACTATTGAGGTATTCTCCACAATCTGGGAGGAAGTGGAAAGTACTTTTTCTTTAACACATAGGTCTTTCTGCGGCATTCTAAATTCAAATGGCAACATTTTCACCAATGATAATGATTTGTCCAAGGGTGGCAGTAATTAGATATTTCAAGAAATTCTAAGCAGATCTAAGCAGACTAAATATTTTATGGAATTCCTATTAAAATATTTTCTTTCAGACTGCCTGGGTCTTAATATTACACATGTGTATATCTGTGTGTTTGTATGTGTGTATGTGTTTGAATAAATTAATACAACAATGTAGCTGATAAAAATAGTCCTATGGCTTTTGTTTTTCTTCTCATAATATGAAAGCCTGTAAAAATTACCAATCAATATTTATTGCAGCATTATTTACCATAGCTAAGATATGGAACCAACCCAGATGCCCCTCAGTAGATGAATGGATCAAGAAAAAATGGTATATATACACAATGGAATTCTATGCCTCCATCAGAAACAATGGCATTGCCCCATTTGTTAGGAAATGGAAAAACTTGGAAAAAATTATATTAAGTGAAGTAAGCCAGGCCCAAAGAAACATAGGTCCCATGATTTCCATTATTTGCAATATCTACTATATGTATGAGTCAAGCAGAAAAGGTCAGATAATGTGATGTTAGGAAAATGAACCCTTAGATATGTATTTTAATGTTTTTTTTTCTTTCATGCATGTGTTTCTAACGCATTTATAAGATTATGTCTTTGTTGCTTTGTATGTCCCTCCCCCACAGTATAACCCCTGCTTTCACTATATTTGATGTCAGTATAACTTGTGGAGGAGATGGGGAAAAACAAGTCGTTTAAGGGTACAGGTGGACCTGTTGCAACAATGAGAAGTACAAGTTGTCATGTCCAAAACGAGCTTTACAACGTCGGTGCGGGGGGGGGGGGGGAGGAGAAGGATTGGAATTGGGGGGGTGGGGGGAGGCTGGGAAGGGATGTGAAGGGTAAACAAAGGAGGAGGCTGCAATGCTTGGTAAGAAATGTATGCATTATCCTGCCCATGTAATTGTAACCCCTCTGTACAGTAAGTTCACAAATAAAAAAATGAAAAAAAATTACCAACCAAATAACATCCAAGATTAAAACATTAGTGCTGTCCAAAAGATTTGCATGCAAACCCAAGAACGTCCACCTCATTTCAGACCACCATGTTTTAGGAAAATTTTAAGTCTATAAATTATCTTGTCACCAAGGAAACAACATACAATATTTCTTTTAAAAATACCTAGATTGCAGAACACTTTACCTAGAAAATTGAAGGAATATGATTTATGCGATTTAATATAAATATTTAGACACTTAAATGTATATTCTATTATTATTATTATTATTGTGAAATATCTTACAGAGGGTTTACAATTGTTTCCTCCTCCTTTATTTCCCCATACCATCCCTTCCCCTCTCCCCCTCATCCACACATCCCTCTACCACCACCCTCCCCACCACCCCCTCCGCACACTCTACCAAAGTTGTAAAGTTCATTTATCGACATAACGTCTTATACATCTCATTATTGTAATATGTGTCCACCTGTAAACCTATTTAAACTGTTTTTTCCCATTCCCTCCAAAAATTATATCAACATCAAATACAGTGAAAGCAGCACTTATAGCCTGGGGGAAGTACATACACAACCACAAACAAATCATCTTATAAATATGTTGAAAACAATAACAAGAAAGACAAGAAAACTTTTGAATCAATATCTTGGGATTCATTTCTCCAAACAACAACCTGTCTGACAGTTTCTGTTTGTCTCAGACATATATTAGTTATTGCAAATAAGGGACACCATGGGATCTATGTTTCTTTGGGCCTTACTTTGGGACTTACTTCACTTAATATAATTTTTTCCAATCTTTCCATTTCCTAACAAATGGGGCAATGTCCATTGTGTATATATACCACGTATTCTTGATCCAATCAAGAATATGTCTAGATTGGTTCCCTATCTTAGTTATGGTAAATAATGCTGCAATGAGCATAGTGATGCTGGTACCTTTAGTATGGTTCTGTTTGTGATCATTTGAGTAAATTCCCAAAAGTGGGATTGCTGAGTCATAGGGGAGCTCTATGTGGAATCTTCTGAGGAACCTCCATAACAAATTCCAAAATGGTTGAACAAGTTTCTACTCCCACCAAAAATGCGGTAAGGTTCCCTTCTGCTCACATCACATCCAGCATTTGTTGTTATTAGGGTTCTTGATTATAACCATTTTAACTGCGGTGAGGTGGTATCACAATGTGGTTTTCATTTGCATTTCTTTTCTGGCTAGGGAGGTTGAGCATTTCTTCGTGTCTATTGTCCATCCTTCATTCGTATTCAGAGAATTTTCTCTTTAAGTATTTAGTCCACTTATTTATTGGCCAGTTGTTCCTTTGAGGATTTGTTGTTGGGGGATTTCATTTTTTGAGATCCAGGTATATTTTAGATACGAGACCCTTGTCCGATGTATGGCTAGGGAAGTTCTCCCAATCAGTGGGCTTTCTATTGATCTTGCTAGCTATATCCATTGCCAAGCAGAAGCTCTGCAAATTCATTCAATTCCATTTGTTCCACCTTTCTTTGATTTGTTGTATTTCTGGGTCTCTATTAAGAAAATATTGGTCTGGGCAAAGGAGACCTAGGGTTTCTCTTACGACATCCTGGAATGTTTTCACAGTGTCTGCTTTAACTCTGAGTTCTTTGATCCATTTGGAGTTGATTCTGATTCAGGGTGATATATAAGGATGTAGCTTTAGTTTTCTACAAGTGATTAACCAATTTTTCCAGTACCATTTACTGAAGAGGCTGTCTTTCTTTACTCATGTTTTTAGCACCCTTATTGAAGATTACAGTGCTATAGGTCTGTAGGTTCATTGCTGGGTTTTCAATTCTATTCCATCTATCCTGAGGTCTGTTCTTGTGTCAGGACCAAGCTGTTTTGATTACTATAGCTTTGTAGTAGAGTTCATAGTTTGATATTTATATTCCTCCAGCACTGTTCATTCTGTTAAGGATCATTTTGCTATTTGGGGTCTTTATTATTCCATATGAATTTTTGGATTGCTTCTTCTATTTCCTTGAAGAATGAGGTTGGAATATTGATAGGTATCACATTGAATTTGTAGATAGCCTAGGGAAGAATTTCTGTTTTCATGATGTTGATAATTCCAATCCAGGAGCATGGGAGGTTTTTCCACATTCTAATTTCTGTTTTGATTCCTTTTTAAAGTTTTTAAAGTTTTCATCATTGAGGTCCTTCACTTATTTGGTTAAGTAAATTCCTAGGTATTTTATTTTTTGTGGGGCTATTAGAAATGGAGTTGCTTTCCTGATTTCAGCCACGCTTTACCCATTGTTGGCATACAGAAAAGGCATTGATTTTTGAGGGTTAATTTTATACCCTGCTATTTTTCCAAAGGTTAGAATCAGCTTGAGGTATTTAGGACTGGAGTCCGTGGGATTCTTTTAAGAGAAGATCATGTCATCTGCAAAGAGGGAGAGTTTTACGTAATCTTTCCCTATTTGGATCCTTTTTATGTTTGCATCTTGTCTTATTGCTGTAGCTAGGCATTCTAATGCTAAAATGAATAGAAATGGAGAGAGTGGACATCCTTGTCTTATTCCTGAGTTAAGAGGAAATGGCTTTAGTTTTTCACCATTAAGTTTTATGCTGGCTGTAGGTTTGTAAGTTTGTCATACACAGCCTTTATTGTATTGAGGAATGTTCCCTAGATTCCTAATTTTTCCAGAACCCTCATGACAAAGGGTTATTGAACCTTGTCAAATGTTTTTTCTGCAACTATTGAGATAACCATGTGGTTCCTATCCTTGCTGTTTGTGATGTGATGAATTATACCAGATTATTTGGTTATATTGAACCAACTTTGCATCCCTGAAATGAATCCTGTTTGATGCTGGTGTATGATTTTGGGGATGAATTGTTCAAGTCAATTGGCCAAAATTTTGTTGAGAAGTTTTGCATCAATACTCATCAAAGAAAGAGAACAAAGAAATGGGTCTATAGTTCTCTTTCTTTGATGAGTCCCTGCCTGGTTTGGGGATGAGGGTTATGATGGCTTCATAGAATGAGTTCGGTAGTGAACTTTCTCCTTCAATTTCATTGAAGATTTGAAGGAGTATTGATGTGAGCTCTGACATGAAAGCCTTGTAGAATTCCGCTGTAAATCCATCTGGTCCTGGGCTTTTCTGAGGTGGGAGGTCTTTTATTACTGTGTCTATTTCAATACTTGATATGGGCCTGTTAACATGGTTTAACTCATTTTGGTTTACTTTCAGCATTACAATACTTGCTAGGAAAACGTCCATTTCTGCCTGGTTCTCTAATTTATTAGTATAAAGGTTTGAGAAATATTCCGTTATAATGTTCTGAAGCTTAGTTGTTTCTGTGGTGATGTTTCCATTCTCATCTCTGAGTTTATTTATTTGAGTGTATTCTCTTCTTTTTCTCATAAGATTTGCTAAGGGTCTGTCAAATTTGTTAATTTTTCAAAATACCATTTCTTTGGGGTTTTTTTGGTTCTTTCTGTTTTCACATTTGGATTCTAATTTGTTTAATTCTGATGTAATTTTAATGATTTCTTTCCATCTACTGTATTGCGTTTATCTTGTTCCTCTTTTTCAAGGTGGTTCAGATATCTCATTAAATTGTTGGTTTCAGATCTCTCCAATTTGTTGATGTAGGAACTCAGAGCTATAAACTTGCCTCTGAGTACTGCCTTTGCTGTGTCCCAGAGGAGCTGGTAATTTATGTGTTCATTTTTGTTGAATATCATGAACATTTTAATTTCCTTTCTCATCTCTTCCATGACCCACTGGTGATTCAACAGTGTGTTGTTCAGCCTTCATTTGTTACAGGAAGTTCTTTGGTGGATTTTGGTGTTGGGTTCTAACTTTATTCCTTTGTGGTCTGGGAGAATGAATGGTATAAATTTAATATTTCTGAATTTGGACAAGTTTGTTTTTTGACCTAAAATGTGGTCTGTTTGGAAAATATTTTGTGTGCTGCTGAAAAAAAGGTGTATTCTGATGCTGCTGGGTGATATATTCAGTAGATATCTGTTAAATCTAGCTGATCTATGCAGTTGTTTAGATGTGCAGTTTCTCTACTGAGTTTTTGACGTGTTGATCTACATAGTCAGGATAGTGGTTTGTTAATGTCACCAGCAATTGATGTCTTTGCATCTATGTGAGATATGAGGGAAAGCAGTGTTTCTTGGATAAATTTTCGTGTTCTCTTCTTTTGCAAATATATATTTAGAATTGTAATAATCTCCTGGAGGGGAGATCCCCTAATTATTATGTAGCGACTTTGGTAATCTCTTCTCATTAATTTTAATTTGAAGTCTATTTCATCTGATATTTGGATTGAAACACCTACGTATTTATAGGAGTCATTTGCTGGGTAGATTTTGTTCGGGGCTTTCACTTTCAAAAGTTGTTTGTTTGTATGGGCATGGTGTTACTCCTGAAGGCAGCAGATAAAGGAATCTTGCTTTTTAATCCAACTAGACAGTCTATGTTGCTTAATTGGAGAGTTAAGTCCATTAATGTTCAGAGTTAGGACTAAGTGGTATTTGGGAGTAGCAGGATACAACTGTAACATCATTATGGATGTTGACACTGGCATGGAATTCATTTCCTTTTTTATCTGACAAATGAATATACAAAATAACATAACTTTAACTAAATATCAAGAGCTAACTAAACATATTACCAGAAAAGTCATCATGCAAGCCTTATTGCAACTAGGGTAAAAAAAAAATCTGTCATACTCATTCTGTATTTCTTTTTCATGTTGATTTTTTTCTTAAATTATTTACTTTAGCTCGCATCTTAAAAACATTGTGTTAAATGATGTATATTTTGGTAATTAATTTTGGATGCCTCCTTAAATTTTGTTTTGAGTATAATGTCTCACTTCATTTACTAACTCATGAAATGATGCTGATTACAAAACAAATGCTAATAACCACCGTTTATAATACACAAAATCTCATAAGCAAGATTTCATGAAGCATTGGTTAACATTTTGATTTCATGGTCTCATGATGATGAGGCCTATCTGTAGGAGTACAGTTGTACCTCGATTCCTCAGCCTAAATTTAGCCACAGTTGAAAAATGTTTATATCTTTATCTGTCATCCATCAGAGATTAAACTTGAGTATAAAACCTAAGAAAATGGTAAGGTAAGAATTTAGCTTTTCTGGACATAAAGTAAACAATATGCCTCATAGAGTAACTCATTAGTTTAAAGTCAAGCTGTTTCTCCAAAACATTCTAAATACTTCTTTACAATGTATATTATTCTAAAGAATGGAATGGGGAATGTGAGAAGAAGACTAACCAAGTATTGTCTTCAAATATACATAATTTGTATTTACCTCCTTTTTTTCGTTATAAGCATTCTTGATAAAACTCTTTGAATAATTGTTTTCCTGGTCTGCTATAATATGTCTTAGTTGCATATACCAACTACATTCAGAAAATGGTATGTAGTAATTAGGTAAGGAAAACATATTCAATAAATTGCAAAAAGTATATACCTATAGGGATAATATTTTGAAGAGTGCATTTGAAATATTCTAATATAATTATTAATTTGATTGTACAATTTCACATTGACAGTAATGAAGTAGATTACTTTAATGCTAATTGAACAAGATTGTCTTTCTAAATGAGCAAAACCAATATCTCCTTCTACTTTATCAAGGAAACAACTGAGCAAAAAATGGAAATTAACATATGAATCTATAACATCTTGAAAGAATTTTTGTTTATTAACAAATATTAATTTCACAAAGTATTTTATTGTGTTATATACATCTGTCCATATAATGTAGCTTGGTAAATTATATTCCTTTTATTAATTTCATTATCCTATTTTTATACTCAAGTTTTATTCTGTCATCATACTAACATAAAATATTTGAATATATATACTCCACAATATTTCTCTTCATCTCCTCTCTTACTTTTTTCCAAATTAATCCTTTCCAACTTTTACACCTGAGTCATTCATTTTATTTTCTGAGTCTAGAGTCTGCATATGAGAAATCTAGTATTTGTTTTTCACACTATGGCATATTGCTTTAATATGAAGGTTTCCAGTTCTAACTATTTTCTTGAAGATGAAATGATTTCCTTATTATGTGTGGCTAAATAATATATCATTGTGCATATATGCATATATATTATAATTTCTTTAGTCAATCAGTGATTAAGGAACATGTAGGTTGATTCTGTAGTTATTTATGTTTTTTATGTGGGAGAAGGAAGGATGGAAATAATGATGTTTGGACTGAGAAACATGCTCTTTAGGCAGGCACTCTAGTATTTGAAACATCTTTCCGCTGCTCTTTCATTAGTATTTCAGTAATGCATTATATTCAAAAAGTAAAATTTAATTACATTTGCAAAGGAGTTCTTTTTCAGTATCAATATTATTTTTTATTACAGTTTTACATTTAGTATATCATATGAGTATGGGGGTGTATGTGAGCATGAAAATGCATGCATGTTTGTACATGTAGCTGACTCTAAGGAAATGGACACTGTGAGAAACAGGATTCAAATAAAAGTTTGAGACCTGTAAGTTGATAAATTAGTGTATAAGTCCAGTTTGTGGAGTGTGATTTCAAGATCATAATTTTAGGCTTCATACCAACAAAGTAGATGTTTCTAATCAAAAATCATAAGGAATAAAAAGCTACTCTGTTTCATAATCATTGTCTTAGTACTCTAGACATTTTTTATTAGTGAAAAATATGATTGGTCAGTAGTAAGCCTTTATAAACTCTACATTTTCCCCAAAATCTTCAGATGTACTATTTGGAAATAAATTACAAATATATTTATAAACATACAGATACAATATGATTTTATATATCTAAATATATGTATATAATATAAAAGTATCATATATTTAGTTATGATTTAAATGTGTATCTTAAATATTTATTTAATTTTAAATGTAATTCATTTCATCATATATATATATGATGAAATGAATTACATTTAAAATTAAAAATATATATATAGATATATACATATATATATGTCCACATATTTTTTTGGTAAGTCATGTGGCTTGAACTCTGGGCTTAAGTGCTATCCCTGTGCTCTTCAGCTCAAGGCAAGAGCTCTACTGCTTGAAACGTAGGTCTACTTCCAGTTTTCTGGTGGTTTATTGGGGATAAGAATGTCAAGATAAGTATTCAGATGTTTTTCCCCCCTTAGTATTATTTCTAACATATTTATATGATGTTTTCTTTGTTGCTTTGTATGTCCCTCCCCCACGGCATAACCCCTGCTTTCGTTGTAGTTTATGTTGGTATAATTTGTGGAGGGGAAGGGAAAAAAACAACTTGTTTAAATAGGGATACAGGGGGACTCATTGCAACAATGAAATATACAAGGTGTTATATCGAAAAATGAACTTTACAACTTTGGCCGGGAGGTGGGGGTAGATGGGAAGGGATGGGAAGGTGAAACAAAGGAGCAAGCAACAACGCTTGATAAGAAATGCACTCATTACTTGCCCATGTAACTGTAACCTCTCTGTATGGTATTTTCACAATTTAAAAACAAAACAAAAATAAAACCTGAGAGAGTCCAGGACAAAGACGCCAGAAGCAGCAGGAGAGCAGATTCTGCTCAACACCAGCAAGAACTGACAAGGAACAGATATCTTCATCCTGCAGATCACTGAACAGAGACCGGCCAGGAACCAAGACTGTGGTGTGAGTAGAACCCTGACATCCTTACTCCTCAGCGAGCAAAGGAGGGAAGGCCACCCCTCCCCCACCACCAGAGATCTCCATCTTTGATCCTGACAAAGCCCCACTGAGCAACTACCACCAACTCAGGCCTTGGTCGAAAACAAAAGAGTCATTTAACTGCTCACAGGAACCTGACCTGACCTGCCAGGCTCAACTTCACCCAGGGCAAATTCACACATCCCAAGCAGAGATTGCTTGGCCTCCAGAGGAGTGACTTTCTACATTGGGTAAACAGAGTCAGTGGTTGCCTCTCCCTACAGCAGACTAGATAATCAATTGAAATTTATTAAACAAAAAACCTAAGAATGTCTCTAGGCTGAGCTCTGTGAGTGTCTCAGGAGCTAACCCTTCAGGAAAAACCCTTCAGGCCTCAACCCTACCCAGAACCTAGCCTCATCACAGCATCTCCAAACCAGAGGAAACAGCCATCTCCCTCTTTTGTGATACTCAAAGCAGATTTCCCTCACACTGAACTAGCATGGGAGGCAGATCACAAAATCATGGGTAATGCAGAGCATTTTTCTGCCTGCTCAAACACACTAACTTAAGAAACAAATCAAGCCAGTGGAAAAACAACCACCACAAGCAGACCAGAGACTCCACCAAGAGACTGGTTAGGGACCCAGTGGGGATACAGGATTTTCCGATTCCCACCAAAAACAAATCAAAGAACTCTTTTTTTCACTTTTTTAATTTTAATTTTTTTGAAAAATATTTTTTCTATTAATCTATTTTTTTCCTCTCATAAATTTTTAGGTGTGTGTGTGTGTGTGTATGTTTTTTATTTTTTTGACCTTTTAGTCATTTTTTAATTCTTTACATTTTTTTTCTATTTCTTCTTTTTTTACATGACTTAATTGCTGTTCTGCTCATCCCCAGATATATACCTGCCATTGATTATTAGACCTTATGCCCCATTGCGTACATACTTAATGCAGAAGTTTATCACTCAATTGACAACCTCAAGCTTAACTTCTTCATTAGCAGTATTATATCTTTATACCTATATAATTTTCAAGTAATTAATTTTAGGAAATTTTATTTTTTAGTTTTTCATACCTCTTTCTATCTCTCCCCTCTTCTCATCCTATCCTTTTCTTCTCTTAATATGACTTCTTTAAACTTATATAATTTTTACGTGTTTCATTTTTAAATTTAAATTTTTGTTTTTCCATTTTTTCTTGTTTTTTTGTTTGTTTGTTTTATTCACTCTCCTATCATTCTGTCGAATCCATTTCCCTCACTGCGATTAGGATTTGGTTAAATTCACTCTTTTTTTTACCTCTCCACATCCCTCTAATCCTATTTTTCAACACATTTCTCCTTAAACCTAAAAATTTCTGGTTTGCCAAATTTATATTTGCTGTTTTTAGCCCATAAATCCATAGTTGTTTGATATGGAATAGATCGTATCTGATGAACTAGATTGTATCTGCAGCCATTTTGGTACAGTACTTCGGTTGATGCTTGCCTTAAAACAGTGTTCTAGCACAAAATTGGTGTTACTTTCATACAAAATGGGCAGAACAAGCCAGAAAAACACAAGAAAAATGGCAGGTCCGGGTATCTCAAGTCCCACTCATGACATCTGGTAACAGAACAATTCATGAATAATCCAGAGGAGAGTTCCTCAAGAGATCTACAAATACTACTGGTGAACATGGTGAATGAAAAGATTGAAAATCTGCAAAGGACTCAGTGTGAACATGATAAGGAGAGAGATGAGGCAAAGCAAAGGTTAATACAGGAATCTCGTGAACATGAGGAAACTACTCAAAGATTGATACAGGACTTGAGCGAACAGGTTTAGAACAGTCAAAGAGAAATTAAGGAATTGTGTGAACAGGCTGAGAAAAGTCAAAGAGAAAGACAGGAATTGCATGAGGAGGCTGAGAACAGTTAAAGAGAACTACAGGAATTGTGTGAAGATGAGGAAGCTAATCAAAGAGTAATACAGGCATTGTGAGAGTGGGATGAGACTAGACAAAGATCAATAGAAGCATTCATGGAATCCATAAACAGACAGCTGAAGGAATTCACGGAGATCACAAATGGAATGCTGAATGGAGCCCCGACAGAAGGAATGGGAATCCAAGGAAACATAGCCAATCAACTAAGTGATTTGAGAATAAACTCTGAACACCAAATTAAGGAAGTAAAAAAATTTATACAAGATCTAAAACAAAGCTCCAACAATAAATTTGAAGCCATCAAAGCTGACCAATTAGAAGGAAAAGAAATAAAAACCAAAGTAGAAAGCCTTGACAGTAGATTTGATCATGTAGAAGATACAATCAAGGGGACTGAAGATAGCCTAGATATTATAGTGAAACAACATACAACTATGCAAGACAAATCCAAGTAATATAACAGATCTATTCAACATTTTGAAGACACCATCAAAAGTCCTAATCTGAGGATAATGGGTATAGAAGAGCCCATAGGGACAGAAGTTAATGGTTTAGGAAATTCATTTAACAGGATTCTAGTAGAGAACTTCCCAAACATGCAAAAAGTTAGGCCTTTTCAGATACAAGAAGATTTTAGAACCCCAAATAGACCAGACCATAACAGTACATGCCAACATGACATTAAAATCTGCAGAGGATCAATTCAGACCAAGGAAAAGATCCTTAAAGCTGTCAAGGAGAAAAGATCAACCACTTATAAATGGAAACCAATCAGAATAATCTCTGCTTTGTCAGCAGAGACAATTAAAGCAAGAAGAGCCTGGAATGATCTATACCATGCCGTAAAGACAAACAACTACCAACCAAGATACTGTACCCAGCTATACTCTCCTTCATAACCTAAGGTCAAATAATAATTTGCCATAGCAAAGAAAAGCTGACATAATATATCTCCACTAAGCCAGCCCTACAAAAGATACTTAAAGATTTCCTCACATAGAAAACCAACAAGACCACAATAAGAGCAAAGAAACCGCACAAAAAGTGAGAATCCATGAACCATAAGAAAAACACAGTTGCCTCAGCGCCCAAGAAGTTGGATAACATGGCAGGAACTCCCAAAAACCTCTCAGTCATATCTTTCAACATTAATGGGCTTAACTCTCCAATTAAGCCACATAGATTATCTAACTGGTTTACAAAGCAAGAATATTCTATCTGCTACCTTCAGAAGTCACACCTTGCCCATGAAAACAAACATAATTTGAAAGTGAAAGACTAGAACAAAATATACCAAGCATTCTTTGTGGTGAGGTGGTATCACAATGTTGTTTTGATTTGCATTTCTTTTATGGCTAGGGAGGTTTAGCATTCCTTCATGTGTATACTGGCCATCCTTCTTTCCTCTTCAGAGAAGTTTCTCTTTAAGTCTTTCGCCCATTTATTTATTGTACAGTTGTTTCTTTGAGGATTTGTTGGGGATTTAATTTTTTGAGTTCCAGGTATATTTTAGATATGAGACCCTTGTTCATTGTATGGATAGTAAATATCTTCTCTCAATCCATGGGCTTTCTATTGATCTTGCTAGCTATATCCTTTGCCAAGAAGAAGCTCTGCAATTTCATGCAATCCAGTTTGTCCAAACTTTCATTGATTTGTTGTGTTTCTGGGTCTCTATTAAGAAAATTTCAACCTGTGCCAAGGAGACTTAGCGTTTGTCCTATTCCATCCTGTAATATTTTCAGAGTATCTGCTTGACTCCGAGGTCTTTAATCCATTTGGAGTTGATTCTGGTCAGGGCGATATATAAGGATATAGCTTTAGTTTTTTTACAAGTGATTAACCAATTTTGCTACATCATTTACTGAAGAGGCTGTCTTTCTTCCATTTTATATTTTGACCTCCCTTATCTAAGATTAGATGGCTATAGGTCTGTGGGTTCATTTCTGGGTTTTCAATTCTATTCCATTGGTCCTGAGGTCTGTTCTTGCGACAGTACCAAGCTGTTTTGATTACTATAAATTTGTAGGAGGGTTTATAATTTGGTATTGATATTTCTCCAGCACTGTTCTTTCTGTTAAGGATTGTTTTTGTTATTTGGGGTCTTTAATTGTTCCATATGAATTTTTGGATTTCCTCTACTATTTCCTTGTAGAATGAGATTGGAATATTGATAGGTATCGCATTGAATTTGTAGATAGTCTTGGGGAGTATTGCCATTTTCACGATGTTGATCTTTCCATTCGAAGAGCATGGGAGGTTTTCCCACATTCTAATATCCGTTTTCATTTCGTTTTTCAGATTTTTAAAGTTTTCATCATAGAGGCCCTTCACTTCTTTCGTTACTTTAATTCCTAGGCATTTGAGTTTTTGTGGGGTTATTACAAATGGAGTTGCTTTCCTGATTCAGCCACACTTTTCTCATTGTTGGCATACAGAAAAACCATTGATTTTTGAGGGATAATTTTATATCCTGTTATTTTGCCAAAGTTTTGAAGATGCTGGAGGGGATTTGAACAGAATGGAAAATTACTGCAATGTTTGTGGGAGTGTAAACTTGTTCATCTACTTTGGAAAATGCTATGGATATTCCTCAAAAGACTCTACATAGAGCTCCCGTGTGACCCAGCAATCCTACTTTTGGGCATTTAAGAATATGATCACAACAAGACCATACTAAAACTACCAGCACAACTATGTTTATTGAACATTATTTACCATAGCTAAGATATGGAACCAACCCCGATGCTCTTCAGTAGATGAATGGATCAAGAAAATGTGGTATACATACACAATGGAATTCTATGCCTCCATCAGAAAGAATGGCATTGACTCATTTGTTAGGAAATGGAATGACTTGGAAAAATTATATTAAGTGAAGTAAGCCATTCCCTAAGAAATATAGGTCCCATGGTTTCCCTTATTTGCAATAACTAGTATATGTGTGAGAAAAACAGAAACTGTCAGACAACTTGATGTTAGGTTAAATGAACCACATGTTAAGGATTCAATATTTTTAATTTCCTGTGATTGTTTCTAAGATGTTTATAAGATGATTTCTTTGTTGCTTTGTATGTATCTCCCCCAGAGTATAAGCCCTGCTTTCACTGTATTTGGTGTTGATATATTTTGTGGAGGGAAACGGAAAAAAAAACAACTGTTTAAATAGGCTTACAGGTGGACCCATTACAATTATAAGATGAACAAGAAGTTATATTTATAAATGTACTTTACAACTTCAGTGGGGTGGGAGGTGGATGGGTGGGGATGGGGCGGTAGGGGCCTGTAGGGGTGAGGGTGTGGAAATGGGAAGGGATGTTAAGGGGAAACAAAGGATGAGGCAACAATGCTTGATAAGAAATTTACTCACTATCTTGCCCATGTAATTGTCAACCCTCTGTATAATATTTTCATAATAAAACAAAACCAATCAAAACAAACAAAAAATCTACCAAGCAAATGGCCCCCATAAACAGGCGGATGTTACAATCCTAATATCTGAAAAAATTTATTGCAAATTAAAATTAGTCACAAGAGATTAAAAAAATGTTTATTATATACTAATTAAGGGTTTCTCCTTCAGGAGGATATTACAATTCTGAATATCTATTCACCAAACAACGGAGAACCCAAATTTATGCAAGAAACACTACTTTCTCTCAAAGATCACATAGATACAAAGACATTAAATGTTGGGGGATTTAACACACTACTATCACTACTAGATAGATCAACTCTTTAAAAACTAAATAGAGAAACTGCATATCTAAACAACTGCATAGATCAACTAGTTTTAACTGACATCTACTGAGTATTTCAACCAGCAGCATCAGAATACATGTTTTTCTCAGCAGCACATGGAACATTTTCCAAAATAGACCACATTCTACGTAACAAATCAAACTTGTCTAAATTCACAAATATTGAAGTAATACCTTGCATTATTTTAGAATACAAGGGAATAAAATTAGAATTCCACACCAAAAGCCACCATAGAGAGTCCTGTAACACATGGAGGCTGAACAACACACTGGTGAATCACCAGTGGGTCATGGAAGAGATGAGAAAGGTAAGTAAAATGTTCATGATATTCAACAAAAATGAGCACACAAATTACCAGCTCCTCTGGGACACAGCAAAGGCAGTACTCAGAGGCAAGTTTATAGCTCTGAGTTCCTACATCAACAAATTGGAGAGATCTGAAACCAACAACATCTGAACTACCTTGAAAAAGAGGAGCAAGATAAACGCCAATACAGTAGATGGAAAGAAATCATTAAAATTAAGTCAGAATTAAACAAATTAGCATCCAAATATGAAAACAGAAAGAACCAAAAAGATAAAGAATTGGTACTTTGAAAAATTAACAAATTTGACAGACCCTTAGCAAATCTTATGAGAAAAAGAAGAGAATACACTCAAATAAATAAACTCAGAGATGAGAATGGAAACATCACCACAGAAACAACTAAGCTTCAGAACATTATAATGGAATATTTCTCAAACCTTTATACTAGTAAGTTAGAGAACCTGGCAGAAATGGACATTTTCCTAGCAAATATTGTAATGCTGAAAGTAAACCAAGATGAGTTAAACCAGCTTAATAGGCCCATATCAAGTATTGAAATAGAAACACTAATAAGAGACCTCCCATCTCAGAAAAGCCCAGGACCAGATGGATTTACAGCGGAATTCTACAAGGCCTTCATGTCAGAGCTCACACCAATACTCCTTCAAATCTTCAATGAAATTGAAGGAGAAAGTTCACTACCGAACTCATTCTATGAAGCCATCATAACCCTCATCCCCAAACCAGGCAGGGACTCATCAAAGAAAGAGAACTATAGACCCATTTCTTTGTTCTCTTTCTTTGATGAGTATTGATGCAAAACTTCTCAACAAAATTTTGGCCAATTGACTTGAACAATTCATCCCCAAAATCATACACCAGCATCAAACAGGATTCATTTCAGGGATGCAAAGTTGGTTCAATATAACCAAATAATCTAGTATAATTCATCACATCACAAACAGCAAGGATAATAACCACATGGTTATCTCAATAGTTGCAGAAAAAACATTTGACAAGATCCAACATCCCTTTGTGATTAGGGTTCTGGAAAAATTAGGAATCCAGAGAGCATTCCTCAATAGAATAAAGGCTGTATGTGACAAAAACCTACAGCCAGCATAAAATTTAATGGTGAAAAACTAAAGCCATTTCCTCTTAACTCAGGCACAAGACAAGGATGTCCACTCTCTCCACTTCTCTTCAATTTAGTATTAGAATGACTAGCTACAGCAACAAGAAAATAGGCAAATATAAAAATGATCCAAATAGGGAAACATGAAATAAAACTCTTCCTCTTTGCAGATGACATTAGCTTGTGTTTAATGAATACCACAGTCTCCACTCCCAAATAACTCAAGCTGATTCTAAACTTTGGCAATGTAACATGGTATAAAATTAACCCTCAAAATTTCAATGGCTTTTCTCTATGCCAACAATGAGAAAAGTGTGGCTGAAATCAGGAAAGCAACTCCATTTGTAATAGCCCCACAACAATAAAATACCTAGGAATTAACTTAACCAAAGAAGCTAAGGATCTCTGTGATGAAAATTTTAAAAACTTGAAAAAGGAAATCAAAACATAAATTCGATAGTGGAAAAATCTCCCATGTTCCTGGATTGGAAGGATAAACATCGTGAAAATGGCAATACTTCTCAAGGCTATCTACTAATTCAATGCAATACCTATTGATATTCCTACCAGATGCTTCAAGGAAATAGAAGACGCAATGCAAAAATTCATACGGAAAAATTAAAGGACCCAAATAGCAAAAACAATCCTTAATAGAAAGAACAGTGCTGGAAGAATATCAATACCAAATTTCAAACTCTACTACAAAGCTATAATATTCAAAACAACTTGTTACGGGCACAAGAACTGACCTCAGGACCAATGGAATAGAATTGAAAACCCAGAAATGAATCCACAGACCTATAACACTGTAATCTTCAATGAAGAAGCTAAAAACTATAATGGAAGAAAGACAGCCTCTTCAGTAAATGGTGCTTGCAAAATTGGTAAACTACTTGTAGAAAACGAAATCTATATCCTTATATATCACCCTGCACCAGAATCATCTCCAAATTGATCAAATACCTCGGAGTCAAAGCAGACACTCTGAAAACTTTAAAGAATGGAGTAAGAGAAACCCTAGGTTTCCTTTGCATAGACCAATATTTTCTTTAAAGATACCCAGAAACAGAACAAAACAAAGAAAGGATGGACAAATGGGATTGCAATAAATTGCATAACTTCTGCATGTCAAGCACATAGCTAGCAAGATCAATAGAAAGCCCATGGATTTGGAGATTTTCACTAGCCATACAAAGAACAAGGGCCTCATATCTAAAGTATACCTGGATCTCAAAAACATTAAATCCCCCAACAACAAATCCTCAAAGAAACAACTTCCCAATAAATCAGTGGACTAAAGACTTAAAGAGAAACTTCTGTGAATAGGAAAGAAGGATGGCCAGTAGACACATGAAGAAACGCACAACCTTCTTAGCCAGAAAAGAAATGCAAATCAAAACCACATCGTGATACCTCCTCACCCAGGATACAATGGCTATAATCAAGATCTCTAATAACAACAGATGCTGGAAGGGATGAGGACAGAAGGGAACCTTACTGCATTGTTGGTGGGAGTGTAAACATGTTCAGCCACTTTGGAAATTAGTATGGAGGCTTCTCAAAGACTTTACCTAGAGCTATCCAATGACTCAGCCATCAGACTTTTGGGCATTTACCCAAGAGATCACAAACAAAACCATACTAAAGCTACCATCATAACTATGTTTATTGCAGCATTATTTACCATAGCTAAGATATTGAATCAAACAAGATGCCCCTCAGTAGATGAATGGATCAAGAAAATGTGGACTATATACCCAATGGAATTCTATGCTTCCATCAGAAATAATGACATTGCCACATTTGTTAGGAAACACAAAGAATCAGAAAAAGTATATTAGATGAAGTAATCCGAGCCCAAAGAAACATAGTTGCCTTGGTTTCCCTTACTTGCAATCCCTAGTATATGTCTGAGACAAGCGGAAACATTCAGATAAGTTGATGTTTGGCGAAATGTACCCCAAAGTAAGGATTCAAATGTTTTTCTTTCTTATGATTGTTTCTAACAAATTTATAAGATGATTTCTTTCTTGCTTTGTATGTCCCTTCCACAAGGTATAACCCCTGATTTCACTGTATTTTATGTTGGTATAATTTGTGAAGGGGAAGGGAAAAAACAAATGTGGATTCATTGCAGCAATGAGATGTACAAGATTTATGTCGAAAAACGAACTTTACAACTTTGGCTAGGGGGGGATTAAAGGGGAGGGGGAGTGGGGAATGGGAAGGAATGGGAAGGGGAAACAAAGGAGGAGGCAAAAAAGCTTGATGAGAAATATACTCATTCCCTTGCACATGTAATTGGACCCACTGTTTACTATATTTTCACAATAAAAATTATCTGAAAAAATTGTATGAATGGATAGTGCATATGATTTTATTTTTCATTACAAACATAGAATGTAGTAAAAATTTTCATAGCAATTACACTGCACTAGGTTGAGGTCAGATTCAAATATAAATAATATACTGTGTTCATGTACAGAATTTGAGCATCAAAAATTTTAATATGCCTGTGGTCCTAAAACCAATACCTTACTGATATTGTGTGACAAATACAATTTCCTATAAGTACAGAAATTTTCCTTGTATCTTTTTAATACATATTTTTATTGTAAATGTCCTGTGCACAGGGTTTAGAGTTACATAAATAAGGTAATGAGTACATTTCTTACTGAGCATTTTTATCCTCTCCTTGTTTTTTCCCATACCGTCCCTTCCCTCCACACCCCCCATCCCTTCTCTCCACCCCCCCGCATCTGATAGAATGTCTTGTACATCTCATTGTTACAATGGGTCACCTTGTATCCATTCCTTGTATCTTAAATGAAGAAATGCTGGCTTGATTTATGCTGATTCTACTTGTATAGATACACCTAAAATCACTCGCCAAGTCCAAGAGCATATAAATCATATGCACATCACTTTTTTTCATTTTGTTATAATTGTGTTATACACATTTATTGACAGGTTACAAATTATTCTCAAATTTTAATGCATTAAAATACTTTCTTTTTTTCTTATTTTCTTAGCTAGGAAATCAGCAAGACCTCAGTAAGTATTCCTCACATAGGACTTTTCAAATGGGTTGGTGAAATGTTGAGCTGAGCTCCCATCTTTTGAGGACTCACACTTCTGCTTAGGAATTGATGCTGGCTGTTGGAAAAAAGCTCAAGGAAGAACGTCATTTAAAGACTTATAACTTTATTCTGCATCAGGGTATTTTCTTGCTACTTTGTTTGTTGAGAGTGTCTACAAGAACAAGCATTCCCTGGGGAGCAGGGAGATGCCATATGAGGTTTTCTTACTGAGATTTCTGAGTGACTTGCTATCACTTGTACTGCATTTTGCAAATCAAATCTGTCAAAACCGTTTTAAGAGATAAGAGGAGTGGTAAAAGAACTTATAGAGATAAATACTTCTTCAACATATTTGGTTCCAAGCATTCTGTCTAAGGCATATTCAACAACTAGTGAAACTTGTGTTGTCTGTAGCTATGTGTCATTCTCTATGTGTGCATTTATACATGTGTATAGGTATGTGTGTATTTTTGTGTACAGTAACATGCATGTCTACATATAGATGGGCATATACACACATATATTCATATACAAATAAATATACATATATAAATATATGTGCATATATATATATATATATATATATATCAGTTGTTCATTGATTCAATCTATAGTTCCCAGCATATTGCCATTCTCACAAAGTGTACATGGTAAACTGCTCTGAGGATATTTGTTCTATGATAGGCATCTTTTGTACTCACTTCCCCCATTAACCTTGTTTTTCATCCCTGAATATCTTCTGTCTACTTTCCATAGGTTAGCATTGTTTTCATTATATGTATTCACTGATAATAGAAGAAAAAATTTGTTTGTAAAAGAAAAAGAACTTTTAGGTCAGAGGTTAAAAGTATCCTAACGTCTCAATGATTCTTATGAGATAAAATTTGTAATAGTAGTAAAAGTGAAAAGGAATTCCTAGATCTGTTGTTTTGCCATTTAGAATAGGAAAGAATAACATCATGTCACTGTAATAACTCTTAAAGAATGCAAGGGTAACTGATGGTCGCTATCATGTTTCCACAACACCAGTGGATAACAGTAGACCAGCAGAAATTCTAATTACCAGATATGGAGCATGAAAGAAAAAGAGAGGAAATGAGACAGTGAAAGAGAAAGAGAAATATCACAATACTGAAAGTGCATAACAGATAAACAAGAGCTGTATGAGAATATTCATACTGCTATCTTTAGACTCTACATCTACATTTGGAGGTATTTGATGTATGATAACCCATCAACATGAAATATAAAGTTATTTTGATAAAAATAAAAATGATTCAGAAGAAATTATAAATGCAAAAACAATCTTCAGAGAAGCAAATTCTCAGAAATATTTCATCACTTTGAAAAGGATAAAGTGGCTGAAGTTAGTAGTATGACAATTCACAAAGACATAAAAAGATATTAATATATTTCATTATATGTCCCAAAGAAGAAAGCAATTATTGTTTAGATGATTTTTTAAAACACAGGTGTTGGGAAGGTGGCTCAGTGGTAGAGTGCCTGCCTTGCGTGCACTGGGTTTGATTCCTCAGCATGACATAAGCAGAAAAAGATGGAAGAGTATTGTGGCTCAAGTGGTAGCGCTAGCTTGGAGCTGAGGGAGAGCACCTAGGACCCAGAGTTCAAGCCCCATGACCAGAAAAATCAAAATATAAAACAAAACACAGTCTCTCACTTTTGTGGCCTCAACTCTGTAATACCACTGCTTCAGCCTAGGGCTAAGGTTTTAGGTGTGGATATTTATCAACACTCCTGATTCAGACTCTACTTAATCATTTTTTAAATAAATATTTTGTTCTTAATTTTCCTCTTTGTAAATTCACATGCTCTATAAAAAATGGTTTGGCCATCCCAGTAACCTTCTCAATGTACCTCCTAATGACGACTTTCAAAAAGTTGTATTATACTACAAGGAAAACAATGCTATAAATAAGGAAAACCAATAACAAAATATTAATGATTAAAATAAAAACTAAAATAATTATCAGTGTTTTCAGTATTTGAAGGGTATTACCTATTAAATTTTACTATTTTCTCATATCCCTGTACATTTAAAACAGATTAAGGTTATGATATTCAACAAGAGGTTTTTAGGTTATGAGTAATCTTTAAAGTTACCCACTAAGATTACTATTTAAGTCTCATCTAATCATTTGTATATGTCTTATATCATCATTTGTTCCTCGCTAACATATAAAATAAGGAAGCCAGGGGCTGGGAAGGTAGCTCAGTGATAGAGAGCTTGCCTTGCATGCTTGAGGCCCTGGGTTTGATTCCTCAGCACCACATAAGCAAAAAACAGTATTTTCACAAAAAAAAAAAAAATAGAATGAAGCTAAGTAAGTAGGAGTTGTTCTTCTGAGTAGGGGTTGCTCTTTTTGTTGTGCTTCCTTCAGTAATGGATAAGATGAACATAATTCTTTAAATATACCTGCCTGTTTGCAGAAATAATAACAAACACTATACCAATAATGTTGCATGCTCAATATAGAACAAAATGTCAAATTAAAATACATGATATTATCCTTGGTGTAAACTAATTATTGCAAATAATGGAAACCATGGGACCTATGTTTCTTTGTCCAGTTTACTTCACTTAATATGATTTTTTCCAAGATCTTCCATTTCCTTAAAAATGAAATGGTACCTTTCTTTCTGATGAAAACATAGTATTGCATGTACGTATATCTCTCTGTTGTGTGTGTGTGTGTGTGTATGTGTGTGTGTGTTTCACTTTCTTGATCCATTCATTTACTGAGGGGCATCCGGGTTTATTCCATATCTTAACTAGGGTAAATACTACTGTGATAAAACATAATTGGGCTGGTAGCTTTAGTGTGGCCTTGTTTGTGGTCACTAGGGTAAATGCCCAGAAGTGGGATTACTGGGTAATAGGGGAACATTATTGTGTACATCAAGGATAATATTAATAGTTGAGCAGAATAGCTCAATAGCTATGTACATATGACTCTATAAGGTGATTCAAAGTGAAATCAACACTTGTGATTTAACTTTTTGTTGTTCTTAATATACTACGTGATTTGTTTTTATCCTTTTGTGTTTTCCACACTGATAGTTCATCGCCTGAAGACACTGTATTTTAATCTGATGCCCGGGTATTGTAAATATGTTGTTCTGAACTTGGAAATGGAAAGAGAAAAAACAAAATGGTGAGACAAAGGACAAAGGAGTAACCTATGCAACTGTGATACTCACAAGACAATATGTTGGAAATAATCTTGGGGGGGGCGTTGGGAGAGAAGAGGGAAAAATTGGAGAAGGGGTAACAAGTTAGAAAAGAAATGAATTCCTTACCTTACTTGTGTAAGTATAACCCCTCTGTACTTTTCCTTAACAATAGAATTTAAATAAAAAATAAAATCTAAGAGAGCAGCAATACAGGAGATAGCAGAGGGGGGAAATACTGTAGTATAGTGCAGTAAAACAGCTGTGGCGACCAGAAATTTTACTTTTACATAGGAAGTAATAAACTAGCACACAGATTTTCAGCCTCATGTCAGTCATTAAAAAGGGGAAACAAAATGCACAATCAGCAAACCAATAGAGATAAAATAGAAAACTAAGCAAGTTGAATGGATGACTTGGACCAAGAATAACAAATGACACAATTAGGTAACAAATAACAAGCTGGTAAGTTTAAAAAATATTACCCATAATTCTGTTAAATGTTGTGTACATCACAATTTGTTAGCACTATAATTCAAATCACAGTTAAATAATACATCATTATTATAATGTTATTTATTTTTGATTTCTTAATATTGAATGTTTAATATAAAATTTTAATTTTAGCAGCTATAGAAAAGAAGAAATTGAAATTAATTTTAATGATATATTTCATGAATTGTAAAATTGAGAAACAGTAGAACTTAAAGAAATAATTTATCATTATTGTTTTATTTCTGTGAATTAATGTAATAATTCAAAGTGTATTCTACACTTAACACTCATCTTAACATCAAATAATAAATTATTTCACATGACTTGGTTTTAGGTGGAAGGATTTAGCACTGTGGTAAAATTCATACCACACAATACACGAGGGAATGTCCCCTCTCATCCTGTTTAAGTTGTGGAAATTTGATTTCTACATGAATGTTAAATTCATGTCTAGGTGACATATATACAAGTATATAGAATTATATGCATGAGGAGTACTTCAGATGATACTTAAAAGTCATATTCATTAATTAAATTTTTATTATTTTGTACCAAATAAATATTTATAGAGAGACTGAATTTCTGAGTAGATGATGGTGTATGTGGGCCAGATTATGCACATTGAGGCTTATTTTATATTCCCGATATTGTTTCTACAGTTAGATTTAATTTTCCATAACTGGGTTAAGTTATTATATTGGATATATGAAAGTAATTTTTTGTCATTAATCCTTTGCCAGTTGTCTAATACTAATATAATTTATCCATGTGTTAGAAGTAATGGAAATAACAACAGATATAAGCAAGATAAATCAGTCTGAGGTAGAAAAGAATTTTCACCTTTATTGTGATAGCTGGTCCTCTTTTACACTACAGAATATTCTTGGGAAAATGTGCTCCATGCTGGCCACAACTGCAGAATATTATGGTTTGATCTATCAAAAGAGAAGGAAGGATGGGGAACCTCCCTTCCAAAAGTCTGCTCCCAGAGATGTGATCTGCTTTATGGTGGTTACTTGAAAATGAACATTTTTCACAGTCAACCTTGAAAAGCCATCTTGATAGACCATTACTGTAAGTGGATTACTACAGACTTGTTCATGGCTTTGTAAAGATTTCCTCATTTTGAGACAATTTAACAGGAATTTAGTCACCTGTTTTTGTATCTTTCAGGGAAAAACCAAATGACCCTAAGCCAGGGAATCACTGGGGCCCAGAAAAGCTACTACCTTGAATAGTAATCCTAGACCTCTAAAACAAAACACACACGCGTGCACACACTCACACACACACACAAATCAAACAATCAAACAAACAAAAAAATCCAGTTAGTACAGCCAGTCAGGGCTGCTATGACAGCCTACTTGAAGTCAGGCAAAAAAAGAGAAGCTGAGAGTTATTTAGCTGATAACCAATATATTTTTTATGAGGTAGACTGAAATGAGACCCCAGAGAGAGGGTCAGGAAGACTGATCAGAGAGACTAAAATTGGCCACACAAATGTTGGAAAATAAAATTCTTTGCAGAACAAATAAATCATAGCAAGCCTGCGCATATAAGAATAAGACAGCAGACCAAATTCCAGAAATGCACATTTTCTTAGAGGTCAGCTTAATGAATTAGCAATGGAAATATTTGAATTCTTAAATATTTGACCACATGTGGAAGAAGGCTGAAGAGAAAGAAAATGCCATCATTCTGTTAGGACGTCCAACATCACATTAGGAAATAATCAAGCACAGATTTGTAATAAAAAGAGTAAATAATTATTCCAAATGAGGGCTTCATTTGTTTTGATCTAACAGTTCTTGATTTAGGTGCTAGCAATTACCATACAATTGATCCAGTCCCACAGCTGAGTTAATACTGACCGCATTATTCCCACATGAAGGAACAGAGAAAATTTACAAATGTCTGATGAAATGAGTAGAGAGTGAAATGTTCTAATAATTATATCTGAGGTTTAGAAACAGGTGATGAGGTGGATTTTCTTTTCTAAAAATCCCTCATTTTTAGCCTGGTGCCAGTGGCTCACAGCTGTAATCCTACCTACTCAGGAAGCTAAGGTTTGAGGACGGCTGTTCAAAGCCAACCTGGGCAGGAAAGTTCCTGAGACTCTTATCTCTATTTAATCACCAGAAAACCAGAAGTGGCACTGTGGCTCAAGAGGTGGAGCACTCACCTTGACTTGAAGAGCTTAGGGACAGTGTCCAAGCACATACTTCAAGCCCCTCAACCAACAACAAAAATCTCCCTTTTCTTGGATCTTTTCCTAACATTCAACAAAGAAGCCATTTTATCAAGCACTACATTTAAGTCCTATTCTAGCTACTGCAAATAGAATGATTTGGTATCCTATGACAAAAGGTTCATATTTGTGGAAACAATTACCAGCAGTGGTAACTTATTTCCAGTCCTTGAACTCTGGGCCTGGGCCCTGAACATGGTTATGGTGGCAGCTTTCCTTTGAGCTTGTTTGTTATTTATTGGATTACTGCCAATGAGGGTAATTACTGGGTGTAAAGGAAGATATATGTTTAGTCTTTTCAGGAAACTCCGTACTGCATTCCACAGTGGTTGAACAAGTTTAGTTTCCCACCAACAGTGTAATAGAGTTCCCAATTGGTTACATCCATGCCAGCATTTTCTATTGCTAGTTTTCTTGATAATGGGCATTCTAATTGGGATGAGGTAGAATCTGTCTTGTTTGCTTGTAGATTTGTGGGCACCTTCTAGATACCATGAATGAATCCATGAAATCTGTATTGCTCGGAGTCTGCATTCCTTTCTCTTTTCTCTTAGTATAATTTTCCCAAGCCTTTCATTTTCCTTAATATTGGTGAAAAGTCATCCTTTCTGATGGGTGAATAGAATTCCAGTGTGTGTGTGTGTGTGTGTGTGTGTGTGTGTGTGTGGGTGTGTGTGTGTGGGTGGGTGTGTGTGTGTGTGTGTGTAAGATGATTATAGGCCCATGAGTTCATTTCTATATGTTATGTTTCATGTGTACTTTTGTAATTCCATATTAAATTTGGATTGCTTTCTTTACTGCATTGAAGAATATTTTTAGGATTTTGATGAGTATCGCATGGTCAATTGTTTGGGGCAATATTGCAGTTTTTGACACTTTAATTCTTCCACCCAAGAACATTGAAAGATTTTCCATATCCTTGAATCTCCTTCAATTTCCCTTTTTAGATTTTAATGTTTTCACAGTAGAGTTCCTTCACATTTTTAGTTAAATTAATTAACTCCTAGTTTTACTGTTGTTATTTTTTTGTTTAGATTAGATTAGATTTTGAGGGTAATACATATAAGGTTGTATTTTGGATTTCAGGTTGGTTCTTCCCATTGTTGGTAACACAGAAAAACTACCGATTCTTGGTGGGCTTTATACCGTGCTACATAGCTGAAGGTTAGCATCACCTTTCCTAACTTCAGGGAGGAAGCTATAAGGACTTTTAATACAGGATCATTTCATCTGTAAAAAGGGATAGTTTTACTTCTTCCCTATTTGTATCCCCCTTTTTTTTTCTCTTTCCAATTGCTCTTGCTAGAAAGTCAGCTACCATTTTGAAGAGTAGTAGAGAGTGGACATCCTTGTCTCATTCATGATTTTAATGTCTTAATGCTTCCACCGTTAGGTAAATGCTAATTATCTCTATCATAACCATACTCTGTAATAGATTGAGGAGTGTTCCATGCATTCCTAGCTTCTCAGACTTTTTTAATCATAGAAGGGTATTAGAGGTTTTTAAAAGCTATTTCTATAACCATATAGGTGATCATGTGTTTCTCACCCCTGCTTATGCTGACGGTTTGTGCTATGGTTATTGACAAGAATATTGAATCAAATTGTATCCTAGGATGAATCCTATTTGATCATACCATATGGCTTTTTTGTTAGTTACTGAAATTGGCTGGTGAGAATTTTATTAAGAAGTTCTGTAGTAATGCTTATCAAAGAGTTCTCTTTCTTTGGTGAGTCCCTATGTGATTTAGGGAAGTGTCTAATTCTATCTTCATAGAATGTGTTTGATAATTCCATTTCCCTTTCCATTCTATTGAAGAGTTAGACCTGCGTATTGTAAGTTCTTTGCAGGCCTTAATTTCATGGTAAATTCATTGAGTCCTAGCCTTTTCTGGAATGGGAAGTGGTTTATTGACATTTAATTTTCATTAATTCTTATGTTTTACTTCTTGCTTCAGATTCAGTATAGGAAAGCATCAATTTCTTCAGGATTCTCCAGATTATTGGCATAAGGTTTTCAAAGTACTCTCTTATAACATTCTCAATTTTGCTTATATCTGTTGTGTTGTCTCATTTTTGTCTCTAATTTTCTCTATTTGAGTTAGTCCTCTTATTTTTTTATCATGAAAGTGATATACAGAGGGGTCGTTACAGTTACATAAGTAATGAGTACATTTTTTTAAGTGTTAACCCTTCCCCATTTTTTCCTGCTTCCCCCAACCGTGACATCCCACTCCCCCAAAGTTGTAAAGTTCATGTCTAACATAGTGTTAGAATCAGGTTAACATGTATAAGACAAAGGGTACAGAAATAAACAACAGTGAGTACAAGGAATTACCCAAAAGGTAAAAACTAAGTAGAAATGACCAAAAACAGCTCACTATACAATCATCTTGTATCCATTTCTTGAAGCTCACTTCGATAAGCATCATTTTATATGGTAATATGCATATTGCTTTTAAGCTATTGTGACTATTGTAGACATATTCTAGTGTTTCCAAAGGATTGAAATCGGTGGCCTATGATTCTTTGGGTCTTGCTTGTTTGACTTATTATATTTTCGAAGTGATTCCATTTCCTTACAAATGGGGCAATGCCATTCATTCTGATGGAAGCATAGAGTTTTATTGTGAACGTATATGATATTTTCTTGATCCCTCATTGCTGGCTCATAGGGGAGCTCAATTGAGGAACTTCCATAAATCTTTACAGAGTATTTGAACAAGTTTACATTTCCACCAATACTGTAGTAATGTTCCTTTTTGGCCACATCCCCACCAGCCCAGCATCTGTTATTTTTAGTTCTCTTCATAATGGTAACTCTAACTGGGTTGAGGTGGAAGCCCAATGTTGCTTTGATTCGCACTTCTTTTATGGCCAGAAATGTTGCATATTTCTTCATGCGTCTATTGGCCATGCATATTTCTTCTTCAGAGAAGTCTCTCTTTACATCTTTAGCCCACTTATTAAGAGAGTTGTTATTTCTTTGAGGATTTGTTTTTATTTGGGGGGGAGTTAACTTTTGGGGCTCTAAATATATTTGAGATATGAGGCCATAGTGTGTTGTAGAGCAAGTAAAGATCTCCCAATCTGCTGGATTTTTTATTTACTTATCTATATAAGTTCTCTTCTTAGTCAGATTTGGTATGGTTGTGTCAAGTCTGTTAATTTATTTAAAAAAACCAACTCTTTTTAAAAATTCTTTCTATGTTTTATTTTGTCTTTATTTATTTATTTCTGATTTTTAAAAACTTGTTTCTGTCTACTGCTTTGGGTTAGGGCTTGCTCCTGTTTTCAAGGAGTTTGAGGTACATAATTAAAATATTTGTTTGAGATTTCCCCAATTGCTTGATGTAGGCACTCAGAGCTATAAATTTTCCTCTAAGTACTGCATTTCCTGTGTCCCAGAGAAGCTAGTATTTTGTGTGTTCATTTTTGTTAAATTCCAGAAACTTTCAGTTGTTTTCTAATCCCTTCAGTGTCCCACTGGTCATTCAGCAACGTGTTATTCAGTCTTCATGGGTTTGAGAATGTTTTTTTTTTTTTTTTTTTTTTTGCTTTAGCTGTTTAATTCTAAGTTTATTGTGTTACATTCTGACAAGATATGGGAATTCAATTAATTTTTCTTTCAATTTGGACAGAATTCTGAGTGACATAGGATATGTTCTATTTTGGAGAATGTTCCATGAGCTGCTGTGAAGAATGTATATTCTGACGATGAATGTATATTCCGTAGATGTCTGTTTGGGCTAGGTGGTCAAAGTAGTTATTTAGGTCTGAAGTTTCTTGGTTGAGTTTCTCCTGGACAGGTCATTCATGGATGACAATGATGTGTTGAGATGTGTTTTCAGGTTAAGTAGTATTTGGTTGATGATGTGGAATGCTCCAGGATTCAGGGCATTGATATTTAGACTTGTTATATCCTCCTAATTGAGCGTTGTCTTTATCAATATGTAATGTCTCTTTGTACTAATTTTAATTTAATTCTATTTTATCTTATGTTAGTAATTCTACTGCAGCCTGTTTATGGTGTCCATTTGCTTGAAAATATATCTTCCAGCCTTTCAGTTTGAGTATGTGTTTGTTTTTGTCAATAAAATATGTCTTGTAGATGCTAGATGGATGCGACTTGTTTTTTGATACTACTATTTAATCTATGTCTTCTATTTGGAAATTTAAGTCCATTGATGTACAGAGTTAAGACTGAGAATTTCCTGATAGTCCTGCTATGTTATACATCTGCTGTTAGGAGCTGTGCCTCATCTACTTTTAATATATTTACTTTGTTCTTTGATAAGGAGCATTTTACATAATCAGTTCCTGTTCTTCTTGATCTTCTCTATGTAGGATATATTTGATTATCTTCTATCCTGCTGATTTGGTGGAGATACATTGTTTTAAGTTGCTTTGTAATGAAATATTTTTATATTTCCTTTAAATGTTAAGGAGTTTGGCTTGGGACCGTATTAATGATTGGTAGTTATTTACATTTAATGTTTGTCGTATATCATGCCAGGGTCTCCTTTTTGCCATATCAGCTAAAAATCTGCATTTAATCTGACTGTATATTCTTTATAAATAATCAGTCTTTTCTCTGTAGCAGCTTTAAAAATTCTTTCCTTGATCCTTAATGATCCTCTAATGGATTTTGATGTAGTGGTTGATTGTTCAGTTCTAGAATTCTCTGTTTGGTGTTTTAAAGGTTTCTCTTTTCTGAATGAGCCTATCTCTTTGGATATTTGGCATGTTCTCTGCTATATTTCCGTAATATGTTTCCCATCCATTTAGTTTCCTGCTCTTCTCCTTCTTGATACCTATCTCCCCGAAATTTGATTTCTAAATGAGTCTTGTGCTTCTGTAAATATCATATCTTATTTCTTGTATTTGTTCTAAATGATAATTTCCTCTTTCCTGTTAAACCTATTCTGTCTTTGACCCTGAGATTATCTTATATGTCATTTATTTGCTGTGGAGATTTTCTATTTTGTTTTCAATTTCCCTGTCTTCTAATTGGTCCTTTTTTAGGGCTTCTATCTCTTTATTAAAGATTTGCTTTAGGTATTGTATGGAATTTCTGTACATTTTTTATTTGGTTGAGTGGGTTGCAAAGGTTGTTTTCTTAGCTTTGCCTTCTCTCATATCTTTTAACTAGGCATCCATTTTTTCCTTGGACTCCCTTTACTTCTCAGAATTTATTTATCTTTGTTTCTTATCTCCACAAATTATTTTGCTAATCTTTGTTTGGTCTCATCTTCTTCACAAATTTCCTTGTAGAGGTTTTCTCTCTTTTCATTAATCACATTTTCAGCAGCATTTGTAATGTATTTTGATATATCTTCTAGGTCCTTGATTGTCGGTTCTAATGCCTGGTTATTTACTGTGTGAATTGAAGTTCCTTGACATAATTTTTCTTGTATTTTTTTCTGATTGGTTGTGTCCATTTGGAGGTTTTCTCTTGGGGAAACTATGATGTTAATTATAGACTCTCTATGTTTTTGGTTGATTTGCCAGGTGTTGGTTTGGTTTTCTGTTTTGATTTGTTTTTCTGGAATTAGGTTTTTTCTATACAATTAAGTGCAGAAGTATAAATCAGTTATGGTGAGATGTTGTGATGTTAATACTTATGGTTCCAGTGACAGTTCGGACTGTCCAATGGTATGTTGAATAGGTCTGTGTATGGATGTGGCTTTCTCTGATTCACACTTCTGTTTCTACTTTTTTTCCACGTGGCCCTTTTATTTCTACATTGCAGATGAGCTTTTGAATATGTTGGTCAATACAGTCACAGTAGTCACCTGCCTGGCTGGCCAGGTTTTCATAGATTTCTGTTTTCTAGATAGTATAAAATCATCTTATGAATTTTATGTCTATAATTATATCTATAATTACAGCTGTATATCTATAATTATAGTTGTCTTGGTGTGACCCTCTAGAAGTGGAGTACCGGCCAGGACTCTGTTTCATTAGAGAGAGCTAGGGAAATTTTCTGTTGTTATTCTGCCATTGTTTTTCCTCTTCCTCAGATTTATTTTATATATTGCTGATTTTTTCACATAATTTAGGATTTGTGGTGGTTGTATCAGGTTATTTTTGTTTTTCTGCTTGTGTTATTTTGAAGTAGTTATTTCAGGCTTATATGAAGAGACAGAAATATTTGTTATTACATTGAGAGAAATTGAGAAGACATTTTAACCTATTTGCTACAAGTAAATTAATATTAAGCAAAGCTAATGAAAATAATCACTTCTTACTCTACAGAGGACGAGTATAGTACTCACGAATATCTTGGAGGAAAAGACTTTAGACTCATTACAATTGATGCCTTACATTGAAATTACTGGCTACACATTCTTCTTCGGAAAGTCAAAAGCTCCATTTCTTTCATTTTAATATTATAAAATCATAATACCTGCATGTTGAATTGTTTTCCTCTGCTATTTTCAATTCCATTCTTCATCCATTACACATCTTTGAATGACCAATTCCTTCAAATACCTATATTTCTTATATTGTGTTATAAATCTCAGTAATATTAATACGAATTTATCTCTGAGCCTCATCTTGAGCTACATTTATATGTAATTTATGCAGTCTCAAGCAAGAAACCTATTTTACTCTATTTTATGTTTTAATCAATAAATGCATTCTCTTTAGAAATATGTTCTCATCTTTTATGTTGCTCCAGTAAACATCATATGTCTAGTACTTTTAATGAAATATAAGGTTTGGAACTGGAAACCACCCCCCCCCCCCCCATTATCACTTTAACGTAAACCCCTGGAGACTATTTTACATATAAATACATAAAAGTGCAATGCACATGTTTATATATAAATAATATAATGGTTAAGACAATTAGACACAAGGACTACCACATCAATTCTCAATTGACTTAAAGGCACCAAATCATTGTGTTTATGAATATCACTATTATTAGAAAATGACTAGTCAATACAAAGTTTATATTATATTTGAAGTTTACAAAATGAAAATTACACCCAGATTTGCTGTCAATATCCTGTTTCCAGGAATACATTTTTTCAGCAAACAGGGAAATAAAAATAAGGGTTTGACACAGAATGTAAGATGTAGAAGTAGACTGTCTTTCCTTAAGATGATAAGTACTTGCAAATCATGTGATATATTCAAAGATACTATAAAAATTCATAAGAGGATGTATGATCAGAAATGATAGGTAAGAAAAGTAACTAGAAAACTGTGTATGTAAATTGAGCTTTCAATATAAGATGGCAAGTTTTCAATATATGGGCCTATAGAAGGTTATTCTGTATTTCTAACTCACATACAATATTCTGCATTTTTCCACATACTCCCGTTCTCTTACCTCAGTTCCTGATCAATATTCTTCTATTTCATGATGTCAATTTCCACTAAAATAACAAGGTGGATTTTTTTTGGTCTCTAGATCCAATATATTTTAGTATTTTGGAATAGTATGAGTTCATGGAGTTTGACTTGAATGTCAAGATTGTAGATATTGTATTCAGGTTACTGTTAATTGGCCTGAAGCATACAAAGACACACAGTATACTAAAAAGAAGGGACTTGATCTCAGGGAAACATACAGGTCCAGGTAAGATCCTGAAGCAAAGAAAAATCAATGGAGCAAACACCAATCAACTATAAGTACAAAGGAATGGAACTGATCTCTGATGTTTCTGGGTGGCAGCTGTGTGTGTTTGCATGTGTGTGTGTGTTTGTGTGTGTGTGTGTGGAGAGAGAGAGAGTTAGAGAGAGAGAAAGAATTTTAGTGTGGCTTCCATATTTATAGTCCATAGAGCAATACTTATTAGGGAGGAGGTGCTCATATCAGAGCTCTGATACCATTGTCTTCATTTTTTTACTACGAAAAACACTTGCTTAATCTCTAATTAAATAGGGAAAATAAACTAACATCTAACGCGATTGTTTTGACAATTTATTAGTATATTGAAGGCGAAAGGGAGCAATTGGAGATCAGTTTAACCTTTCTCCTCTCAGTTGAATATTACACAGCAATAGATGTGATTTCAGGAGTCTCTTGCAATGTACTGACAGCTGAATTATTAATATGCTTACTAATATGAAACATATGATGGAGAAATAGATCAGCCAGCAAGCACAAAGTACTAGTGATAAGACCGAACTTTTGAGCAGGTTGCCACATCTTTTAGGAATGTAATTCGTTCATATGAACTTCAAATTTTGTGGCTTTCCCTGTGTGATTAAATGGTAGAAAGTACTGTAGGAAAATACTCTACTGTTCAGCCAAGTAGAAAATGCTCATGATCCCATCCTCATGTTACAAATTTCCATTCCATACCAACACTATTTTAGAGTGCTTTCATTTAATATACTGCAGCACCTCATCCTTCCCTGTGTTAGACAGGAAAAAAGATAATTTTGTTTGAATATTAAATTACATAAATTAGTGGGTACAGGCATGATTTGTAAAATTATAGAAGTTTGTAATAAATGTAAGTAGGGAACATGTCACAAACAAAAAATATAATTAAAATCACATGACAAGACTAGAAGTCACAGCATTTTGTGCAAGGAAACATACATTAGATTAGTTGCAGAATTTCTAATTTGAGATAAATTATATATTAAAGCATAATTCCCTTTACCTAAGGATTGAAACATTTTATTGAAAAATATATTTCTTAGAGATATTTTTGCTTCATAATTTTAGGGATACAGGTGAAACCATTGCAACAATGAGATGGACAAGTCAGTATGTCGAAAAACGAACTTTACAACTTTGGCCTGGGGGGGGGTGGAGATGGGAAGGTATGGGAAGGGAAAACAAAAGAGGAGGCAACAATGCTTGATAAGAAATGTACTCATTACCTTGCCCTTGTAAGTGTAACCCCTCTGTAAGGTATTTTCACAATAAAAAAAAAGAAAATAATTTTAAGAAAAACATAATCCCAAAGTAATAATTTTTCGTATTATTTTCCTATTTCCATGTGATTTACCTCCAAATTAGAAATCCAGATATATGATTTAATTTAGTTTAACCGAAACTATTATTGAGTATAAGGTTCTTATACTCTCTACATTCGTCACACTAAGATCATCAAATATGGTGATTTTGAAATGATTAGTCTCTTTGTGAACTATGTTAACATTATTTACAATGTGAGTGAAATGTTTAAAAATAGTATTTATTTTAGTTTAATTACTCTGAAGAGACAAGAACTGATATAATAAAAGGCTAAAAATGATTAGTTTTTAAATTGAGAATTTAAGAAATGTTTTTGACCACACTGGTTACTGGAGCCTTCACAACACCCTCATGAGATAATTTTTACTGATGAAGCAAAAACCCTAGAGCTTGGACATTTACAAATACAAAAATTATGTCATTCTGAAAATTTAGATCACATATTAAACAGAAAACTTAGTATTCAAATATCTGAATATAGTAATACATTGAATTGCAGGGCAAGTACTTGTTCTGAAAGGAGATAAAATTGCATTTATTTTTAAAAGTAAACCTAAGTATACATTTGAATAAAAGACAATGTTTAAAATATCACCCATGCAAGACAAAAGATGTACAATTCGTTGTTTTTCATGCCAATTATGTTCTCTAAACTTACTAGAAATACTAGATTAGTAACCCTAAATCATTGTTTTGTAAGGAAATAGAAATTTAGTTTCCTAAAACTCATTACTATAACTTTTTCTCAAGCAATTTCTCAGTAATTGTTTATATTTTTTGTCATAGAATCTTATTTGATTTTTATTCATTAAGTTAATTAATTAGCCAATAACAATATAAATTATGCATGAACAAGTTTATCTAACAAATTTATTTCTTTCAAAAGACAAATGGCACTCTTAAAGAACACAGGAATGGGGCTGGGAAGGTGGCTCAAGTGGTAGAGTGCTAGCCTTGAGCTGAAAAGCTGAGGGACAACGCCCAGGCCCAGAGTTCAGGCCCCACGACCAGACCACCCCCCCCCCCCCAAAAAAAAGAACACTGGAAGGCAGTGTTATGTATTTATTAATTTTTAGTTATTTTGTTAATGGTTATTAATTTTCAGAAGTGGCATTTTCATTATGCTCTTTCCATAATATATTTAAAACTTTTGATTATACTCCCTCTATTTCCTTTTTATTATTATTTTCTCCAAAGATCTTCTGCATTTCACATCAAATTACATCTTTATATATGCACATATAATTGAATTTGGAAAACTTTATGTGAACTGCAACTTAATTCAAGATGTACAGTGGATTAACAGGAGGAACAAAACCTTGAGTATTTTCAGTTAATTCTGAATTGAGCTATCATTATTATTTTGGTTAGGATTAGGATCCCAGACAGAATTAGAATTAGGGTTAGAGTAACAGAAAATTTAGGTTCAACACAGGATGACCCATTGAAACAATGATCCTCACAACACACTCTATTGAAAATGAACTTTACACCATCCATCATCGGGAGGGAAGACTGAGGGAGGTGGGAGAAGGAAAAGATAGTGGGACAACTACAAAGAAGGGGTTAACAATGCTCTACAAGAAAAGAACGGATTACCTTACACATGTAATTGTGTTCCCTTTGTAAGCCTCTTTACAAAAAAACAAGATTTAAAAATTAATGAAAAATAAAACCTGACATAGAAATAGAAATAGAAAATAGAAATAGAAAATGAAATAGAAAAACACTTTAAAACTTTAAAAATTTAGGTTCAAAATGCAAGTAAAATTTAGACCTACACGCTGAGCAAGAGATATGATATTTGTGAAATAGAAGCTTGCTATTATCATTATGATTCAGTTATATGTAGGCTTAGGATTCTGAAAGGTGTTCCAGTTAGAGCTGGTGTTAGGATAAGATAAAAGATGTAAGATATTTTGTAAAACTCAACATATTTTACGAAGAATGAATGGCATCAAAGTTAAAATGAACGAAAACCAGTGTCAGTGGAATTTTAACCATTCAGATATAATTTGGTTTAAACTGTGAGTTACTGTTTTAGTTCTTGTTAGGATTAGGGAAGGATAAGCTTAAGGGTAAAATTTACTTTTCCACTAAGAAGTAGAAGCAAAAAAATGAGTGATTCAATAGATTCCAAACAATTTTACTTACATTAACCATTTGTTGTTAACTCAGATTGTGATTAGGATTTGGTTTCTCGTTAAAGGGGGTTGAGGATAGAGTAAAGAAATGGATTAAACTTGTGGCTCATGCCTATTATCCTAACTACTCAGGAAGTTCATTTCTGAGGATCACAGTTCAAAGCCATCCCAGGCAGGAAAGTCTGTGAGAATTTTTTCTCCTTTTAACCACCAGAAAACAAGAAAAAAAGTGGTGCTGTGTCTCAAGAGGTAAAGTGCACACCTTGAGTTAAAGAACTCAGGGATTGTGCCCATGCCTAGAACTCAGGGATAGGACCTAGGCCCAGAAATGATGCCCCACTACCAACAAAAAGAAAAAAAAGGAATGGGATAAATGTTTAGTAAATCTGAACTTATTTTAGGTTCTAAGAATTCAGGAAAAGATATTAGAAATACATTGTACTTCCATTATCACAGCTTTTCCTGAATGTTCTAGTTAAGTTTCAGATTAGAAAAATAACAAAATATTGAGCAAAACTACAAACTATTTTAAGAAAGATGAGTTGAATCAAAGAAGGGATTAATAAATCTAATATATTTGTGTGGCTTTTAGAATCCAAATGCAATTGGTTCTAGGGTTAGGGTTACTTTTCTAATTTATGAACTAATGAATTAAAGGCACAATTCTTTCATTCTTACAAACCAAGACAGTCACGCTTTTGAAAACAATTTCAATTTTCTACCTGAAAATGTGTCTTAAAATATTTTCCAACCAAATTAAAAAATAGTGAACAGGGTGTCATTTATTAAAATTATGTAAGTTGATGATAAAGCTTTCAAAAATATCCAAACACATGGGATAAAACTCAGACATGGTTCTGGGAAAACAGATATTCTACTTGCTCTAGCTGGGAAATTGTTTGTTTGTTTGCTTGTTTGTTTGTGTGTGTGTGTGTGTGTGTGTGTGTGCACCCACCACAAGTCTTCAACTCAAGCCTGGGTCTTGTCATCAGCTTATTCTGTGCAAGTATGGCACTAAACCTCATCTCTATAGGTTTTCTTCTGGCTTTTTAGTAGTTACTTTGAGATACATATCTCATGGATTTTCCTGTCAGGACTTAATCTTCTGATCCCCAGCAATCCTTGTGTTAGTGTTTCTTTTTTTTTTTTTTTTTTTGGGGTCTGGTCGTGGGGCCTGAACTCTGGGCCTGGGCATTGTCTCTCAGCTCTTCAGCTCAAGGCTAGCACTCTACCACCTGAGCCACAGCTCCACATCCGGCTTTTTTCTTTTTGCTTATGTGGTGCTGAGGAATCGAACCCAGGGCCTCGAGCATGCAAGGCAAGCGCTCTACCACTGAGCCACGTTCCCAGCCCCACCTTGTGTTAGTGTTTCTGTGGGTGCTACCACAAAGTGACAGTTCATTAAACTGGGAGCAATATGTAGTACTTTTACTAGATACAAACTAACCAGTTCATTAATGTGGGAGTAACAGGATCACATTAGATTGCTTTCAAACCCATTGTTTCTAATGAGTTTAACTGAAGCCAAAAATATCATCAAAACCTATTAGCCACAATGTATGAAGTAGCACATATTTATGATGTAGAATATGTACAATGAATTAAATCCTGAATCAAAAGTCTTTGCTGGGTTTGCAGCAAAGAAATAGAGAGTCATTGAAATGAAGTCCAAACTGGAGGTCTGTAGTGAGCAGCAGAGCATCTGCTTAGTGTGTGTCCAACCCACAGGACCATAAAGAAGTAGAAGAAAGTGAAAGTGTAGGAGAAAGAGGAAAGGAAAGGAGGAGGACGGGGAAGAAAGGAGGAAGGGTATAGCAGGAGGGAGAAAAGGAGGGGAGAGGGAAAAAGTAGAGGGGAGGAGAGAACCAAGAGGGGTTCATTACCCTGGGTAAGAGGAGCAGGAGAGGAGGCAGGAGGAGGAATATAAATGCAATATAACAACAAGAACTGTTGGAAAACATTTTGCATAAGTGATCTGTATGTGCATGGCAGGATTGATTTCTAATCAGAGAGATAGCACAGTGACAATATGCGTGTTACCTGTTGCTCTGTTATTTTATTCATTCTTCAGTGAGGAATTCAGATGAAATCCTGAGTTTGGTGTTTTACAGAACACTTCAGGATTTCTTTTTCATGAATCAAACATGGGAAAGAACTAATGTAACCTCCCTTAATTCAGAAAGAAAGTTTTATTGGATGCTTTTCGGGTTTTCTTTTTTTGTCTTTTCTTTTTTCTTTTTTTGCCAGTTGTTCAGTGCTCCAAGGCTGTGCCCTGGAGCCCTTTCCAAGTCCCCATGTGAGCATCCATTCCTGTAGTCTCTGTGGTTGTGGGTGCCTCATCAGAGGAGTGTCTTTTCTTTTTTCTTTTTTTGCCAGTTGTTCAGTGCTCCAAGGCTGTGCCCTGGAGCCCTTTCCAAGTCCCCATGTGAGCATCCATTCCTGTAGTCTCTGTGGTTGTGGGTGCCTCATCAGAGAAGTGTGGCCCCTTCCCTGACAGTGGATGTGCAGTGAGTGTATGTGTGTGCATACTCCCCAGGATTGTCAGATTAACCCCGTCCACCCTGCCCACCTAACTTCCCAGTCTCAGTTTTTCCATTTCACCCAGGAGCTGGCAGCCATGGGGCTGGAATTGATTCCACTGATGCCCTCTCCTCCAGTTGTGCTGGTACTGCTCTGCAGTGGTCCTGGGTGCGAGTGCCATTCCAGGGAAACTCTGTTATAGGGTTACTGCCTGCACCCATGGTTGTGGGGTGGGGAGACACTATGTTTGTACACTGCACAGTCCATGTGAGAAGGAAGGTTGGGTGTGCAGCCAGCCAACTTGGGGCCAGGCAGTGCAACCTTGGTTCACCTCATCAGTCTTTAAGTTCATCTGTGGACTGGAGACGTGTGCTAGCCCCTCTGCCAGTGGGCTTGTGAAAGCTGCAGAAGCTCAGCAACCTGGATCTCTTTAAGCGTCTCTATGGACCTCCATTTTCTGGTCCCTGTGGACCCGGGTACAGGGCCATGCCTGCATATGCCCATCACAGCCAGAGGAACCTGGACTTGCAGAGTATCAGCTGCAGCACCGGGAGCACGAAGCCCCTTTGGCTTTGCTGTGTAGCCTCCTCCATCGTCCTTCTGAACCACATGGGCCTAGCTCTGGGTGCCATTCCGGGGATGCTCTTTTTGGAGGCAATGGGCTCACCCCGTACCATCGTTGGTCTCCAAAGCAGGGGAATCGATTTGGCCTTGGCAATGTAGGCTGCACAGGTGGAAAGCAGGACTTGGGGTCTGCCCTGCCTATCCACATGGCTTTGGCACCTGAGTCTGGATTTCTTGGATTGGTCAATGATGGAGCCTTGTTGGCTACCATCTACTGCAACAAGTCCTGCACTTGCTGCAGCACCAATGCAGTGTCTTGGACCCCCTTAGGGACACCACATGGACATCTGATAGGTCTACATGGGCTGGGTGTGGGTTTCATCCAAGGACTTCATTAGAAAATGCTACTCTCCTTCATGGTACTGTAAGCAAGAGGTACCACATATAATTTCTACTTTCTAACATTTTCCTTCACTGAGATAAACAGAACTGGGACATATAAATAAGTTTTATAAAAAAAAATATAACCTATATCACTTCAACCTGTTAAAATATTGCAATATTTTTTATCCAGTAGGAATTCTGTCTGTAATTACTTATTTTACTTTTGAATGTAAATAATATAATATATTTTGTGTGTATTTTAGTATTCTAGTATAACTTCATTTGCACTACTTCCATACAATTTTTTTTCAACTTCTGAGATTTAATCATGTGTTTTTTGGATAAGAGTTTTGTTGTAATTTTATTTCCAATTGCCATTATGGCCTTATAAATACAAACAATAAAATCCATTCTTGCTAGTATCAAGTTTAATGATTTTAGACTAGAGACTCAAGGATATATCATTATATATCATACAGTAATGTGTATCACTTTGTTTAAAATTGCTCCATAAAATAATAAGTAATTCAAGCAGCAGCCTCTTAATCTGGCATGCTTGTCCCTCTGGTGAAGTAGGATCCCAGTGGGAGCCTGCCCAACTCGGGCCCTTGTGGGCACCTCGCCTGGGACTGCGGGAGATCAGGATGCACCTGCTTTTGGGCTTGGGAAGCACCATTGAGGCTGCTGAATGAATGACACCACTGACGCAAGACTTGAGTCACATCTAGCACCCAGCTGCCCCACGGGCTTGGGTCCTGAGGATCAGCCCCTGGGAACACACGCACCGCATGGCCATCCTAGGAAGGAGTGCAGACCGAAGAGAATCCACTCTGTGGATTAGCTTGTACAGTTTTTATCCTTCGTGGAGCAGGGGAAGATTCTGCTCCACTGTGGGGAGAAGACAAAAAAGACAGGCTCGGGGGGGTGATGCCAACTTTTGTATTCAGGCTGGCAAGGAAACTTTCCTCCACCCACTCTCCAGCATGCTCAGGAAGCCCTTTTATGGTTCTTGTCCATGGAGTAGCAGCCAGGGACACACACATCCTGAATTCCTGGCTGTTCTTTTGGGTTTGTATGTTAATTTATACAGAGAGCCCCTCCCTCAGACAGCAGAGTTATATTCTGGGTTTTGTTAAACATTCTGCATGTGAGCATTCCCAGTGTTTGGTTTTTGTATTGTTGCTTATAAATGCGTTGTGAAATTTGGGTTTTATGTATTGAGGTGTGGGAGGAGGAGACAGATTATGAACATAGTTTCCTACAAGCCTTTCATCTCAAAAGAAAACAGATTCTCTCTAAAAATGCCTTTCAGGAAATAAATTTGAGGGGGGGGATAAAGGCTGTTTTTTCATGAGATCAAAATGTGCTATTTTTATATGCATATTTTATGGTTCAAAATACAATTAAGTAATTTACTATCTAGTAACAATTTTCCAGACCTAAGACTTAAGTGTCATGGGAGCTAGAGGCAGGTTGTATTTTTAGCTTTATCCAAAGATTACTTTGTAGAATCAAAGTGGTAATACAGAATGAGAAGCACGATAAACTTCTTTGCTATTCAAGGTTTTTTATTGTTCCATATGAATTTTTGGATTACTTCTATTTCATTGAAGAGTAAGATTGGGATATTGATAGGTATCACATTGAATTTGTATATATCTTTGTGAATATTGCCATTTTCATGAGATTAATCTTCCCAATCCAGGAACATTGGAGGTTTCCCACTTCCTTAGTACTGCTTTTATTTTCTCTTTTCAGGTTTTTAAAGTTTCCATCATAGAAGTCCTTCATCTCTTAAGTTAAATCTTAGGTATTTTATTTTTTGTGCGGCTATTAAAAAAGAATTGCTTTCCTAATTTCAGCTGCACTCTTATCATTTTTGGAATACAGGAAAAGCATTGAAGTCTGAAGTTAAATTTATACTACGCTAGTTTGCGAAAGTTTCTGATCAGCTCAAGTGACTTGGGAGTGGAGTCCATGCAGTTCTTTAAATACAAGATCATGTCATCTGCAAAGAGGGAGAATTTTACTTCATCTTTCCCTATTTGGATTTCCTTTAAGTTTGCATCTTGTCTTATTGCCCCAACTATCATTCTAATACTAAGTTGAAGAGTAGTGGAGAGAGCAGACATTTTTATCTCATTCCTGAATTCATTAGAAATGGCTTTAACTTTTCACCATTAAGTATATGCTAGCTGTATGTTTGTCAATCCTTAGCAGACAAAACACCACTGGAGCACTATCATTTCCAAATTTCAAACTCTACTAAAAAACTATAGTAAAAGAACAGCATGGCAAAAAAACAGAGCTGAGGACCAATGCAATACAAATGAAGACTCAGAAATGAACCTACTGACCTATTGCCACCTAGTCTTTCACAAGGGAGCTAGAAAAATAAAATGGAAGAAAGACAGCCTTTTGAGTAAATTGTGTGGGCAAAAGTGGTTAAACATCACTAGAAAACTAAAGCTATATCTCCCTGCACCAGAGTCAACTCCAAATGGATCAAGACCTCAAAATAAAAGAAGACACCATGAGAACATTACATGAAGGAGTAGGAGAAACTCTAGGGCTTTTTAGCCTAGGCAGAAATGTTCTTCATAGAGAACCAGAAACAAAAGAAATCAAAGAAATATTGGACAAATGACATTGCATGAAACATCAGAGCTTCTACAAGGGAAAGGACATAGCTAGCAAGATGAATAGAAAGCCTATGTTCTGGGAGAAGATCTTCACAAGTCATAAAATGGACCAGGTCTTATATCTAAAATATACTTAGAACTCAAAAAATTAATTCTCCCCAACAATAAATCCTCAAACAAATCCTCAAACAAATCCTCAAACTGCTCAGTAACTAATTGGGCTAAAGACTTTAAGAGAGATTTCTCTGAATAGGAAATAAAAATGGCCATTAGACACTTGAAGAAATGCTCAAGTTTTCTAGCATTAAAAGAAATGCAAATCAAGACAACATTGAGGCTGCATCTCATTCTAGTTTGAATGACTATAATCAAGAAATATAATAACAATAGTTGTTGAAGGGGATGTGGCTAAAAGGGAACCCCACTGCATTTTTTATGGGAGTGCAAACTTCTTTAACCTCTTTGGAAAGCAGTATGGGAGTTCTTCAAAAGACTCCACATAGAGCTGCCCTATAACCCAGCAATCCCACTTTTGTGTATTTACCCAAATGATCACAAACTAGATCATACCAAAGCTGCCAGCACAACAATGTTTATTGCAGCATTATTCACAATAGCTATGATATGGAACCAACCTCAATACTCCTCAGTAGATGAATGGATCAAGAAAATGATATATATATATATATATATATATATATATATATATATATATATATATCTGTGTGTATACAATTATATATACATGTATATTTATATACATATATATGTATATAAAGAGAGAGAGAGAGAGAGAGAGAGAGAGAGAGAGAGAGAGAGAGAGAGAGAGAATGGAAATCTATGCCTCCATCAGAAAGAATGACATTGCTCCATTTGTTAGGAAATGGAAAGACTTGGTAAAAATGATATTAAGTGAAGTAATCCAGGCCCAAAGAAACATAGGTCACATGGTTTCCCTTGTTTGCAAGGACTAGTACATGTCTAGGACAAACAGAGAAGATCAAAGGCTATGCACATATGACCATATAAGATGATGATAAACGAAATGCACCCCAAATCAGAGACACAGTGGGTTTTCCTTTCTTGCTTTTGTTTTTAATATACTTATAATGCGCTATGTGATTCCTTTGTTGGTTCATCCCATCAGGGTATAACCCTTGTTTTCACTGTATTTGATTCCAGTGTTCTGCATCTTGTATATACATTTTTGTAATTTGGGGAGTGTAAGGGATATAGCAGAATGCTTAAATGGGGATGGAAGTTCACCCATTGTGATGATGAGATGTGCAGGACATTGTGTCGAAAATGAATTTACAATGTCAGGCAGGGGTCAAGGAAGGAGGAGTTGGAGAGGTGGGGAGGGAAGGGATAGTAGGGGAAAAACAAAGAAGTAGGTAACAATGCTCAATAGGAAATGCACTCATTACCATACTCATGTAACGGTAAACTCTATATGCAGTACTTTTACAATAAAAATATATAAAAACTCTCTGCCCGGTGTAAATTTCCAGCGCTGCCCTTGGCATTACATTTTTTTGCCTTTTCTGGCTGTGGTTGTCCACCTTCCCAGTGGATCAGTAGTCTTCAAGGCATCTTGGTCATGAACTGGGACTTGGGTTATCCAGTGGTGGTTGGAACCAGGCCAAGGACAGGAAAAAACCACTTTCAAGACATGGCTCCTTAATTCCCAATGCAACTAGGATTGCAAGCAGAATTTCTCTGAATTTGACTCCAGAAAACAATCACGGAACCAAAAGGCAAGGTCACCAAACACCTACCCTCCTCCCCCCATTCTCTCCTTTCTTCCTCCATGGAAAAGTACAAAATAATTTTGCAGGTTTTGGCACACAAAAATTGCCCACCACCTCTCCTGGTAAACTAGGTTTCAAGTCACTAAGTCATGTAAACGGATAATGAGACACTCATTATTCTGGACATCATCTTCAGATTATTTGATGCTTTAATTGGTTGTTGGTGGTGGTTGTGGTAGGGGGCCTGAACTCTGGGTCTGGGTGCTGTCCCTGAGCTCTTCAGCTCAAGGCTCGTGCTCTAACACTTGAGCCCAGCACCATTTCCACTTTTCTCTGCTTATGTGGTGCTGAGGAATTGAACCCAGGACTTCATGCGTGCAAGACAAGCACTCTACCACTGAATCTCCTTCCCGGCCCTAATGCTTTAATTCTTTAAAATTTATTTTAGTCAGTCATAGGGATTGAAATCAGGACCAGGGTGTAACATATCCCTGAGTTCTTCAGCTCCAGGGAAGCACTCTACCACTTGAGCCACAGTGCCACTTACTGTTTCTAGATAAGCAACTCTCAGACTTTCTTGCTAGGGTTTGCCTTGAACGGTGAATTTTAAAATTATTTTTCTTCTACTTGTTTATTGGATCATTACAGTTTTTCTGAAATTTAAAGTTTTCTGTAAACCTTTGTTTTCAAGTAATCCAACAGCATTAAATATTACATTTAGAAGCTATCCTGTAGAACATCCTTTATGAAATTCTTATGTTAAGATGAAATTCTTATTCTTTGTAGAAAAATTCCATTAAAGTCCAAATGGGAAATATGCTCATTTCAGCAGCCTTGAGTCTCCTTCCTATTTTTTTCTCTCTACTATCTTTTCTTGTTCTGGAACAAGTGTCATGGACTGTCCAAACATTCAAAGGAAGCTTATTCCAATAATTTTATAGAAAAGGAATGTGGCCTGCCTGCATCTCAAGGCAACTTTGAGTAGGTTAATCTGAAAATTCACACTAGTGAATTTTCAAAGTTATTTTGATAATTTTTTAAACCATTCATTAAAGAGGTTCCAAATAGCAAGAATAAAAAACAGTGTTCTGCTTTCTAAGAATGTTTTAAAAGCTAGTAAGTCAACAAAACACATTCTATTCTTCCAAGATTCCATGGTGAATAATTTCTCTTTTATCATAACCCTGACACTGACCTCTCCCTTCAAACTTGTAGCTTTATTCAGTTTTCCTGTTCCAGCTTTCGTTTAGGTACCAGCATCCATAATCTCCTTATAGTATATGACAATGAAATTCCATTTGTTTTTAGAAAGCTCAATTAATATTGCCAAAGGCAGGCTCATTAGCATATCACAGAGCATGAACTATTGAATATCGTTAATGTGATCCTATGCAACTATTCCACCAATTAATATGAGTACCACATAAATTGCATCTTCATATAATTTTTAAAATACAAAGTAGTTACATATCTATGTCATAAAATAATTCAGACCACTAAGCTAAACCTTTTATATCATTCCCAATATTTTTTGTAAAATTTTCTTTTCTCATTAACATTCATCTTAGGGCCTTCTTTCCTAGCAACAAGTTATAAGTCATGTCCTTGGATTTTAGTCATCTCTGAGTAACATCTTTTCTTTCCACTGCCAGTTAGTCCCTCATGTTAAATACCTGAGGAATTACTTGTCCCAATGTGCCTGTAAGAGGAGTATCCAAGTCGACTGCCTGTAACCACTCATCACTTACTTTGTTTGGGGATGGGGTATCAGAGACAGGGTTTTCAGGGATCAGGTGGCTGAACCATGGTATTATGAATTATGAGTAGCAGAAAAGAGTAATAGAGACTAGAATACCAGGGAAATGGTAGTTGTGATGGTAATTGCTGAGTTGCAGTGGCAGGAAATTGGGTAGCAGCAACAGCTAATACAGGCATACAAAACTGTTTAGCAAGGAAAAGAAAGCATCAAAAAAGTGAAAGAGTAAAAGTTGTGAGGGATTGTGGGGCACAATCAGGGTAACAAGGTCATGGGTGTGAAAATGGGTAGTCAGTACTATGGTACAAGCAATTGGAATGGTGGGCTTATGTGGTTCAAAGCTCTGGGTTTGCCTCTCCAGTATTGGCTGTTAGATCTTTAGGGAAAGACCTCTAGCAGCTCATTATCAGCTTGTTGTTTTCACGCACGTGCCATCTATAAATACCTACTCCAAGTAGATTGCATTCTCTGACACCAGCTATATTATATTTGCCCTAAGCATCCTGAGAGACCACACTCCACAATGCTGCAGAACAGGCTCCACATAGTGAGTTGCAATCACCTCAAACAACACTTGCTGCTCCTCTCCAGTGTCAATTATCATGATAGAAAGGGATCTGAGATGTGCTCAACAGCAGTGTTCCGAGAAGCTGCCAATTCTTACCCTGGCATTATGGGAGCTCCCTAGAAATGGGCAAGAGCACTTGCTGATGCTCTTCCAATTTCTCTCTGTGGCTCTGGACAGCCAGACTGTTCTACCTCAGATGGGATACTTTGATGTCCAGCAGGCCTCAAATTAGCTCTATCTTCTCTCTCTAGGTGCTCATCATCTTCAGCTGCCTCTCCTTTTCCCTCCAGGTAGCTCGCTTCATTTCCACTTCCTTTGAATTGTGCTTCATGTCAACCTGTGGCTATCACACCAAGCCCTTCCACTTTCTCATCTATCTCTCTAGCTGTGAATCTGGCACAACAAGCTACATGTAACTTTTTTATCTGTTCATCAAGATTTCAGCTGGAATCCCAGGTGGTACTAGCTAACTGACAACATGAGGAGCACCTTAAATACTCTCCTGCCATTCACTGCTCATTGAGAAAGATGCAAATATGTTGTGGTCAGTCTCTCCTTCTCCATTTCTTGTTCAGTAGAATAAAGTGAAGTCACAATGGAGATACTAGACAGCTGCTATGTCAGCAAGTGACCCAACCAAAGATAATTTAGTGAGGGGATACTTATCAAATATAGTAGGATAAATCCACTTATTTGTACGACACTACTAAGGGCTTTCATCAAACTAGTTATTTTATGTCCCAATTGGCAGACCAATCTAAGGCTCTCCCCTAGATCTTCCTGATCTGAAGGCCTGAGGACTCCTACATACAACACAGACCAAATGACATGGGTAAACAGAAAAGTAGGTGAGTATGGATTAGTATTCTGAAGGTGTGTTAAGCTGTTGTCTTGTCAGGATTACCATTAAATCAATGTCCTTTCTCTGACCTTCATCATATCTCTTTATTTGGCATAATTGGTAGGTTTCTTAGTGTGTCATTTTCTCCTGTTAGTTCAGTGCACAGGTTAAAACATTAGCATGCCAAACCATGGGTTTCCATTATCATAGTAGACGGTTTGCCTTCTAGGAACTTCCATCCAGATAATTCTCTTCTTGGGCCCTCATATGCATATGCTCTGAGAAGTGAATGTCTCACAAACAATGAAACATAGTTGCTCAATGATGATTAGCTAACACAGAGACTCAAGTAGTTTGGATCTGGAGCCTTTCTGAGAGGCCGTGTACTATATGCTGTGGGAAACATTGACAGAAATTCCTCAGAGCAATACCACTGGCAGCAAGTGAGCACTGACTACTACTCAGCCCTTACTAGTTCTACCTCGGGTATGAACACGTGAACAACCCTGATTAGCTTATTACACAGGGCCCCATCAATGAAATCGTTTTGAGCGTAGGAAAAAACCTCCATTGGCAGTACACATAAGAAGCAGATGATACCCCACACTCAAATGCTCCAGGAGAACAGAGTGTAAGGCTGTCTACACAATTGAGAAATTGGATTCTGAGGGTGGGAAAGGATGAGTTTAGATAGCAAACATAGAAGTAATTATAAGTTTCTGAATTCCTAACCTAACTTCCTTCTGCCCCTCAGATCAAATTCAGGAAGTGGTGGAATGTTTATGATCACAAAATGAAGTTTTTAATCCCAGGCCCAAACTCTAGGTGTTCTTGTTACATCTTCTCACCTGCCCCTGATGTAAAAGGTCAGAAAGGCAAAGGGGAAGGGAGGCCCATGCTCAGGAATATAATTGGAGCTTACAAGTCACTGAAGTCTCTGACTTTCTATGTTGAAGGTAAGATAAAAGGCAGCTTGAGTTTCTAAGAACTCAGTTTCTAGGCTATATGGCTCCTTCAGAACTTTTTTCCCTCCTCCTGTGTTTTGAGAGCAACAGTTAGTACGGTACTTCTGTCTCTTAGGTACAATCTTTCTCTTCACACAATGCGTAAAGTAGACAATAGGTGGAAGCTGCTATTAAATCCAAAAAGAATAAAATAGCACACAGTAAGTGCTTCCCCTGAATTCCTGCACCCAACATGTTCCAAATTCTAAAGACAAAGTGATTATGGGTGAGTACTAACAACATCCAGAGAATGGTGAGCTTAGAACAATTTTCCCTAGCAGGTTCTGTCCAGGTTATTACTATGGCTAAGATCTACTGGATCAATGAACTTATAGACAGTGCAAGACAGAAAAGTCTATGATATTGAGTCCCCAAAGAAGAAATTGGACCAAGAAGAGAAAACTTATCATTGCTGGAAAAGGAGGAAGACAACTAGGAGAATGTTTCTCTGAATACAGACATGGATATAATTGTAACAAAAATGTAAGTTGTGGCTCATCAGTACAAACTATCAAATCAAACCTCACTAAAGCTAAAAATAAAACATAAAAATAAAAAAAAGCTATTTGGATTTCAGTACTAACATGTATTTTAAGGAGTGTGTGTGGGGGTGGTGGTCTGAGATTAAATATGGGACAGCATTGGTTCTTAAAAATCATCATATTGACACTATCCTTTAGGTTTCCCATTCAAGTCTGGTGGCTTTCTAGCTCTACCACTTGAAAAACACAATTCTCGCTTTCCTCTGGTTAACTGGAGATAAACATGTATTGGATATGTCAACCTGGATTGGTTCAAACTATGACCTTCAGATCTTACTGTATGGAATAGATAATGTATGAGAGTGAGCCACTATGCTTAGCCCAGTATTTCCTGTAAATTACTTAATCTTTCTGAATCTTAGCTTCTTCCTGTTTGGAAAGTGAAAAGAATTACTTTGTGGACCTTAGAATCTGGTGGGAGTTATGACTGGGTGCAGGAATTATAAGTGTTCAGGATGTGTGGACAGAGTCTGACACTCTCATAAAACTACTGATGTTTATATGAAATGAATTCCAGGAATTGGAAACAAGAGGGATTTTTTTGTTCTTGTTTATACATTTATGGGCATTGAGGGCGCCAGAGATATTCAAAGAGAACAGGGAAACAAATGCAGCAGTTGTATTCTGTAGATATTATGTTCACAATGAGGTATAACACTGTGAACAGGGACAGGAGGGAAAATCAGAGAGAGAGTGCAAAGGAAGTGATGAGATTGTCAAACAAGAAATGAACTCACCTGACTTACAAAATGGTGATCTACATGTACACTACCTTAACGATAACAATTTTTAAAATCCGGGTTTCTGATTCTTTCCTCCACTTTTTGTAGGTACCCTTAAGACTCAGAACCACCGATGGAGTTTTTGAAGGTCAATTTATATGATAATGAATATAGAGCCAGAATATCTTAAGCAATATTATAAAAAGTATTTCATTCTTAATACCAGTTTCTCTTTGAGTGGCAATTCTATATGTTGTTGGCCGAGATTTTTTTTTACTTTTTTTTTTTAGTACTTGCCAGGTGTTGAAATCCTTCTTAAAGCTTTGCGACAGATGTCTGCTATATCTTGGCACCCTACCAATAACTAAAATAATAATCAACCTTTGAAATTATTGTACTTGAGTATGAGTATTATTTATTTTTTTTATTAGTTGATGTTGGTGAACTCTGGGCCTGGTTGCTGTCCTTCAGCTCTTCAGCTCAAGACTAGTGCTCTACCACTTGAGCCACAGTACCACTTCCACCTTTTTCTGCTTAGATGGTGCTGAGGAATCAAACCCAGGGTCTCATGCATTAAAGGAAAGCTGTTAACCATTGATCCACCTTCTCAGCCCTTATGAGTGGTTTTTTGTGCAGGGGTGTATCAAGAAAATCTATTGAGCAAATGTATTATTTGATAATAGACATATTCAAAATTATGAATTATCTGATATTTTAATAAATAAAAATGTTATCATTGTTACTAGGAATTTTTTGTCTCCCCATGCTAAAAGCATGGAGGTGCTATTTTAAACTAAAAGAAACTACAAAAGAAATTTTAAGATCTTGATACTAATAAATCTGTCCAGGTGTTATTACATTAAACAGAGAATTCGAAATGGTTTTTCTTTATGAATACAGAGATCAAAGGTCTTATAATACTTATTTCAAAATACAAATTAAGGGGAAAATCAGTCAGGAGGTAAAATTTATATGAATGTTAATTTTTAAAGAGGAAGAGAAGATCCTACATGGCAGACTAAAGTCAAAGCAATATCAGAACTGTATATGCTCAATAATAAATAAGAAGCCTTAATTGAAAAATTGAGCTGGAATATGCACATAGGGCAAAGACAAGCAATCAGAGCCCACCACCAACAAAGAAACATCATAATGTATCCCTCAGAAAAAAGAAAAATTGCAGACCAGGGCTCAACATCCTTATCCTTGATTTCAAGGATAACCCTTGATACACATACACCCCCCCCCACACACACACGCGAATATATGCAACAACTCAACCTACTCACATCCATTCAACATGAATCAAAGATCTTCCTGTAATATTTGAAACTTTAAAAGTTTTAAGTCTTGTAAATAATTGATAACAGATGCATAAGCAATTATTTTCTGAATAGCACTCTGATATGGAAATGAGAATTCATGGTGGTTATAACTACTTAAATATTTCTGAATCTTGAAAGAATTAAAAAAGAGACAATCCGAATTTTGGGACTATATTTCTACCAGCTATTCTGCAAAGGCTTAATAAGAAGTTATGAAATCCAAAATTAAATACCAAATTAATACAACTAATACTTGTGTAAGTGAAGTGAAAGACACTGATCAGAGACCTATGCTGCCTCCAGTTCTCAGCCGGCTGCACACTGTGGCACCTTTAATTCTGCTGGGCCAGGCCCACAGTTGTCTTCCCCAGAGCCTTGGCCATGTTGGTATTGGGGCTGGAGCTCTGTGGATAGGAGGGGAGGCCACAGGGGAGGCTGAGCTGGGGTTGGGGCTGGGGGTAGTAAGGAGAGGACGGGAGGCTCTGGCAGAGGCTGGTGAAGGGAGGAAGGAGGCAGTAAGCCAGTGGCTCAGAAAGCAGCAGCCCCAAAGGCAGCTGGGTTCGGGAGAGTGTTTTTGAGGTGGGGAGTTTGGCCCCTGGGGCTCGGTGGGTGGGTGAGGAGAGGAAGGAGTCTCAAATCATACACAGACAATGAGAAATGAGACAACCGTGGCTGAAGAATTTCAAGAACAAAGGCAAGGACTTTTAGGTAAACTCTGGGGGCTGGGAGGGCAGCAATGCTGGGCCTGTGGTGGTCATGCTTCTCTGGAGGTCCTTGGAAGTGTGTGAGGGCCAGCTTTGCTGTGGGCTAGGCCTCAGTCTCCCCTTGAAGCAGGCATCAGGAATTGCCAGCAGAGCCTCAGTCTGCCCCACAGACATGGCCTGGCATGGGTGCTGCAGACCAGGCAGCTTCTGGGAGGCTTTGTGCAGCAGGGCAGAGGAAGAATGGCTGGTGGGCACTGCTCCATACCAGCCAGGCCCAGGGCCACTGCAGAAGTTCTGGCTTTGGATCAGGACCAGGGACTAACCCCCAGACAAGTGGCCTCTGGTGACCTGCATGGTGGCTGCCACGTGTGGGCTGGGAACTTCCTTAACATGGCTGAGGAGTCTCCACAGAGAGGTGCATTTGCTCTTGTGCCTCTCCCATCTTTTGGATTCCCGCTGTCCTCAAACCTCGTGCCATGTCGAACTATAAGAGTCAACTTCTCCTGGCCTCTGAGAGGCCATCCCGGAGATGCTCACTGGGCTTCCCCCTTCTGTTTCACCATGCATGCAGGGCTCACAGGGTGCCATCCTCCAGGCAAAGTGTGCTCCCATTTCAGCTTGGCCACCCCTGCATAAGGGAACACAAACTGCATTCTTACACAGAAAGCCAGGGGAACACAAGGCTATCCTGCAGTCAAAGTCATCCTTTGACTCCTCCTGTTCAGGTGTGGGGCAACTGTGGTGCCAACCACCCCATCACGTTTGATAATTTAAAAGGAAGAGGAAAAAGCTTCATTGTCACAGATAGAGCTGCCCTTGGAGTTCTCTATGTACACTAATCTTGTGCTGAGATAAAGATCCCCAAAGACCACCAAGGAGCCAATTCCCATGCGAGCACATAAGAGTCATTTATTGCAAGCTCGAGCCTGGACTCACAACTGTCACCATCCCAGCGGGTCAGAGTTGAGAGCCCCGACCCTTCAGTTAACAGGGTTTTTATAGGGTATAGGACTGAGGTAAGGGGGTTCCTAGCTTGGCAGTTTCATTATTGGTTGACATTTAGTGAGTGAATATTATAACAATCTTATTGGCTACCGTGCACAGGCTAAGCAATAAGCAGCAAACTATGTTAACTATGCTATCTTAAGAAACATCTGTACTTTTAGCTACCTTCCTGTCATTCGTCATCCATATGAACCTGTCATCCATGGCTATTGCTAGGGGAATGATGGGCAGAACGTTATTGGGACATTTCCCATTTTTTTCCGGGAACCTGATTTATAATTTTCAGTAAAAGTCTTTCAGTAAAGGCCTTCACAATGGATACTTTCTGTAAAAACTTTCAAAATGGAGTCTAAGTCCAGAATGGCTGTACTTTGGCTAAAACTTCTCACTAGGTGTGTGTGTGTGTGTGTATGTGTGTGTGTGTGTGTGTGTGTGCGTGCGTGCGTGCGTGCGTGCGTGTGTGTGTGTGTGTGTGTGTGTGTGTGTGTGTGTGTGTGTGTTTGATGTGAAAGAGTCAGCTGAGGTTTGGGGTCAAACACTTCTTCTTTTTAGCATTGAGTTTTTATCTAGTGGTTGTTCCCACTCCTGAATTCTGAGTTCTAAAGTTGTCCTTCCATATACTTTTATCCTTTGATCTTCTTGATATTCAGTTTCCTAAGGTCTGCTTGTGAACTTCAGCATTTGCTTCATGAAAGTGGTGCCTTTCTTTTAACTTTTATGAAGCCCTTTGCTCTCTTTAGATGCAGTTTGTGCTTTGTTAGTTGTTTTACTTAGCCCAGACATTTATGGCCCAGGCTGTGACTGTTAATTCTGAGATTAGTTTAGGCCAATATGAGATACTATCCTTTCAGTCTATATAGTGAAAGAAGTTCAGCATCCTTAATGTATTAATTTCCTTGCTTTAAAAACAAACAAAAAATCCAGTGAAATAAATGTACAATCAGTTGTTTTTGTTAATTGTGTACCATTGTAATGAAAAAAAAATCTTTTTACTAAAGTGAGTATTTAGAATGGGAAAAAATCGAATAATATAGTATTTAAGAATTGATCAAATACCAAAAGAAAAAGAAAGTCACTGATCAGAAATGAAGTGCAAATTTAAGATTTTAATAAGGAAATGAAATGTTTGAGATTCTTATCCACATAGGAAATACATAGGAAAATAAATAGGAAAGTCACTGAGTTCCCATCTTACACACCAGAATAGATATCACCACTCAAATAAACTGCAGGAGAGGTTGAAATAAATCAGGAACTGTATTTGGTTTTGTGCCATTGTAAACTAGGGCAACCCATATGGCTAACATGATGGAAGTTTACATAATACCAAAAAGACACATATGTTAATGACCTTTACGGCAACTTGGATACATATTGAAGGAATACAAGTCAACATGAACATCCATGATCATGGCAGCAATATTCATAGCAACCAAGTTGTGTAATCAATCTAGATGCACAAGAAAGAAGGAATAAAGAAAATGCGCTATTCATAGCTATAAACATATTCTGTTATATAAGAGAAATGATTGTTTCTCCTGCATCATTGTTAAATATTTTGGGATATATACATAATCTTAATTTTGTGGCATTGTGTTTTTGTTTTAATGAGGGAGCTCCATATTGATTTTCAGAACAGTTAAAATATGTTGAAGATGTCCTATAATATGTGTATATCAAAGCATTTTCTAAGTGCTGTTTTGATTTCCTTTTTCAAGTTCTTAAAGTTTTCATCATAGAGCACCTTCACTTCTTTGGTTAAGTTAATTCCTAGGTATTTTATTTTTTGTGGGGCTATTACAAATGGAGTTGCTTTCCTAATTTCAGCCACATTTTCCCATTGTTGTCATACAGAAAAGCCATTGATTTTGGGGGCTTAATTTTATACCCTGCTACTTTGCCAAAGTACTGAATCAGCTTGAGTAATTTGGGAATGGAGTCCATGGGATTCTTTAAATACAAGATCATGTCATCTGAAAAGAGGGAGAGTTTTATTTCTTCTTTCCCTATTTGGAACCACTTTATGTCTGCATCTTTTCTTGTTGCTGTAGCTAGGCATTCTAATACTAGGTTGAAGAGAAGTGGAGAGAGTGGACATCCTTATCTTGTTCCTGAGTTAAAAGGAAATGGCTTTAGTTTTTCACCATTAAGTATAATGCTGGTTGTAGTTTTGTCATATACAGCCTTTATTGTATTGAGGAATGTTCCATGGATTCCTAATTTTTCCAAAACCTTCATCATAAAGGGGAGTTGGATCTTATCGAATGCTTTTTCTGCATCTATTGAGATAATCATGTGGTTCTTATTCTTGTTCCTTTTGATGTGATGAATAATATTAATTGATTTGCTTATAATGAACCAGCTTTGCATCCCTGAAATGAATCCTGTTTGATCATGGTGTATAATTTTTTGGATGAATTGTTGAAGTCGATTGGCCAAAATTTTGTTGAGAAGTTTTACATCAATGTTCATCAATGAAATGGGTCTATAGTTCTCTTTCTTTGATGAGTCCCTGCCTGGTTTTGGGATCAGGGTGATGATGGCTTCATAGAATGTGCTCGGTAGTGAACTTTCTCTTTCAATTTCGTTGAAGAGTTGGAGGAGAATTGGTGTGCGCTCAGCTTTGAAGGACTCGTAGAATTTCACTGTAAAACCATCTGGTCCTGGACTTTTCTTAGCTGGGAGGTCTCTTATTGCTGTTTCTGTTTCAATGCTTGATATGGGCCTGTTAAGATGGTTTAACTCATTTTGGTTTAGTTTTGGCATGTCAATATTTGCTAGGAAAAGGTCCATTTCTGTCAAGTTCTCAAACAAAAGCATAAAGTTTTGAGAAGTATTCCCTTATAATGTTCTGAACCTTGTTTTTTTCTGTGGTGATATTTCCATTTTCATCTCTGAGTTTATTCATTTGGGTGTGTTCTCTTCTTTTTCTGATAAGATTTGCTAAGAGTCTGTCAATTATGTTAATTTTTTTGAAGAACCAACTCTTGTTTTTTTGATTCTTTCTATAGTTTTTTTGGATTCTAATTCATTTAATTCTGATTTAATTTTAATTATTTCTTTCCGTCTACTGGATTGGGGTTTATCTTGCTTCTCTTTTTCAAGGAGGTTCAAATGTCTCATTATATTGTTGGTTTCAGATCTCTCCAATTTGTTGATGTAGGAACTCAGAGCTATAAAGTTGACTCTGAATATTGCCTTTGCTGTGTCCCAGAGTAGCTAGTAATTTGTGTGCTCATTTTTGTTGAATAGCACGAACATTTGGATTTCCTTTCTAATCTCTTCCAGAACCCATTCATGATTCAGCAGTGTGTTGTTCCGCCTCCATGTGTTACTGGAAATTCTTTGGTGGCTTTTAGTGTTGAGTTCTAATTTTATTCCCTAGTGGTCATAGAGAATGCAAGGTATTACCTCAATGTTTCTGAATATGGACAAGTTTGCTTTGTGTCCTAAAATGTGGTCTATTTTAGAAAATGTTCCATGTGCTGCTGAGAAGAATATGTAATCCGATGCTGTTGGGTGAAATATTCGGTAGATGTCTGTTAAATTTAGTTGATCTATGCAGTTGTTTAGATCTGCAGTTTCTCTGTTGAGTTTTCGCCGAGTTGATCTATCTAGTGGGGAGAGTGGTGTGTTAAAATCCCCAACAATTAATGTCTTTGGATCTATGTGGGATTTGAGGGAAAGTAGTGTTTCTTGGATAAATTTGGGTGCTCTGTTGTTTGGCGAATAGATATTTAGAATGGTAACATCCTCCTGAAGGAAAGATCCCTTAATTAGTATGTAGCAAACTTCTTTATTTCTTCTCACATATTTTAATTTGAAGTCTATTTTATCTGATATTAGGATTGCAACTACCGCATGTTTAAGGGGGCCATTTCATTGTTAGATTTCGTTCCAGCCTTTCACATTGAAAATGTGTTTGTTTTTACGGGCAAGGTGTGACTCCTGAAGGCAGCAGATAGAAATATCTTGTTTTTTAATCCAACTCGACAGTCTATGTTGCTTAAATGGAGAGTTGAGTCCGTTAATGTTAAGAGATAGGACTGAGAGGTATTTGGAAGTTCCTACCATGTTATCCAACTTCTTGGGGGCTGTGAAAACTGGGTTCTTCCTATGGTTCTTGGATTCTCAGTTTGGGTTCAGTTCATTGGCATTTATTGTGGTCTTGTTGGTTTTCTATGTGTAGGACATCTTTAAGAATCTTTTGTAGGGTTGGTTTGGTGGAGATGTATTGTTTGAATTTTTCTTTGTTATGGAAGGTTTTTATTTGGCCCTCAGTTATGAAGGAGAGTTTAGCTGGGTACAGTATTCTTGGTTGATAGTTTTTTTGGTTTTTAGGGCATGGTATACATCATTCCCGGCTCTTCTTGCTTTCATTGTCTCAGCTGAGACATCTGAGGTGATTCTAATTGGTTTCCTTTATAGGTGATTAGTCTTTTTCTCCTTGACAGCTTTAAGGATGTTTTCCTTGTTCTGAGTTGATCCTGTGTGGATTATAATGTGACAGTGGGATGTCCTATTCTGGTCTTGTCTATTTCGAGTTCTAAAAGCTTCTTGTATCTGAATAGGCCTATCTTTTTCATATTTGCATATTCTCTGCTAGGATCCTGTTAAACAAATTTCCTAGACCATTAACTTCTGTTTCTAGGTGCTACTCTACACCCATTATCCTTAGATTAAGCCTTCTGATGGTGTCTTCCAAGTGTTGGATAGATCTATCATATTTCTTGGACTTGTCTTGGATTGTTGTATGATCTTTCTCTATAATATCTATGCTGTCTTCAATCCCCGAGATTCAATCTTCTGCATGGTCTAACCTGCTGTCAAGGCTTTCTACTTTGTTTTTTATTTCTTTTCCTTCTAGTTGGTCAGCTTTGATGGCTTCAAATTCTTTGGTGAAGCTTTGTTTTAGATCTTGTACTGATTTCTTTGCTTCCTTAATTTTGTGTTTGGTGTTTATTCTCAAATCACTTAGTTGATTGTTTATGGTTTCCTTGCACTCCCATTCCATCTTTTGGGCTCCACTCAGCATTCCCTTTGTGTTCTCCCTGACTTCCTTCAGCTCTTTCTTAATGGATTCCATGAATGCCTTTAGTGATCTTTGTGTATTCTCATCCTGCTCTCTCAATTCCTGTATTGCTCTTTGCTTAGCTTCCTCCCATTCATGCCATTCCTCTAGTTCACTTTGAGTGTTCTCAGCCTGCTCATGCCATTCCTGCTTTCTCTTTGAGTATTCTCAAGCTACTCATGCAAATCCTGTATCAGTTTGTGACTAGCTTCCTCTCGCTCATGATATTCCTGTATAAACCTTTGGATTACCTCCTTTCTCTCCCTATCACGCTCATACAGAGTCCTTTGTATGTTTTCAATCTTTTCATTTATCATGTTTGCCAGCAGTGTTTGTAGAGCTATTTGGGAACTCTCCTCTGGAATATTCATTATCTGTTCTGTCCCCTGATTATCATGAGTGGGAGTTGAGATACGTGGGCTTGCCATTTTTCTTGTGTTTTTCCGGCTTACCCTGCCTATTTGAGACGAAATTAACACCAGTTTTGTGCTAGAACACAAACTTAAAGCAAGTATCAACCAAAGTCTGTATTTGCACAGTCAATAGTCTGCAGATACAATCTAGTTCAACAGATACATCTATTCAACATTGAACAACTATATATTAATAGGCTACGAACCGCAAAGAAGAATTTGGTAAACCAGAAATTATTAGGTTTAGGAAGAGTTGTGGGTAAAAAATAGGAATAGAGTGTGATGTGGGAAGGCACAGGGAGTGTTAACTAAGTCCTAAACTCAAAGCTGGAAATAGGTTGGATAGGATGAGAGTAGGGAGAGAGAATCAAAAGAAGAAAGAGAAAGGGAACAAAAAGAGACCAAAAAATTAGAAAGGCAAAAATTAGAAATATTATACATGTGCAAAAACAAACTATTCAGAGGAGAATGTGAATATAATGAGAGAAGGGGAGGGTTATATAGGGGATGTGAAAAAATTAAAAATAAAGATACTTAAAATATTATATAGGTATAAAGAGGTAGTACTGCTATTAAGGAATTTAAGTCTCAGAGGTTTTGAACTGAGTAATAAATTTGTGGATTAAATGTGTACACAATGGGGGATAAGGTCTAATAATTGACTATGGGTTTATCTGAGGATGTGTAGAACAACAGTTAAGTCACATAAAGAAGAATGAAAGAGAAGAAAAGGTGAAAAGGATGAGAAAGAAAGAAAAATGATCAGAAGTTCAGTAGAGCTAAACAAAAAGCAAAAATAAAAAACAAAAACAAACAAAAAAAGAAAGAAAAACAAGAAAAACGCACACACACTTATACCCCTAAAATAAAATTCTAAGAGGAAAAAAAATTACTAGAAAACAATTTTTTTCAAAAAGTAAAAATTAAAGATTAAAAAAAATTAGAAAAAAAAATTTTAATAAAAGGTACAAAAAAAATAGTTCTTTGATTTTTTGGGGGAGGGGTGGGAAAAATCCTGTACTCCCTTGTGTCCTTAACCAGCCTCTTGTTGGAGTCTCTGGTCTGCTTGTGTTCCTGTGGCTTGGTTGGTTTCTTAAGTCAGTTTGTTTGAACAGGCAGAAAAATGCTCTGCTTTCCTCAAAGGTTTGCGTTCCTCCTCCCAGGTTAGTTCAATGGGAGGCAGTTCTGCTTTGAGTATCACAAAAGAGGGAGATGGCTTTTTCCTCAAGTTTGGAGATGTTGTGATGAGGCTAGGTTCTGGGTAGAGTTGAGGCCTTTTAGCAAACAGCAGCTTTTCCTGGGGGCTGGTTTGTGAGAAACTCACAGACCCCAGCCTGGAGCCATTCTCAGGGTTTCTGTTTAATGAATTTCAATTGATTGTTGAGGCTGCTAAAGGGAGGGGCAGCCTCTGGCTCTGATTACCAGGTGAAGAAAGCCACTCCTGGGGCTGGCACCAGAGCTGGGTGACTTTTCCCTGGGTAGAGCTGAGTCTGGCAGGTCAGGTTAGGCTCCTGTGACCTGCTAAATGACTCTAGTTTACTTCCAAGGCCTGAGTTGGTGCTAGCAGCTCCGCCGAGCTTTGTCGGTATCCAAGATGGAGATCTGCAGTACTGGGGGGGAGGGGTGGCCTTCCCTCTTCTGCTCCCTGAGAAGGAGTGAGGACGTCAGGCTTCTACTCACACCGAGTCTTGGTTCCTGGGTCGTCTCTGGTCTGGGAAGTGAAGGATGAAGATTTCCGCTCCTTGTTGGTTCTTGCTGGTGATGAGTAGAATCCGCTTGCCCTCTGTGTCTGGCTCCTTCATCCCAGACTCTCTGTGATTCAGATATGGCAGGTACGGCCGCCGCCGCCACCACTGCTGCTGCTGCCGCAGCTGCAGCTGCTGGCAAGTGCTCAGAGCTGTCTCCTTGCCTTTATTGTCCCTCTGTGGCCTAACTCTCTGTCCTTTGAAGGCACACTTGGTGTGGTTCTCTGGCTTAGGACTGTTTGCTGGAATTCTAAAACTGCTTTCTATGCGAGAACTTGTTTAGCCTCTACCTTCTCCTCTGCCATCTTCCTGGAACCTCCACTAAATTATTTCTTTTGGATTATATATCCATAACAAACTATTCACTGTGTATTCATGGTACTTCATGATAAAAGCCTGTGCTTATCAGCACAAGTGTCTTTGACATGGAATTTGTCTCCTTAAGCAATTACTCCAGGAGTAAGGAAAAGTGGAAGCTGAATGATTTTCATTCATGTATTTCATGAGAAATTAAACTGATCTTTGTTTGGTTTAAAAATCACTTACACTTTCATTAGCCACACCCTTTTCAATTAAAACTATCTATATTCTGAAGCATTGTTATTGCCATTATAGAAAGATAATGAGGGTTCATCTGCTCCATAGCTCTTGAAAGTTAATGAATATGACAAAGAATATCCTCAGATATGCCTGGTGTAAAACTGCATTTGAATTATGTGTCTAGAACTGATCAGTCTTGGGTATTTGGGAAATTTGCTTCACCTTGTTGCTTACTTCTGTTTTTAATAAAATATTTAATTAATTTTCTAACTTGAAAAACACTCATAAGCACTACAATTACCCTAATGCAGGTGCAGTGCTTGGAATAGTGTCTGTGCATTCTGTAGTAGGTCCCAGAGACGTCAGCTTCAATTAACATGGTCAGAGCATCCTTCCTGAATGCCTTAAGAAATATATACCCAATTGATGTTAATATCTGTGAAAATTTGTCTACTACAAAAAAGGTCTTTTTTCATATGAACAATGAAAGTAATGATGGGGCTGTCCTGTGGCTTTTACTCTGAAGTAGTTTTGCCTAAATTTCACTTTGAATGGTAGCAGTAATATTCTTTAGTGCTACCCTTCATGTTTCTAGTTCTGTGTTCCATTTGGAATACTATTGTAATTTACTTTATAAACTTTGTTATCAGAATAAATAAACTACAACTGCTGAAGTTTTCAATAAAGAGTCATTACATTACATTTTATGTGCTTAATACTTTCCTGAAATTATGTCTTTGGGAGTATATATAGCTAACAGACTATTTTTTGTGATTTCTTATATGATTTATATAGATTTCTTATGTTATTCTTTTATGATTTCTTAAAGATCCATAAGTAAAACTGCTCAGAACAGAAAAGAGTAGGTAAGAAGTCATAAACAATACTATTATGGTGGTCTTAATGGCTAAGCATAATGAATATGTAACAAAACTGTTGGAAGATTCATTTCCTCTTTTTGCTATTCTCTCCCCCTTCTTTGTAGAAAGGTTCTTACTATGAGGTGCCAAATGGTCTGGAACTTTCAAGCCTTGTCTCAGTGACAGAAATGATGGAATTAAGGACATGTGCTTCCATGGATGGCGTTTAGGAAGTTCACAATATAGCAATATCAATACACACAAAGAAACTTTTGTGAGTGATGTGTATTCACTTCCTCAATTACCAAAATTTAATTCACATGTGAAAACATCAAATTACTTACATTATAATATATGCAGTTCAACTGGCATTACTAACACCCCCATAAATCAGATGCAAACTAAAAGTTCTACATCAAAAACCCATATCTAAGGCAGTGTTGGAAATATAAGAAGATAAACAATAAATCTAAAGAGTGAGATCTTTAACACTGGCAATGAGCAGTGATAGCTCAATTGTTAACCAGGCTTGAAAAGTTCAGGTGTCCACTAACTATGTGGTTAGAGTTGCAGTGTTGACCTTAGTACCAAGATTGGAGGTAACATTCAAAGGCAGCTGAGGTTGCTGCAGTATTGTAGCTCAATACAGTGTGACCCTGCCTGATAATGGTAAAGCACAAAGTAGAAGTTAAGTCAGTAAAATGTATAGGAAAGATTCTCCACTGCGAATATTTGCAGGGGTGATCATCACTATTGCATTGAAAATGTATTGTCCATCATTCTACTTTAAGCTCTAGCATGTTTCTGATCTGATGACAATTATAACACCCGAATGTGCCGTGAGTGCTGAGAGGTGTATATTACTCTAATCTAGGTATAAATCCTCACAGGTATGGAATGGCCTGACCCTGATACTTCATTCTGTGTTGCTGAGTTTCATGGAGAAATGGTCGTAATTAGGCAATTCACACTCACCTAAGTGTAATTCAGGCAAATGGGTCATCACTCCAATGACGTGGTCTGACCTATGAAATAAATAACATTATGTCAGAATATATATGTGTTTCTGAAAATATATGCAATACCAAATACCAAATATACAAAAGGGACAATTATCCATCTCTTATATTATAAGAAGTAAAGATAGTCCTGAATTGCACTTTCTTGCTAGAGGATCACAGGTTAACTGCTGATGTTTGGTATCTTTCCAGGTGATCCTATACATTTGTCAATCTTCTTTGAGGAAGTATTTTTATGTGGTTTATTTTGAGGTATTCAGAATATCAGTACTGTCATTAACCGCAACCTTGGGACAGCAAATATGATGGAATACCTGGCCAAAGAACTGAGAAATCACAGGAAGTGACAGGAATGAAGACACCAGAGGACCCAAAGCCACATTACCAGCTTCTGGATCCCCAAATCCTGCTTAACAGACTTTATATTCATTCTACTATAGGGGGGTGGCCAGTGGCTACAGGTAGGTCCACAAACTAAGGCATCAATCTAGTTTGTGGTTATAATTATTGACATGAGGTATTGTTTGTAAACATAGTGATAATTGAATCCCTTATTGTTAGGGAGAAGAAGGGAACAAGAATCATTACAACTATAGCACAGACATCCATCTTGTCTCCAAAGTCTTAATCTTTTAGTGTCCAACAGCTCTAACTTAAATACCCTTGAGGTAATAACTCATACCCCTTTCTTCCCTTGACTGTTTGATCTTCCCAGAGCAAAGCTGTTTGAGATGGCTTCCCAATCTATCCCTTTTCAGATCTAACAGCTTGACTCTAGAATCTCTCACAAGTACTGTGAGAGATGTATGATCTTGAAAATGATATTATTTTTAGGATAGGTTCAATTTTTAAATTTTATTTTATTTCAAAGATACTTTACAGAGTGGGTAGAGTTACATGAGTAAGGTAAATTCCTTGTTGAATATTGTTACCCAGTCCATAGTTATTATCATATTCTTTCCCACCTCCTACCCCTCTCCCCACCCTAAGGTTGTCAAGTTCATTTCTGACATAGTGTCTTGTGAATATCATTGTTGCAGTGGGTCGCACTTTGTACTTCTTTCATCACTATGTTTTTCCTTTCCTTCTCAAAATCAGATAAATGTATATACAAAATGGAAGGTACCAGAATTAAGACAGAGTTTGCCAGGGATAAACCAATTGAAAAAGACAAATGAAATAAAATAAGATCTAGATACACTACTTTAGAGATATCAAGGTTGACATCTGAAAAAAATGACTTGTTTCCATACCTTGGAGTTCATTTCAATTAGCATCATTTTGTAAGGTCAAATGTACATAGCTCTGGAGCCAGCAATCCCACTGCTGGGCATTTGTGGAAATGATCTCAAGCTAAAACACACTAAATCTACAACTATGTTTTTGGAAGGATTATTACCATATCTAAGATATTGAACCAAACTAGAAGCCACTCTATATATGAATAGTTCAAGAAAAGGTGGTATATATACACAATGAAATTTTATGTTTCTATCAGAAAGAATGACACAGCCCCTTTCTTAAGAAAATGGAAAGACTTGGGAAAATAGTCATGGAACCTAGGTTCCATGGTTTCCTTCAATTTTATTAATATATGCTTAGGATAGTCCTGGCAGACAGGTTCACATTTTAAACTCTTAATATTCCCTTTTTTCTCCCTCTTCCTCTCTCATTCCATTTGTGTGTGTGTGTGTGTGTGTGTGTGTGTGTGTCTGCACGTGCGCACGCGCGCCACACAGTAATGAAACTTGACTTGGAGCCTCAAACCCTTGCTTGGTTTTTTCACTAATGACTGACTGAGTCTGTACTATTTGATCCAAAGTTTCAATCTGTCTTTGATTGAACAATTGAACATAAATGTCTCATGGATTGCTACCCCAGCCATCGGTGAACTATGATCTTCCAATCTCAGGCTCATGACTATCTAGAAATAAGGATAAGACACTGGCAGCCAGCTCTATTGCCAAGTGTCTTTTGCTTTGATTTGTTTTTGTTTTTTGTTGTTTTTGTGCATCCAAAATCTGTAAGGAAAACAAATCATTTATAATCAGGACTATTCACATAAAATGTGTATTGTTTAAAGATTACCTTAATAATGTTATCCTTTTGCATCCACATTATGTGATTTGACATTTTTTTATCTCTACTATTGCAAACAGTCAAGTAACATACACATTTTGAATCTTCTTGTCTTGGTTTTATAGTTTGTTAGGTGTTTCAAAACAGAGTTTATCAAGGTTTAACTCTTCACTACTAAAGCAAGACTTTTATGATTATTCAATGTCCTGTAAATCGTAAGTTCATCACTTCTTGCGACACCTTATGAGCACAGGTAGTTTCCTATAATACCTACACGTACTTTAGACCTCAATGCGATGTGCTCTACTGCCAAATATGCAAGGGCATCCTTTGTAATTCTCCTTGAATTTTCACTGCTCTTTTCTCTACTCTCCAGTGCTAAGTCCTGTGATGATCTTGTTGATTTTCTCCCCCGGTACATTCATCATTGTATCTTGGGAACTACTGGTATGCACTACTGTACTTCTGTCCATTCTCATTATGCTTTGGCTAAACCTTTCTCACCCTGGAGGGCCAGAGATGGGGATATTTTCTTCAATCTTTAGCTACGACATCTATCTTTATACTTTCTAGAACTACATGTATTGAATTCTTTCTGTAAAATCTAAGGCCTTGAAAATAATTACTGCATTTTCATGGCTTTTTGATTTGACATTAGGGAAGAATATAGGTCAGTAACTGTAACTTAGGTAAAAGAAGCTTGCAATCATTCCTCCATACCTGTTGTTCATTGGATAATGTTTACTTCAAGGTCTGCCTGCCTGCTTCCTTTTAATTGTTCATTTTTCAATGTAGCCTTTTCTTCTGGAAAGTATTTATGGGCCGAGTGAAAATCAATTCCTACTGTAATTAGTCATTAATTTTATTCCAACATAATTTCACAGATCCGTCTGAGTTTCTTCAGGGTCTGTATAGTAGTGCTTCACATTCTTAGATATGTTTTAACATTGATGCATCCAATGGTAAAGACACATTGCTTAAATCACCATTTTGATGACTGCAATAAACCATGTTGCAACCTCACAGATACCCCACCCTAGCTACTCTAGTCCCTCATAGTCGCATTGCTCCCCTTTCCTAGTACATCCAAGCTCCTCCCTTCCCTTTCATACCAACTAGCCTTCTCCCTCGAGCCTCTCCTGTTTTCATCAGAACCTCTGCCCATAATTATCCTACTTCTAAGTGGACTAAACTTTCAAACCCAGCCTTGAACCTACTTCTTCTCACAAAACCCATCATGCAATACCAAAAACCCTTCACCTCCCTATAACTGCCCTTGAAGCCTCACCTTGCTTGGCTAGAAGCTTCTCACACAGCCCATCTCCTGCCTGGAAAGCCAGCCCTGTTCCACCACAAGCCTCTCCACCTCCCACAAGTGTTCTCTCAATGCCCTGCCTTACTCCTCAGATGAACCCGACCCCTATTGGCTCCTCCCTCAGATCCACACCCTACTCCACCAGATACCCTGCCCATAATTATCTACACCTTTGTATCCCTTCCACTCCTTCTCAAAGCCCCTCCTCCAACTAGCCCCATGGCTCCAAGCCCTGCCTTGCTCCAGAAAAACCCCACTAGAATACCCCCAACACACTATCCCATCTCTCAAAACCCACATTGCTCCACTAGAAAGAACTGCACCAGTTGGCCTCCATCTGGAAGCCGCACCAGGCTCAACTGTAAATCCCTGTCCCTCCGTATTCCCTTTTTGAAGGTTGCTTTGCCCTACTGGAAACCTTGTACAAAGACCATGGCCTGCCTTGCAACACTGAAATCCCCACCCAACATTACTCCTCTTTTCAAAGTGGTGATTGACTATACCAGAAACCCCATCTTAACCATTCTGGTGCACTGGATCCTATCAGTGCTCTCACAAAGCTCTGTTTCTGAAAATCTCCTCCAAACATTGTGACTGCACTCTTCTCTGCAGGAAACCCCACTTCCACCCTAACATACTCTCCAAAGGCCTGCCGTTGTCCACCAGAAACCCCGCCCCTTACTAGTCCATGTCTTCCTTTTACCACCCTGACCTCTCAAAGCCAGACCTTGAAAAGCCTCCTCCCTCATAGCTCCACATTCCTGCACCAGAATCCCCACATTCTGTCAGCCTCTTGCCTACATTCACTGCCCTGCCTTATGGGGAACCTCATCCTACATATCCCACAAGGGCTCACAATGCTCACCCAGAACGCTTCCTCTAAGTAACCTCCTCCTTTGTAGCTTTGTTCTTCCTTCTCAAAGCTCTGCCCCAATCAGCCTCCAGCCCTGTGACCCAGGCTTCTTACTAAAGTACCGCCTACTCTACAAGAGACCAGGCCCCTAACAAGTCTAGTACTTCCTATCCCCTCCCTGCGGTCTCAAAGCCCTACACAGACTGGTCTTCACCCCTAAGACTCACCATGCTCCACTACAGGGACTGTGCCAATACCAACTCCCCCTTTAAACCAGAGAGGGCTCCACCAGAAACCCACACTATCTCATCCATGAAGGTCCAAATCTAGTAACTGTTATTAGATATGTGATATTGTACTGGCCATAGAATTCATACTAATCAATAGGATAAGAAAGCAGTATTGCAAAAAGGCAACAAAAATTAGACAGCTATTAGATGCCTTATTCTATTTTGGGGTTCTGTTACCAGGCAGATACACATTGTGTGAAAATGTATGAAGGTGATTCCTCTTATTGGAAACCATTCTTTGAAGTATCAGTAAGGTTTCATGAATGATCATTTTATTTCTAGAAAATTCGTCCATATTTGTGCCCATTAACTTTAAAAAATATTAGTTATTTTAAATCCTCTCTTTTTGTTGAGGAAAGGGTATTAGATGACTTTCAACTCATCTCCGTAATAAATAATTTTGGATTTGCTTACTTTACTATGTACCAGAGTTTTTAGCAACAGAAATTCTCTACCAGGGGGCTGGGAAGGTGGCTCAGTGCTAGAGTGCTTGCCTTGCATGCATGAGGCCTTGGGTTCGATTCCTCAGCACCGCATAAGCAAAAAAGAAAAAAGCCAGAAGTGGCGCTGTGGTTCAAGTGGTAGAGCACTAGCCTTGAGCTGAAGACGTGAGGTACAACGCCCAGGCCCAGAGTTCAGGCCTCATGACTGGACCCCCCCCAAAAAAAAGAAAAAAGAAATTCTCTAACAGAATCCATTTTGAATTTCCTCCATCCACTAAAGTGTCCTTTAGAAAAGATTGAAATGAGATTATACAGGTAGGATGCCAGAAATAAAAACATATTTTAGATCATAACAAAATTATGATAAAGACCCCACCCAATGTGCTTTTAATTTTCTAACAAAAGGAACTTAAGCCTATTTAACTGTAGACTTTCTGAAGACTAGAAGACAAAAATCTAAGAAATGCCCTCTTATACCATGGTTCTGAAAACAAAACCAAAATAAGGAAAGACAACATAATGACACAGAAGGGAATGAAGAACTTGTACATGTGATATAGCATGAAAAAATACACTGAATCAGGTAAAAATTATTTTGGTCACCATGTCTGCTTGTTCAATATATTTCATTTTAAATATTGTTCTTTGTTAACCTGTGACTTAATATTAAAAGTCTCAACAGTGATCTGCCCAGGTAATTGTGTAGTTAGTCAATTTCATCATTGCAAGATCATCAGGATGAAAAACTTCACACACCTTAAGACACACCTGCAACAGCAGTAGACATACACTCCTATTGGTCCAACAGTGTAAGCCAGACTTGTGTTTTACCAAAGCTTTGCATGTGGTATGCTATGGTTTATTCAGGCTGACGAGCCATAGTAACTCTAATTTAAGATTAACCCTACCATCTTGTGCTAGGCTTCCCTCAAAGTAATACCAAGAGAGAGAGAGAAAAAAAACACAGGTTGCCACCAACCCTGCCCACCCTTAAGAAATCAAAACAGTTTCCCAAGTGTTCCAGGAACAGTACATACCAATAGTTCAGAGAAAAGGCAGTGTGGTTCGGGTGGACTCAAACCAATCATGTAACTGCTTGTGTGCAAATTTGCTAAATTTGTTTGTTCAGTACTATAAAACTGTGCTGATTTTGTGCTCAGGGATTCTTATTATCACCGGTTAGTGAGTGCACAGAGGACCAGCTTGAGCTTGTAAATAAAGGACTCTTATGCTGTTCATATTGGTCGTGGTCTCTGGGGGTCTTTCAGGGGTCTCAAGTCTGTACAACATTTCTGGGGGTTCATGTGGAATCCCCCTCATAAAACCATCCAGACGCCCCACCACAGAGACTCAAAAAAAAAAAAACAGCTGTTAAGTCAAGGCACTGCTGTTCTGTATATTTGGTTGCCTGTAATTTCTGTATCTGTAATTCTGGTTTCCCACAGGGTCTGTATTCTGGTTGGCTAGGACTCTTGGTAGACGCGCGATAAGACTGCCAACGGGGTCTGTGAGAAGATGTCCCCAGACACCTCTTGGTAGATTGCTGTTTAGTACAGACATTTTTGGGAAATTTTCTGTCTGTAGTCAGGCACTTTCATGCAGACATTTTTTGGGAAGTTTTCCATCTGTATTGGGAAGTTTTCCATTTTGGGGGAAATGCTCCATCTGTAGTTTGGCACTTTCTTGTTTACAATTTACAATGATGAAGTGTGTCTTTGTAAATTCTTTGTGTTGAGTGTTCTGTTTGTCATTTGGAGTTTATCTTATCCTTTGGCCTTGGCCCAGGAGGGTCTGAATATGGGGGAGAATCCGTCAGTCTGAGGGGATGGCCGCTAGGGACTTATTTCCCTTGCTCCAAAATGACTGGGACTTCTCTTCCACTTTGGAAGGCCCCTGGGTCAACAAACGTTGGTGAGACATCACCTCATTCACTGAGACCTGATTGTACTCTGTTCTGTTTCCTGAGGTAGGGAAGTTCTGAGTGAGAGTAGCAGACTCTGGATTCCGCTTGCTGAGTGAGAACGGCACAGAGTTCTGGTAGGGATAAACTCAGCCTTTGGGTGCTGAGTTGTCTAGTTCTGTTTTAGAATTGGTACGAGCTTTAATGTGTGTTTTTGGTTTTTGTGTTTTTGTTATTTATTTGAACATCTCTGGGGAAATAAAAGCTCCAGCCTCCAGCTGAGCTCAATCACAGAGAAGGCTGTGTGGCTGGGTTTCACTTTTCAGCTAGTCCTGACAATGTAAAGTGCTCTTGTATAAAATTGGATAAAAATCAGGCTAGTTTAGTTTCAGGTGACCATCCTTCCAGCATTCCTCCAACAGAAGGGATTCAAAAGACTAATTGGAGAAATGCCTTCATAAACAAGCAAGCCCTGGAAAAATGAAACTCAACAAAGATACTTAGTTTAAAAGAAATATTGTCTTAAATTTTTGTTTGAAAATTTTAGAAAATGTATGTACAAGTTGTTTTTATTTTGGCATGCTTAAATATCTGTGTGAGTGTGTTTTGTATGTGTTTGGTAATATGTTGAAGATAGATATTTTCAGCATTCTGTAACAATTGGGTGAGTTTAAATTTAAAATTCAAAAGGTTATGAGGTTTGGACATTACCAAAAATTTTTTTAAAGAATTTTCACTTTGTTTTAAATGGCTTTTTAAGGATTCTTTAACTTGAAAATGAGAAAATCTGGTATTTTAGAATGCATAAGTCTCTTTACACTGTAATAAAGATATCTGGCTTAACAACAAGGAGAAACTTAGAAGACAAGAGAAGAACTATCTTTAGGAGTGAAGGGTGAACATGCAGAAGTGCAGTTCAGCTGGTCATGCACAGTGGAACCATGCATGGTGAAAGAGAGCAAGCTGGCACAAATGCAGTTCATCTAACCCTAAAGAGTCGGATTGGGTGCATGCCCATTACACAGGAAGGGCTAAGTGGCTCATCTTTATTCTGTACCTTACCTTCAGATAGACACTGGAAACATGATGGTAAAACTGAATGATGTAATGATCGGATTAGCATTGCTAAAACTGTCCCTTGGATGTGTTAAAATTAAAATTAAGAAGGCCTTTAAAAAGGATTACAAAGTTTATTTATATAATGTGATTTGTTCTCAATGATATTCTGCTATTGGATATTTTTTAAGGCAAAATGGTGTTAAGTCTAGCTTCTTGGTACAGTGATTGTGATTGTAATTTTTGCAATAAGAAAAAATTCTTATTTGAGTTTAAAAGTTTTAATGTGTATCTGTTTTAAAACAAGCAGCCAAGAGAAAATGAGTGACACCTAGCCTTGAGAGGTCAAGGGATTTTTCAAAATGCAACTAAAAACTAAAGTATAGAATATTTAAACGGAGATTACAAATTAGGAATTGATTTCTGTATATAAAGTTTAGAAGTAAAAATGTTCTAAACATTTACCTCAAAATGCTAAAGGGAAAAATTAGGATTAACAAAATAATTGCTTAATACCTATTTCAGTTTGCTCTCATAGGTTTTTTTTTTTTTTTTTTTTTGTAGCAGTTCCTAGCAGGCCCACAAAAATGAGTGAGGATTCTTGTAAGTTTATCAGATGTAACTTTAGCTCTTAGTACTTTTCAGGTAAGAACATGCTTAAAAGACCCTTCTATGTTTACCACCTTGTTGCTTTTAAGTGGATGAGAGTGGCCTTTTATGAGAATTGTTGATCTGCAAACTCGTTCCAAGCCAGCCCAGGCAGAAAAAGGTCCTTGTGAAACTGTCAATTCTACTCAGCCAAAAGATGGCTGAAAGAGCAAGCAGAGTTTTTTTAGGACTCAAAGTGGCAGAGCGATAGCCTTGAGCTGTAGAACTGAGGGACAGCACTCAGGCCCCGAGTTCAAGTTCAGCAACTAACTAAGGGAAATGCCAATGAGGCATTTTCCCAGTGTGGAGAAGACACTCCTGGGATGAAAACAATGGAGGATCATCCAGACACCATAAGCCACTGCTTGGATGGCAGAAATAATGTCAGATCCTAGAGTCATTTGTGCGTGGCATTTCAAAAATTGGTCAGAGCCAGGAGTTCATGGGAACATAGTTTGTAAGCATGCCTACTGTCTATGCCTATCTACCTTGTAAGGGACAGGAACTCGTCAGTCATCTGTGATAGTACTAAAAAGATAAGGTTTAAAAATGTGGAAGATAGTTTTGATTCCAACCCCTGTATGTGCCAAAAACTCTAATTGGCAGTAAATTTTGAGCTGATGCCAGCTACATGAAATTCATCTGCTCAGGAAAAAACTTTGTAAACCTGAGAGTGTGTTTCTATTGATATCTGTCTGAAGGCCTACATAGGTAACTGAGGCATTGTTAGGATTACTAGAGATCACATTCCTATGCCATCCAGAAAGATCCTTTTGCAAACCAGAAGTCTAAATAAGCTCCACAGCTGTAGCCAGAAAAAAGGTCTGTGCATTTGTTAAAAGTTAAAATATTGTTCTTAATGACATTTAACCCTGATTACCTCTTTGTAAAATAGGCTATGGTTATAGGTTCCTGGCTAACTAGGATAAACATCCCTGAGTCAGCTTGAAGAAGTGACAGAAGATGAATCTTTGCCCATCATCCCCTTTTAAGAAGAAGGGACCAGATTCACTTTTTTAAAAATGTGGCAAACAGACAGAAGGAAAAGACATGGGAAATAATACTACAGGCCTGAGCCCTGTATATCTGCCTAGAAAATCCTAGTCTTATTAAAAGAACTATCTAATTTAAAAAGTTGTCGTCTTGGTAAATTGTCCCGGGCTATTGTCTAAATAGTTTTAAAATCTAGTGGGGTCACAGCCTGCCAACCTATGCCATGTGTCCTTAACCAGGTTGTGTAGGAATTTGCAGCTCAGCACGAGGTGTGACTGTCGCTTGGAGCCACTGAGAGACCCTGCTGCTGCTGCTGCTGCTGCTGCTGCACACCCTAATGGATAAAGTTCAACGACAGCCTGACAGTCACCTGGAGGAAATCTACATCATCACTCAGACCACCTCCACCGCAGTAAAATAGACTGAACTCCTGCTTGATTCCATCACCTGAGAATGCTTCCCTGTTGAAATCTGCTACAAAATAAGATCTTGTGGGACATTCTTTTGGTGATATCTAGTAACCCTCTCTAATCCCACAGTGGATATTAGTGGCAAGGTTATTGTTGAATTGCCTTAGGCACTTCAGGGTCACAGCCTCTTTTCGCTCTGGTATGGTAATAACCTGCTTCTTCCTCTGTATGTTTTAAAGATAAAGGAGGATTTTTTTAAAATCAACGGAGATAGTAAGAGGAATGAGACCAGCCCTAATCTTAGCCTTAAAATCTATCAAGCTTTTCATCCCACTGGTGCCTTGAGGCTTTCTGAGATAACATGGTTCCACAAGTCGAAGGAAAAATGGGCAGTTTTAATCTCTAGCCACAAAGAAGCTCAAGAAATTGTAAAGACAAGGAGGTAGTACAGAAAGCATTAGGAAAGGAGTTGGGGAAAAATTGGTATCTTCTGGGTAAGAAAGGATTTAAAAAGAAAGGATTGTCTTAAAATGTTTGTAAAGAAGACAAACTTCAGAAAGTTTAATTATGTAGCAAATGGTATGAGTATGTCTTAAAACTGGAGCATATGAGTACATCTGGTATAAAATTAAGATAGCTGTGAGGTACGGAGTCAGGATTGCTGGAAGAAAATGTAAGGCCCTTTGGAAGTGTTAATTTTGTTACTCACATTTGGACATTGTAGACTGGTGGCCTTTGTAAAAGAGAGGATCAGCACAGTTCATCTATTAGTTCTGAGATCTCAATACCAAACTGTAAATATAGAAGACTGTGCCAATTAGGGACCAAGATTGGTCCCTGATGCTCTAGAAGAGAAGAGAATGAAGAGCCAAAGTAACTCCAATTTGAGATTGACCCCAACGTCTTGTGCTAGGCTTCCCTCAGAGTAACCCCAAGAGAGAGAAAAAAACACAAGTGCCCAAAATCCTGCCCACCCTCAAGAAATCAAAAGAGTTGCCCAAGTGTTCCAGGAACAGAACATACCAATAGTTCAGAAAAAGTGCAGTGAGGTTAGGGTGGACTCAAACCAATTATGTAACTACTTATGTGGAAGTTCCCTAAACTTGCTTGTTCAATACTATAAAAGCTGTTCTGATTTTGTGTTCGGGGAGTCTTAGCATCACCATTTACCAAGTGCACGGAGGACCAAGCTAGAGATTGCAAATAAACGACTCCTGCTGTTAGCATTTTTTCATGGACTCTGGTGGTTTTCCAGAGTCCCAAGTCCATACAACAGGGCTTGATACAAAATGTCTCTTCCCAGAGAATTAAATGATGGCATTTATGGCTAACATGATTTAGGGTCATTATTAACATCTAACACATGATGACGTTTTTATTTATACCTCTCTTCCTCCCTTTCTTTCTTCCTCCCTTTCTTTCTTTTCATTTCCTTCCTTCCTTCCTTCCTCTCTTTCTTCTTTCTTTCTTCTTTCCTTCCTTGCTTCCTTCCTTCCTTCCTTCCTTCCTTCCTTCCTTCCTTCCTTCCTTCCTTCCTTCCTTCCTTCCTTCTCTCCCCCTCCTTCTCTACTTTCTTTTTCTCTTCCTTTTCTTTCTTTCTTTCTTTCTTTCTTTCTTTCTTTCTTTCTTTCTTTCTTTCTTTCTTTCTTTCTTTCTTTCTTTCTTTCTTCCTTCCCTTTTCTTTCCTCTTTTAGGAGATGAGTATGAATTGAGATATTTTGTTTGCTGAACAAGTATTCTACCATTAGAACAATCCTTTTTCAATTTAGTTACTTTGCTCATAAGTTATCAGTGTTGCTGAGGGCCAAACAGAGGCTAAGTTCCTCACCTACCTATGTCTGAAAAGTAGGTAGGTTCATAAATGCATTCCAACATGCCAGGCTTAATGTGAGAATCTTATCACTTTCCTTGCACACTCATTCTGAACTGTGATCCTCCCAAATTCTACCTCTAGTTAGTGATGTGAGCTCCAATAGCCTGCCACCAGTGTAGATTTTCTAAATGAAAGGTTGAAGACAATTTCAGTTTAATCTCTTTTTTTGACAGTCCAGGGGCTGTTATAACTTTATTTCTGTACAATTTCAGTGTATATATGCACATTAGCTTTAAAATGTGGCTTTTCTCCCCTTTTTTCTTTTTCTTGATCCTGGGGCTTGAACTCCATGCCTGGGCACTGTCCCTAAGCTGTTCAGATCAAGGCTAGCACTTTGCCACTTGAGCCACAGTGCCACTTCAGGTTTTCTGGTGGCTAATTGGAGGTAAGTGTGTCATGGATTTCCTGCCAGGGCTAGGTTTGACTTACCATCCTCAAATCTCAGCTTCTGATTAGCTAGAATTACAGGCATGTACCACTGGCTCCCAGCTAAAATGTTACTCATTTTAAGTTCTGTGATTTATTTGAGGGAGTAGCATGAGTGTGTAGAAAGGTAACATTCAAGTCATCTCTCTAAATAATTTCACAGTGTCATTTTCATAATATTTATAGCAATGATTAATAACAGAAGCTCCTAAAGTAACAGAATGATCCTTGATTTTCTCCCTCCCATAGGTACTATTGGAAGAGAATATTATGTATGAGTCCAGCAATTTCTTCTAATTAAAGACCAATCTTTCCTAGTTTATGAAAAAATGTCCTTCATTCAATTGCTGATGCTTTTTCTGACTACAAATATAATGAACTATGTAGTAGTCTGTAGAATTGTATACCACCACACGCATTTTAATTCAAAAGAAATTCAGATATCGAAATGTTTATTTTTTTTGTCAGTGGTGGGGCTTGAACTCAGGGTCTGGACACTGTCCCTGAGACTGTACTCAAGTTAGTTAGCACTCTACAAATTGAGCCACAGACACACTTTTGTTTTTTGAGTTGTTAATTGGAGATAAGAGTCTTATGGGGACTTTTCTTCCTGGGCTGGCTTTGAACTGCGATCTTCAGATCTCAGCCTCAGGAGTAGCTGGGATATCAGGCATGAGACACTGGCACCTGGCTTCAAATACTCATTTTTAAAATGATGAACTGCTTCGTGCCTCTGGCTCACATATATAATCCTAGCTAATAGGATTACAGGTATGAGAAACAAACACTAGGTGTGTGTTGTTCATGTTGGTTTATATTGGCATGTTTTAATATTGTTTGTTATAGTACAATGCTCTTATTTTTATTTTCACCTAGGTGAGGGTGATAGGTGCTAAACAGTGTTGAACCTTATTTGGCTGAGATGGAGCCATGTGCCAGTTCTTGCCTAGAATGGCATGGAATTGAAATCCTCTTGCTCTCAGCTCCCATGGACCTGGGATGATAGATGTATTCCATCACACATAGCCAGAAGCTAGGGAGCATTGCAGGAAAAACTACACTAGTCTTGAATTGATATACCAAAAAGCTAGATTTACAGGCAAAACCATGTTGTATTCCATTTCAGTTTGAAGTAGTGTATGTACATACTTAGAGAGTACAATGATAACACACTACATGTTTAATATATAGATTAGTCAATATATTTAGAACGTTTATCTCCTAAAACATTGAAGCTAATGTATTTTGGTAACCTGCGGACTCTGCTAGTTATTTTGCAATATACAAAAACATGAATACATTGATAATGTGCATTAGAAAATAGAGTTAGAGACAAGTTAGATTATGTGTAGTAAATATATATTTATCTATTGCGGTTCCGAAGAACTTCATCGCATATTCACCATGACAATACCACCATATATCCACCATGACAAGAATTTTCCATTTCATAACTTGCCATCTTTTATCTTTTATCTTTTTTACATTCTCCTTATAATTATGAATGTTTTCCTGTTTTTATAATGTTTTGAAATTATTTTATGATGGAATTAAAAATTTGTGGAGTCTACTAAAATTATCCCATTTTGTTTGGTTTTGTGATGCTAAATTATTAAGACCAACGTTTCCTGAAAGTTATGCTAGCAGACTATATCACTAACTTATATTCTAATTACATCTTATTATAGTATTTTGATATATGGCTTTGCTGTTGCCGTTTTTTTTTTGTTTTGTTTTGGTCATGGGGCTTGTACTCAGGGCCTGAACACTGTCTCTGCACTGTTCAACTCAAGGCGAGCGCTCTACTACTTGAGCCACAGCGCCACTTCCGGTTTTCTAGTAGTTTATTGGAGATAGCAGTCTCACGGTCTTTCCTGCCCAGGCTGGCTTTGAATAACTAAGATTACAGGCTTGAGCCACCAGCACCTGGCTACTGTTGCTGTATTATGGTATAGAGTGTTGTGAGGCTCAACTGAAGCTTTCAACCCCACTGCCTCCAGTAACAATGCTTTATCACCAGATTCTGGAGGCTCATAATTATAACTATAGCTAATCAGGAGGTTGAGACCTGAGATTTAGTTCAGATAGCCTGAGCAGGAAATTGTATGTCTTTCCTCTCCAGTTCACTACAAAAAGCTTGCAGGAGAACTGTGGCGCAGTTGGTAGCACTACAGTTAAGGGAAAGATACTTGTGATTGTCATATAGCCCTGGAGGTCAAGTCCTAAAACACACAAATGCATTGACACACATTTGCACACACACACAAACACACACACACACACATACACACACTCCCACAGAGATGTACACACAGAGAGTCACAGGCAATATTGTATCTTAAATTCTTATCCAGAGATTCGACAACAGCCCACTTATTTGTGAAGGTTTTTCTTGATTATTTTGAAGGAGGAGGATAGTTCATGAGACACAGGTGACAAGACTTTAGTGAGGAAATACTTTATAAACGACTAGCTTATAAAAAGAAGAGTAGCACGGTTTTTATCTTTAAATCTTACATTCCTTCAACTATAGTTTTAAATAATAATCATTGAGGGGCTGGGAAGTTGGCTCAGTGGTAGAGTGCTTGTCTTGCATGCATGAGGCCCTGGGTTCGATTCCTCAGCACCACATAAGCAAAAAAAGAAAAAAGCCAGAAGTGGTGCTGTGGCTCAAGTGGTAGATTGCTAGCCTTGAGCGGAAGAGCTGAGAGACAGCGCCCAGGCCCAGAGTTCAGGCCCCACGACTGGACACCCATTCAAAAATTAATAATCATTTGAATTATGAGAAGACAATGCAGCAGCTCTTCCCTTCTCCCCTGCCCCTCTGTCATAAAGTATGACAAAAGTATCAAAAATAGTCTATCTTAAAAAAATGTACACATGTAAAAATGTCTGACTATATGTGTAAGGTTTTTTCAATATTTTTATGATTTTTCCCACCTCTAAGTACTTGCCTTTTGGGCAGATTACAGCACACAGGGGCTTCAAGAGCAAACTAAAGGTTAGGAAACATAAACCAAACAGTGTTCTAGGAAGTAGATATCAGAAATAGATGCAAAAAGCACATGGTAGGCTGAGAGGGCCCTGAGAGGCAAAATGATTTTTGCAGGATGAGAGGAATAGTGACAAAGCATGGATCTCACCTAGGAAAGCTTCCTTGAGGCTGAGACCATGCTGGTTCCTAGGCCTAGCTGCAGATGTTGGGATTTGACAATGTCCACATTTGTATAGAGTGATATGGGAGGGGAACTTTCAGCCTCCAGTTTGTCTTTGGGATGGTCTTATGTGAGTAAGCAGCTTAGATCATTGGGCTCTGAGAGATGACACTACTTCCCTCACAATGCAATAGAATATGGAACTCTGAGACCCAGGCAACTGTAACTTACAGTCAGCTCTAGCCAGCTCACTTCACCTGTGGCTCAGGAACAAGAAAGACATTCCTATATTGTTTTCAAAGTTCAAGAGAATCAGGTCCCAGGCATGAGAGGGGTGAGTGCCTCACTCGATACTGCAGACATTGGATCAGTGCCAAACCACGAATCCAATGTCTCAGGCCTTTTTATAAGAAGAAACCAAGGGAATCACAAGGCAACTCAGGTCACGTGTAACTATGACAGGAAACCTATTTAATCTCATTCTAGCCCACATTACAGGCTTCTTCTTGTGTTTTTATATGTGTATATTGAGAAAATATTTACTGTGTACTTTTCAATCTGCTCTATTACTCATTTTGAAGTGTACTCCCATTTCCATGTTTCAAAGATCCATTCTTTTTACCACCTCAGTGTGACAATGAGTCTGCCCAAACCCTGAATGTGCCTTATAATATATGGTGCTTGGACTCAGGCTTGTTGGAAATGCTGGTAATGGACCTGTTCCCTGCCTATCAGAAAGGTGATCTCTTCTATGTTGGAAACTTCCACCACCACTAAAGAGAGTGGGGGACAATGGAGCAGTTGCTGGATATTGTTTAAAAAGTGAGTGTTCCTCATTCAAATCCAGGACTGATGAGACCCCTGGTAGATTATTGGAATACTTGGTACCTCTCTGAGACTGTTTCACTGGGGTTTTATCACAGGAGCTTGGCTTGAGACAAAGAAGTGCACTCCCTGGATTATTCCTTACGAGTGGCCTGCCAGAACATTTCATTTTCCTCAGAATCTAGTGGAGCCTTAACAGTTTGCTTGCTGAGAGACTAGGATTAAAGGAATGAGCCAGTGTCACCCAACGTCCACCCTCACATAGGAAATCACTATCTTGGAGGCCTTTGAAGGAATATAGATGGAAGAAAGAATGGAACTTGAACGTGGGGTCTGAGTGCTGTTCTGTTTGTATCACTCTGCCATTTAAGCCCCAAGTCCAGGTCTGGCCTTTGGCTGGTTAATTGGCGATAAGTGTCTTTAGAATTTTACAAACTAGACTGGGTTCAAACTGTGATCCTTAGATCTCACCCTCCTGATTAGTAGGATTAGAGGCATAAGCCATGGGACATTTATTTGGACAGATGCTAATAACCATCCTTACAGAATTTCCATGAAATTGTATAGACATATCTCTACTTTTTGTCTGTTATGTTTACATTACCATATGTGACTTAACCAGTCCCATGTGTGTCCTGTTAGTTCAGAAAAGGAGAAGCATAGAGTTAACTTCCTTCTCTCCTCCCATTGGTACAGATCCTTCTACCGTAACTGGGAGGAAGATGAACAAGATGAAGAAGTAAGTGGATGTTGACACAAAGAGAAGTTCTGTCTTTGAAAACTGGGTATCTTTGAGGTGTCTGAATCAAAGTCAACTTCCTTCTTTGCACACCAGTTGTGATTTTCACCAGGGGGTTGAGGCTTGGCACTTCAGTGGATAGCAGATTACACAGTGTGGATGTGGTTGTGGTTTTGGACTCTCATGGATGACAAGGGGGGTATGTATAGCAAGTCGGATCAAGAGGGGAAACAACCTTCTCCTCCTATCACAGGGAGAATTTTAGATGATTATATTTGAGAAATTTCTAGAAGTGGGTTGTGAAGAGCATCCTGCTTGCAAGAGTCTCTTCCTACAACATGCAAGTCCCGCCAGAAAGAGGCTATAGTACAAAGCTCAGGATGGGGAGGAAAGGTTTTCATTTTCCTTGTCACCAATCTGCCCATAGCATAGTTTGTTCCATCTTTCCTATGTGGATGGACTTCTACCTTGATGATTTCTATGAGAACAAGAACCATGACACCCTAAAAGAACTTACACAGTATGTCAAGCTCAACCTGCCCTCTTCAGACTTGCTCTTCTGCTTACATATTCTTCTGGACCAGCTAGAGGAACGCATGGCCCATGAGACCAAGAAAACGTGGAAGAAGTCCTTGTTGAGATACCTCAGAGCTGGTGAGTATGGATGGAACTTGGGTCTTTAGGCATGGGTCGGATTGGGATAGAGCCCTTAGTACTCCCCAGCTTGGCAAAATATCCTTTTATGGATATTCTTTGCCAGGTAATATCTGTTCTCCTTTGACAGAACTTGAAAGTAGCCACTCATTAGAAACATCCTAACTTCTCATTAGTCTTCAGTCCAAACTCAAGTTCTACAGCTTCCCCCATTAGATTCTCATGAAAGTTTACTCACACCTTAACTTCTTGAGTTCTAAGACTCCTGTACCTATTTCCATTCTCAGGTTTGCATCACAGTAGAGGTGCTCCTGCATTTCTCCAAAGAACCCATCAGTGATGTCGTTTATGATGACTCATGGAGATCAGAAACCATTACTGATCTCCAGAAAGCATGTGAACATAGCGGGTGTTTTTTTAATATATAGAAAGGCCCAAGCAGGTTTTGAGTCCTGTGGACATCCCACTGGTTCTGAACCCCACATGTGAAGCAGGTGTACCTGCACTTACCACCAAGGAAGAAGCCGAACCAGAATGTCTTCCATTGATGTTCATAATCCACCTAGATTAGCTCCAAACAAGTCAAAAAGACATGTCTTGGTATGCAGTGTAAATGTGTGTTAATGGAAAATGACTCCAGTGTATCTTCATGAAAACCAATAAGTGAGGTTCAAAATCTAGATTCAGGTGAGGAAAGGGAATCTTTCCTCACAGAATATCCTGACCAATCTGTCCTCCTGCAGGGGATCCAATTTCCAATTGAGAAATTAGAATCTGTCCCTCCTTGGACTCAGGAAGAAATCCCTGTCTTTAATGAGGAAGTAAATCCCTTTTAGGACTCTGAGGCAGAATTTCTTTCTGAAGGCAACTTAGAAGCCAATCTAGATTGAGAGATTCCTTCCCCCATTCCTGGGAAAACCTGTATTTTTCTTTTTGTCTTGATGTTTATAAAATGCTCATTCTATTTATTTTTCTAACTTTATTAAAATGTTAGTGTTTTTTATATAATCTAGTATTCATGAATCCTAAATATGTTTCTTTTTAAGCCTACAATCTGAAGCATTGTGCATATGTGTTCTGTGGGGGGGAAACATAGAGTGACAGGGGGCTGTACAAGAGAGCCTACTGCATATTAACGGAACTGTTAAATGCACAGGGAGTGGCAAGGAAGCCAGGCCATGCCTGTATGGGGAAATAAGGTGGCTACAAAAGGTCTATTACATAGCAAATTAGATGTCCTAGAAAGCTATTCTTTCAATTTGGACAAATGCCACAATACTTATAGTGGTATGTAGGACACTCTTCCAACCGTGAGTTCAAATCTGTATACATTTCATTGTGCTTTGGGCACATATGGAAGAAGAATTACTCTCCAATAATATCATACAGTAATGTGAATCATTTTCTTTAAACCTGCTTCAGGGCTGAGAAGGTGGCTCAGTGGTAGAGTGCTTGCCTTGCATTCATGAGGCCCTGGGTTCAATTCCTCAGCACTACATAAGCAGAAAAGGCTGGAAGTGGCATTATGGCTCAAGTGGTAGAGCACTGGTCTTGAGCTGAAGAGCTTAGGGACAGTGCCCAGGCTCAGAGTTCAAGCCCCACACCTGGCAAAAAAAAACTGCTCCATTAAACAATTAATTAAATAATTAACAATTCAGGCGGCAGCCACTTCATCAGGCATGCTGGTCCCTCTGGTGAAGTAGGATCCTAGTGGAAGCCTGCCCACCTAGGACCCTTGTGAGGACCCCTCGCCTGAGACTGTGGAAGAAGATCAGGGTGCACCTGCTGTTGGGCTAGTGCAGCAACCTGGCTGCTGCTGCATGAATGACACAGTGCCACTGACTCACATCTAGCACTCCCCTGCCCCTTGGGCTGGGCCCATGAGGATCAGCCCCTGGGAGCACACGTATACTACGGGAAAGGGTCCACCCACCTAGGAAGGAGTGCAGGCTGAACAGATGCCACTCTGTGGATCAGTTTGTACAGTATTTATCAGCCATGGAGGAGGGGTTGATTCTGTTCTGCTGTGGGGAAAAGACAAAAAAGACAGCCCCAAGCCGGGTAATGCCAACTTTTGTACTCAGACTGGCAAGGAAACTTTCTCCACGCATTCGCCAGCAGGCTTAGGAAGCCATTCTATGCTCCTTGTCCATGGAGTAGCAGCCAGGGACACTCACATCTGATACTCCTGGATGCTCTTTTGAGTTTGTTTGTTAATTTATTCAGAGAGCCCCTCCCTCAGACAGCAGAGTTATATTCTGGGTTTTGTAAAATGTTCTGCATCTGAGCATTCCCAGTGTTTGGTTTTTGTATTGTTTCTTGTAAATGCGTTTTGAAATTTGTGTTTTAGGTGTTGAGGTGCGGGCGGAGGAGCCAGGTTATGAAAATAGTTTCCTACAAGCCTTTCATCTAAAAATGAAAACAGATTCTCTCTAAAAATGCCTTTCAGGAAATAAATCTGAGAGTGGAGAAAAGGCTCTTTTCTCATGAGATCAAAATGTGAGATTTCTATATGCATGTTTTATGCGTTCAAAATACAATTAAGTAATCCACTATCTAGGAACAATTGTCCAGACCTAAGAGTTAAGTGTCTTGGGAGTTAGAGGCAGGGTTTTTTGAGCTTTATACAAAGGGAAGGAAGAAAGTTAAAATCCATAGATTACTTTGTAGAATCAAAGTGGTAATACAAAATGAGAATCACTAAAAAAACCTCAGTGCTATTTGGGGTTTTTACTGTTCCATATGAATTTTTGGATTAATTCTATTTCATTGAAGAGTGAGATTGGGATATTGATAGGTATCACATTGAATTTAGACATAGCCTTTGGCAGTATTGCCATTTTCATGATGTTATTCCTCGCAATCCATGAGCATGGGTGGTTTCCCACTTCCTCAGTTCTGCTTTCATTTTCTTTTTCAGGTTTTGAAAATTTCGTTCATAGAGGTCCTTCACCTCTTAACTCCTAGATATTTTATTTCTTGTGTGGCTTTTAAAAAGGGGTTGCTTTCCTAATATCACCTGCATTCTTAACATTATTGGAATACAGGAAAGCCATTGATTCCTGAGGGTGAATTTTATACTTGGCTAGTTTGCCAAAGTTTCTGATCAGCTCAATAATTTGGGAGTGGAGTCCATGCGGTTCTTTAAATACAAGATCATATCATCTGCAAAGAGGGAGAGTTTACTTCATCTTTCCCTATTTGGATCCCTTTAAGTTTGCATCTTGTATAATTGCCCCAGCTAGCATTCTAATACTAAGTTGAAGAATAGTGGAGAGAGCAGACATTTTTATCTCATTCCTGAATTTATAAGAAATGGCTTTAAATTTTCACCATTAAGTATAATGCTAGCTCTGGGTTTGCCAATCCATAGCAGAAAGAACAGCACTGGAGCACTATCAGTTCCAAATTTCAAACACTACTAAAAAGCCATAGTAAAACAACAGCTTGGTACTGGCACAAGAACAGACCTGAGGATCAATGGAATAAGACTGAAGACTCAGAAATAAACCCACTGACCTATAGCCCCCTAATGTTTGGCAAAGGAGCTAAAAAATAGAATGGAGGTAAGACAGCCTTTTGAGTAAATGGTGTTGACAAAATTGCTTCAACACCTGTAGAAAAATAAAGCTAGATCTGTATATATCACCCTGCAGGAGAATCAACTCCAAATAGATCAAACACCTCAAAATAAAAGAAGACAACATGAAAACATTACATTAAGGAATAGGAGAAACTCTAGGACTTTTTAGCACAAGTCGAAATTTTCTTAATAGAGAACTGGAAACAAAAGAAATCAAAGAAAGTTTGGAAAATTGGGATTGCATGAAACATCAGAGCTTCTGCAAGGCAAAGGTCATAGCTAACAAGATCAATAGAAAGCCCACGTTGTGGGAGAAGATCTTCACGAGTCATAAAACGGATGAGATCTTATATCTAAAATATACTTAGGACTCTAAAAATTAAATCACCTGCCAACAAATCCTCAAAGAAATAACTACTCGATAACTAAGTGGGCTAAAGACTTAAAGAGAGACGTCTCTGAAGAGGAAATAAAAATGGCCATTAGACTCATGAAGAAATGCTCAACTTTTCTAGGCATAAAAAGGTGAGCCTGGCATAATATATGACAAACATTAAGGGTAAACTATTACCAATCGTGAATATGGTCCCAAGCCAAACTCTCCTTTACATTTAAAGGATATATAAAAATATTTCATGACAAAGAAAACTTGAAACAATGTATCTCCACCAAATAAGCAGGGTAGAAGTTAATTAAATATACCCTATATAGAGAAGATCAAGAAGAACAGGAACTGGTTATATAAAATGCTCCCTACCAGAGAACAAGGTAAATATATTAACAGTAGATGAGTCACAGCTCCTAACAGCAGGGTTATAACATAACAGGGCTTATCAGATATTTCTCAGTCTTAACTTTCAATATCAATGGAATTAAATTACCAATTAGAAAACAGATCAGATAGTAGTATCAAAAAACAAGACACATCCATCCAGTGTCCACAAGAGATACATTTTATTGACAAAAACAAACATACTCAAACTGAAAGGGTGGAAGGAAAATTTTCAAGTAAATGGACTCCATAAACGGGCCACAGTAGAATTACTAAAATAAGATAAAATAGAATTCAAATTAAAATTAGTAGGAAGAGACATTACATGTTGAGAAAGGCAACTCCCAATTAGGAGGATATAACAAGTGTAAATATCAATGCCCTGAATCCTGGACCACCCTACATTGTCAACCAAATACTACACAACCTAAAAACACATCTCAACCCATCATTGTCATCCATCGATTGGTTATACTGGAAAAACTCAACTAATAAACTGAATACCTAAATAACTCCATTGACCACCTACCCCTAACAGACATCTACAGAATATACATTCAGTATCAGTATATACATCCTTCACAGCAGGTCATGGAAGATTCTCCAAAATAGAACCTATCCTATGTCACACAGAAATTCTGTCCAAATTCTGTCCAAAAGAAAATTAATTGAATTCACATATCTTTTCAGATCACAACAGAATAAACTTAGAATTAAAACGCTGAAGCCAAAAAAAAAAAAAAAAAAAAAAGGTCAAACCCATGAAGAGTGAACAACACACTGCTGTATGAGCAGTGGGGCACTGAAGAGATTAGAATAGAAATCTGAAAGTTTCTGGAATTTAACAAAAATGAACACACAAAATACCAGCTCCTCTGGGACATATTAAATGTAATACTTAGTGGAAAATTTACAGCTTTGAATGCCTACATCAAGCAATTGGGGAAATCTCAAATCAAGATTTCATTTGATTTTAATTATGGCCTGCTATTAGGACTCCCACAGACACCAAAATCAGAGGATGCTAATTAATCTGATAAAATGCAAAATAATTTTTCATAATTAATATAACATGAAGACTTTAATATTAATAACATTAAAAATACTTGTATTCACATTATATAATATATTGAAATCCTTTAGTTTCATCAATTTTTAGAATATTTATAACTAAATGTAAATTGTTTGTAAATAGTTATTTGATGATGTATAAAAAATGAGAAAAAATTTGCATATATATTACTACAAATGCAAACAGATTCACCTAGTTATTTATGATCCTTCATTTGTTGGTATCATTCATGCATGGGTACCATGCAAAGAAGTGAAAATTGCAAACTTGACTTTATTAAGAATTCATTACATGGAGTTTATGTTGGGCTAAAGAGATTTTATGAATTAAATTATTTTGTCCTATCCTTTGTCCCTCTTTTCCTTCCTTCCTTCCTTTCTTCTTTGCTTCCTCCTTCCTTCCCCCATCCCTACCTCTCTCTTTCTCTCCTTCCTTCCTTCCTTTCTTCCTTCCTTTCTTCAATGTGAGCATGATAGTGAGAGAGAGGCAAACCAAAGATTAATACTGGAATCTCATGAGAGTGAGGAAGCTTCTCAAAGATTGATACAGGAATTGCATGAGCAGGATCAGAACAGTCAAAGAGAAATACAGGAATTGCATGAGCAGGCTGAGAACAGTCAAAGAGAACTACAGGAAATGCATGAACATGAGGAAGCTAATCAAAGAGTAATATAGGACTTGGGAGAGCGGCATGACAATAGACAAATATCAATAGAGGCATTCATGGAATCCATAAACAGAAAGCTGAAAGAATTCAGGGAGACCACAAAGGGAATGCTGAATGGAGCCCAACAGAAGGAATGGGAGTACAAGGAAACCATAACCAATCAAGTACGTGATTTGATAATAAACACAACACCAAATTAAGGAGGTAAAGAAGTTCATACAAGATCTAAAACAAAGCTCCAACAAAGAATTTGAAGCCATCAAAGCTGACCAATTAGAAGGAAAAGAAATAAAAAGAACAAAGTAGAAAGTCTCGACAGTAGGTTAGACCATGCAGAGGAGCAAATTTGAGGGATTGAGGACAGCCAGGTAATTACAGAGAAAGAACATACAACTATCCAAGACAAATACAAGAAATATGATAGATCTATTCAACATTTGGAAGACACTCTCAGAAGACTTAATCTGAGGATAATGTGGGTAGAGGAGCACCTAGAGACAGAATTTAAAGGTCTAGGAAATTTATTTAACATGATCCTAGCAGAGACCTTCCCAAACATGCAAAAAGATAGGCCTATTCAGATACACGAAACTTTTAGAACCCCAAATAGACCAGACTAGAGAAGGATATCTCACCATTACATTATAATCCACACAGGATCAATTCCAAAGAAAAAATCCTTAAAGCTGTCAAGTAGAAAAGATCAACTACTTACAAAGGGAAACCAATTAGAATCAGCTCAGATTTCTCAATGGAGACAATTAAATCAAGAAGAGCCTGGAATGATGTAGGCCATGTCCAAAGGAAAAACAACTATCAATCAATCATACTGTACCCAGCTAAGCTCTCTTTCATAACTGAAGGTAAAATAAAAACGTTCCATAGCAAAGAAAAACTGAAACAATGTATCTCCAAAAAACAGGCCCAATAAAAAATACTTAACGATGTGCTACACATAGAAAACCAACAAGACCACAATAAAGACCAAGAAACCGCACCCAAACTGAGAATCCAAGAACTATAAGAAGAATCCAATTGCTCCATTCCCCAAGAAGTTGGAAAGCATTGCAGGAACTCCCAAACACTTCTCAGTCCTAACTCTCAACATTAATGGACTTAACTCTCCAATTAAGTGACAGACTGTCTAGTTGGATTAAAAAGCAATATCCTTCTATCTGCTGCCTTCAGGAGTCACACCTTGCTCATACAAACAAACAAACACATTTTGAAAGTGAAAGGCTGGAACAAATTATACCAAGCAAATAGTCCCCATAAAGAGGCTTGAATGGCAATCCTCATATCAGATAAAATAGACTTCAAATTACAATTAGTGAGAAGACATAAAGAAGGTCTCCACATACTAATTAAGGGATCTCCTCTTCAGGTGGATATTACAGTTCTAAATCTCTATTTGGCAAACAACGGATCACCCAGATTTATCCAAGAAACACTACTTTCCCTCAAATCTCACATAGATCCAAAGACATAAACTGTTGAAGAGTTTAAGTCACCACTATACCCACGAGATAGATCAAATCGGCAAAAACTCAACAGAGAAACTGCAGATCTAAACAACTGCATGGATCAACTAGGTATAACAGACATCTACCGAATATTTCATCCAGCAGCAGCAGAATACACGTTTTTCTCAGCATCACACGGAACAGTTTCCAAAATAGACGCCAGTTTAGGTCATGAAGCAAACTTGTCCAAATTCAGAAACATTGAAGTTTTGCCATGCATTCTTTCACACCACAAGGGAATAAAATTAGAACTCAACACCAAAAGCCACCAATGAAAGTCCTGTAAAACATGGAGGCTGAACAACATACTGTTGAATCACAGGGTGTCTTGGAAAAGATTAGTAAGTAAATTCAAATATTCATGATATTCAACAAAAATGAACACACAAATTACCAGCTCTTCTGGGACAGAGCAAAGGCAGTACTCAGATGGAAGTTTATAGTTCTGAGTTCTTACATCAACAAATTGGAGAGACCTTAAACCAACAATTTTATGAGATATCTGAACCTCCTTGAGAAAGAACAACAAGATAAACCCCAACCCAGTAGATGGAAAGAAATATTTAAAATTAAATAGGAATTAAATGAATTAGAATTTTTAAAAAATCCATAGAAAGAATCCACAAAACAAAGAGTTGGTTCTTCAAAAAAATTAACTAAACTGAAAGACCGTTAGCAAGTCTTATCAGAAAAAGAAAACACACCCAAATAAATAAATTCAGAGATGAGAATGGAAACATCACCACAGAAACAAGATTCAGAACATTATAAGGGAACGCTTCTCAAACCTTTATATTAATAAGTGTGAGAACTTGGCATAAATGGACCTTTTCCTAGCAAATATGGACATGCCAAAAATGAACCAAGATGAGATAAACCATCTTAACAGCCCCATATCAAGGATGGAAATAGAAGCAGCAATAAGAGACCTCCTATTTAAGAAAATGCCAGCAACAGATGGATTTACAGTGGAATTCTACAAGTCCTTCAAAGCAGAGCTCAAACCAATAATCCTCCAACTCTTCAATGAAATTGAAAGGGAAAATTCACTATCGAACTCATTCTATGAAGCCATAATAACCCTTATTCCAAAAACAGGCAGGTACTCATCAAATAACAAGAACTATAGACCCATTTCTTTGATGAATATTACGCAAAACTTCTCCACAAAATTTTGGCCAATCTACTTCAAAAATTCATCCAAAAAATCATGCATCACGATCTAACATGTTTCATTTCAGGGATGCAAATCTGGTTCAATATACACAAATCAATTAATATAACTCATCACATCAAAAAAGAGCAAGGATAAGAACCACATAGTTATCTCAAAAGATGCAGAAAAAGCATTTGACAAGATCCATCAAACCCTTTATGATGATGGGTCTGAAAAAATTAGGAATCCAGGAAACATTACTCAATACAATAAAGGCTGTATATGACAAACCTACAGCCAGCATTATACTTAATGGTGGAAAAATAAAGCCATTTCCTCTTAACTTAGGAATGAGACAAGGATGTCCACTCTCTACTTCTCTTCAACTTAGTATTAGAAGGCTTAGCTACCGCAATAAGACAAGATGCAAACATAAAGGGGTTCCAAATCGGGAAAGATGAAATAAAACCCTTTGCAGATGACATGATTTTAAAGAATCACACGGACTCCACTTCCAAATTACTGAAGCTGATTCAAAACTTTGGCAAAGAAGCAGGGTATAAAATTCACTCTCAATAATCAATGGATTATCTTTATCACAACAATGAGTAAAGCGTGGGTGAAATCAGGAAGGCAATTAATAATAGTGCACAAAAAATAAAATATGTAGAAATTTACTTAATCAAAGAAGTGAAGGACCTTTATGATGAAAACTTTAAAAACCTGAAAAAGGAAATCAAAACAGAACTTAGGAAGTGGAAAAACCTCCCAAGCTCCTGGATTGGAAGGATCAACATCGTGAAAATGGAACTACCTGCCAAGGCTATCTACAAATACAATGCCATACCTATCAATATTCCAACCTCATTCTTCAACGAAATAGAAAAGGCAAACCAAAAATTCATATGGAACAATAAAAGACCCCAAATAGCTAAAATGATCCTCAACAGAAAGATCACTGCTGGAGGAATATCAATACCAAATTTCAAACACTACTACAAAGCTATAGTTATCAAAACAACTTGGTACTGACACAAGAACAGACCTCAGGACCAATGGAAGAGAAATGAAAACTGAGAAATGAACTCACAGACCTATAGCCACTTAATCCTCGATAAGGGAGCTAAAACCTAGTATGGGAGAAAGACAGTCTCTTCAGTAAATGGTGCTGAAAAAATTGGTTAACTACTTGTAGAAAACTAAAGCTAGATCCTTATATATCACCCTGCAGCAGAATCAACTACAAATGGATCAAAGACCTCGGGGTCAAAGCAGAAATTCTGAAAACATTACAGAACAGAATACGAGCTACCCTAGGTCTCCTTGGCACAAGCCGAAATTTTCTTAACAGACACCCAGAAACACAACAATTCAAATAAATGTTGGATAAATGGGATTGCATGAAACTGCAGAACTTCTGCATTGGCAAAGGACATAGCTAGCAAGATCAATTGAAAGCTCACGGATTGGGAGAAATACTTCACTAGCCATACAATGGACAAGGGTCTCATATCTAAAATATACCGGAGATTCAAAAAATTGAATCCCCCAACAACAAACCTTCAAAGAAACAACTGCCCAATAAATAAGTGAGCGAAAGTCTTTTTTTCTTTTTTTAAAATTAAGTTTTTTATTGTAAAAATACTGTACAGAGGAGTTACAGTTACATGAACAAGGTAATGAGTACATTTCTTTTTTTTTTTTATTATTTCCTTTCTTTTTTTAATTGTGAGAATACCATACAGAGGAGTTACAATTACATGGGCAAGATAACGGTACATTTTTTATCAAGCATTGTTGCCTCCTCTTTTTTCCCCCTTCCCATCCATTCCCATAGTCCCCCTACCTCCCCCAATCCGATCTTTACCCCCCACCCCCGCCAAAGTTGTAAAGTTCGTTTTTCTACATAACCATTAATGCCTCTCCCCCACAGTATAACCCCTGCTTTCACTGTACTTGATGTTGGTATAATTTGTGGAGGTGAGGGAAAAAAGAGATTGTTTAAATAGGGATACAGTTGGACCCATTGCAACAATGAGATATACAAGATTTTATTTCAAAAATACAATGTACAACTTTGGCTGCGGGGATGAGGGGGAGATGGGAAGTGTTGGGAAGGGGAAACAAAAGAGTAGGTAAAAATGTTTGATAAGAAATGTACTTATTACCTTACCTATGTAATAGTAACCCCTATGTAATGTACTTTCCCAATTTTTTTTAAATTTTTTAAACTTTTTATTGTTATTATAAAGGCCATGTACAGAGGGGTTACAGTTCCAATAGTCAGTTAAAGAGTACATTTACTTTTATACTATATTGCCCCTTCCCTTGCTCTCTTCCAACAGTCCCATATTCTTAACAAAAGAATCAGTGTTTAAAGAATCGAATATCAATTATCCAGGAAAAAGAATGAGCCCTGTTTTGTTAAAAAAAAATTCAGAAATTTGCAAATAGTACTAAAAGTTTAACAAGTGGAATTTTCTCCATGAAAATGGTATTTATAACTGAACAACATTTCCTCCTCCATGGAAGATACATGTATAAAGAAACGGAATGTAAGAATCTACAATTCTGTCATTCAGTTCAACTTATTATGTAGAGTTTTTTTTTAATTTAATTTTATTTTATTTGTAAACATACTGTACAGAGGGGTTACAATTACATGGGCAGGATAATGCATACATTTCTTCCCAAGCATTGCAGCCTCCTCCTTTGTTGACCCTTCACATCACTTCCCAGCCCCCCCCCTCCGAATCCCAATCCCAATCCTAATCGCAATCCTTCCCCTGCCCCCTCACCCCCCCGCACCCCCCACACCGACGTTGTAAAGCTCATTGTGGACATGATAACTTGTACTTCTCATTGTTGCAACAGGTCCACCTGAATCCTTAAACGACTTGTTTTTCCCCATCTCCTACACAAGTTATACTGACATCAAATATAGTGAAAGCAGGGGTTATACTGTGGGGGAGGGACATACAAAGCACCAAAGAAGTAATCTTATAAATTCATTAGAAACACATGTATGAAAGAAAAACTTAAAATATATATCTAAGGGTTCATTCTGTTAACATCACATTATCTGACCTTTTCCGCTTTACTCACACATATACTAGATATTGCAAATAAGGGAAACCATGGGACCTATGTTTTTTTGGGCCTGGCTTACTTCACTTAATACAATTTTTTCCAAGTTTTTCCATTTCCTAACAAATGGGGCAATGTCAATCTTTCTGATGGAGGCATAGAATTCCATTGTGTACATATACCACATTTTCTTGATACATTCATCTGCTGAGGGGCATCTGGGTTGGTTCCATATCTTAGCTACGGTAAATAAGACTGCAATAAACATAGTTGTGCTGGTAGCTTTAGTGTGGTCTTGTTTGTAAACATTTGGGTAATGCCCAAGAGTGGGACTGCTGGGTCATAGGGGAGCTCTATGTGAAGTCTTTTGAGGAACCTCCATACTGCTTTCCAAAGTGGTTGAACAAGTTTACATTCCCACCAACAATGCAGTAAGGTTCCCTTCTGTACACATCCCCTCCAGCATCTGTGGTTGTTAGAGTTCTTGATTTTTGCCATTCTAACCTGAGTGAGGTGTTATCTCAATGTTGTTTTGATTTGCATTTCTTTTATGGCTAGGGATGTTGAGCATTTCTTCATGTCTCTATTGGCCATCCTTCTTTCTTCTTCAGAGAAGTTTCTCAAGTCTTTTGCCCACTTATTTATTGGGCAGTTGTTCCTTTGAAGATTTGTTTTTGGGGGATTTAATTTTTTGAGTTCCAAGTATATTTTAGATATGAGACCCTTGTCTGTTGTATGGCTAGTGAAGATCTTCTCCCAATCCGTGGGCTTTCTGTTGATCTTGCTAGCTATGTCCTTTGCCATGCAGAAGCTCTGCAACTTTATGCAATCCCACTTGTCGAACCTTTCTTTGATTTGTTGTGTTTCCGGGTCTCTATTCAGAAAATTTCGGCCTGAGCCAAGGAGACCTAGGGTTTCTCCTATTCCATCCTGTACTGTTTTCAGTGTGTCTGCTTTGACTTCGAAGTCTTTGATCCATTTGGAGTTGATTCTGGTTCAGGGTGATATGTAAGGATCTAGCTTTAGTTTTCTACAAGTAGTTAACCAATTTTGCTAGCACCATTTACTGAAGAGGCTGTCTTTGTTCCATTCTATTGTTTTAACTCCCTTAGCGAAAATTAGATGGCTATAGGTCTGTAGGTTCATTTGTGGGTTTTCAATTCTATTCCATTGGTCCTGAGGTCTGTTCTTATGCCAATACCAAGCTGTTTTGATTACTATGGCTTTATAGTAGAGTTTGAAATTTGGTATTGATATTCCTCCAGAAGTGTTCTTTCCATTGAGGAGCGTTTTTGCTATTCGGGTTCTTTTATTTTTCCATATGTATTTTTGGATTGCCTCTTCTATTTCCTTGAAGAATGAGGTTGGAATTTTGATAGGTATGGCGATGAATTTGTAGATAGCCTTGGGAAGTTTTGCCATTTTCACGATGTTAATCTTTCCAATCCAGGAGCATGGGAGGTTTTGCCATTTTTTAAGTTCTGTGTTGATTTCCTTTTTCAAGATTTTAAAGTTTTCATCATAAAAGTCCTTCACTTCTTTGGTTAAGTTAATTCCTAGGTATTTTATTTTTTGTGGGGCTATTACAAATGGAGTTGCTTTCCTAATTTCAGCCACATTTTTCTCATTGTTGGCATACAGGAAAGCCATTGATTTTTGGGGGTTAATTTTATACCCTGCTATTTTGCCGAAATTATGAATCAGCTTGAGTAGTTTGGGAGTGGTGTCTATGGGGTTCTTTAAATACAAGATCATGTCGTCTGCAACGAGGGAGAGTTTTATTTCTTCTTTCTCTATTTGGATACCTTTTATGTCTGCATCTTGTCTTATTGCTGTAGCTAGACTTTCTAATACTAGATTGAAGAGAAGTGGAGAGAGTGTACATCCTTGTCTTGTTCCTGAGTTAAGAGAAAATGGCTTTAGTTTTTCACCATTAAGTATAATGCTGGCTGTAGGTGTGTCATATACAGCCTTATTGTATTAAGGAATGCTCCATGGATTGGTAATTTTTCCAAAACCTTCATCATAAAGGGGTGTTGGATCTTGTCGAATGCTTTTTCTGGATCTATTGAGATAACCATGTGGTTCTTACTCTTGCTCCTGTTGATGTGATGAATAATATTAATTGATTTGCGTATATTGAACCAGCTTTGCATCCCTGAAATGAATCCTGTTTGATCGTGGTGTATGATTTTTTGGATGAATTGTCGAAGTCGGTTGGCCGAAATTTTGTTGAGAAGTTTTGCATCAATGTTCATCAAAGAAATGGGTCTATAGTTCCCTTTCTTTGATGAGTCCATGCCTGGTTTTGGGATGAGGGTTATGATGTCTTCATAGAATGGGTTCGGTAGTGAACTTTCTCTTTCAATTTCATTGAAGTGTTGGAGGAGTATTGGTGTGAGCTCTGCTTTGAAGGCCTTGTAGAATTCTGCTGTAAAACCATCTGGTCCTGGACTTTAATTGGCCGGGAGGTCTCTTATTGCTGTTTCTATCTCAGTGCTTGATATGGGCCTGTTAAGATAGTTTAACTCATCTTGGTTTAGTTTTGGCATGTCAATATTTGCTAGGAAAAGGTCCATTTCTGTCAAGTTCTCAAACTTATTAGCATAAAGTTTTGAGAAGTATTCCCTTATAATGTTCTGAATCTTGGTTGTTTCCGTGGTGATGTTTCCATTCTCATCTCTGAGTTTATTAATTTGGGTGTGTTCTCTTCTTTTTCTGAAAAGATTTGCTAAGGGTCTGTCAATTTTGTTAATTTTTTCGATGAACCAACTCTTTGTTTTGTTGATTCTTTCTATAGTTTTTTGGGTTTCTAATTCATTTAATTTTGATTTAATTTTAATTATTCCTTTCTGTCTACTGGATTGGGGTGTATCTTTCTGCTCTTTTTCATGGAGGTTTAGATGTGTCACTAAATTTTTGGTTTCAGATCTCTCCAATTTTTTGATGTAGGAGCTCAGAGCTATAAACTTGCCTCTGAGTACTGCCTTTTCTGTGTCCCAGAGGAGCTGGAAATTTGTGTGTTCATTTTTGTTGAATAGCCTGAACATTTGAATTTCCTCTCTAATCTCTTCCATGACCCACTCGTTATTCAGCAGTATGTTGTTCAGTCTCCATGTGATACCAGACTTTGGTGGCTTTTGGTGTTGAGTTCTAATTTTATTCCCTTGTTGTCAGAGAGGATGCAAGGTATAACTTCAATGTTTCTGAATTTAGACAGTTCTGCTTTGTGGCCTAAAATGTGGTCTATTTTGGAAAATGTTCCATGTGCTGCTGAGAAAAACGTGTATTCTGATGCTACTGGGTGGAATATTCGGTAGATATCTGTTAAATCTAGTTGATCTATGCTGCTGTTTAGATCTGCGGTTTCTCTGTTGAGTTTCTGCCGAGTTGATCTATCTAGTGGGGAGAGTGGTGTGTTAAAATCCCCAACAATTAATGTCTTTGGATTTATATGGGATTTGAGGGAAAGTAGTGTTTCTTGGATAAATTTGGGTGCTCAATTGTTTGGTGAGTAGATATTTAGAATTGTAATATAGTCCTTAATGAGAGATCCCTTAATTAGTATGTAGCGACCTTCTTTATCTCTTCTCACGAATTTTAATTTGAAGTCTATTTTATCTGATATTAGGATTGCAACTCCCGCCTGTTTATGGGGGCCGTTTGCTTGGTAGATTTTGTTCCAGCCTTTCACATTGAAAATGTGTTTGTTTTTACGGGCAAGATGTGACTCCTGAAGGCAGCATATAGAAGGGTCTTGTTTTTTAATCCAACTAGACAGTCTATGTCGCTTAATTGTAGAGTTCAGTCCGTTAACGTTAAGAGAAAGGACTGAGAGTTATTTGGGAGTTCCTGCCATGTTATCGTCCTTATTGGGGACTGACAAAACTGGGTTCTTCCTATGGTTCTTGAATTCTCAGTTTGGTTGCAGTTTTTTGGCCTTTATTTTGGTCTTGTTTGCTTTCTATGTGTAGGACATCTTTAAGAATCTTTTGTAGGGCTGGTTTGGTGGAGATGTATTGTTTCAATTTTTCTTTGCTATGGAAGGTTTGTATTTGGCCTTTAGTTATGAAGGAGAGTTTAGCTGGGTACAGTATTCTTGGTTGATGGTTGTTTGTTTTTAGGGCATGGCACACATCATTCCAGGCTCTTCTTGCTTTGATTGTCTCTGCTGAGAAATCAGAGGTGATTCTAATTGATTTCCCTTTATAGGTGATCAATCTTTTCTCCTTGACAGCTTTAAGGATCTTTTCCTTGTTCTGAGGTGATCCTATGTGGATTATAATGTGACAGTGTGATGTCCTATTCTGGTCTGGTCTGTTTGGAGTTCTAAAAGCTTCTTGTATCTGAATATGCCTATCTTTTTGCATGTTTGGGAAGTTCTCTGCTAGGTTCCTGTTAAACAAATTTCCTAGGCCATTAACTTCTGTTTCTAGGTGCTCCTCTACACCCATTATCCTTAGATTAGGCCTTCTGATGGTGTCTTCCAAGTTTTGGATAGATCTATCATATTTCTTGGACTTGTATTGGATGGTTGTATGTTCTTTCTCTATAATATCCAGGCTGTCCTCAATACCTGAGTTTCAATCTTCCGCATTGGAAATTGAGATACCCGAATTTGCCAATTTTCTTATGTTTTTCCGGCTTATTCTACCCATTTGAGATGAAAATAGCACCAGTTTTGTGCTGAAACACTATCTTAGGCTACCATCAACCAAAATCTGAATTTGCACAGTCAATAGTCTACAGATACAACCTAGTTCAACAGATACATCTATTCAACATCAAACAACCATAGGTTAATGGGCTACGAACCGCAAAGAAGAATTTGGAAGACCAGAAATTATTAGGGTTAGGGAGAGATGTGTGTAAAAAATAGTAATAGATTGATGTGGGGAGGTTCAGGGAGAGTTAACTAAGTCCTAATCTCAAAGCAGGAAATAGGTTGCGTAGGATGAAAGTAGAGAGAGTGAAAGAAAGAAGAAAGGGAACGGGAAAAGAAAAGAGAACAGAAAAAATAGAAAGGTAAAAATTAATAAAATTACGTAGAAACGATAACAATCTATTTAGATAAGAATGTGAATTTATTTCTTCTTTCCCTATTTGGATCCCCTTTATGTCTGCATCTTGTCTTATTGCTGTAGCTAGGCATTCTAATACTAGATTGAAGAGAAGTGGAGAGAATGGGCATCCTTGTCTTGTTCCTGAGTTAAGAGGAAATGGCTTTAGTTTTTCACCATTGAGTATAATGCTGGCTGTAGGTGTGTCATATACAGCCTTATTGTATTAAGGAATGCTCCATGGATTGGTAATTTTTCCAAAACCTTCATCATAAAGGGGTGTTGGATCTTGTCGAATGCTTTTTCTGGATCTATTGAGATAACCATGTGGTTCTTACTCTTGCTCCTGTTGATGTGATGAATAATATTAATTGATTTGCGTATATTGAACCAGCTTTGCATCCCTGAAATGAATCCTGTTTGATCGTGGTGTATGATTTTTTGGATGAATTGTCGAAGTCGGTTGGCCGAAATTTTGTTGAGAAGTTTTGCATCAATGTTCATCAAAGAAATGGGTCTATAGTTCCCTTTCTTTGATGAGTCCATGCCTGGTTTTGGGATGAGGGTTATGATGTCTTCATAGAATGGGTTCGGTAGTGAACTTTCTCTTTCAATTTCATTGAAGTGTTGGAGGAGTATTGGTGTGAGCTCTGCTTTGAAGGCCTTGTAGAATTCTGCTGTAAAACCATCTGGTCCTGGACTTTAATTGGCCGGGAGGTCTCTTATTGCTGTTTCTATCTCAGTGCTTGATATGGGCCTGTTAAGATAGTTTAACTCATCTTGGTTTAGTTTTGGCATGTCAATATTTGCTAGGAAAAGGTCCATTTCTGTCAAGTTCTCAAACTTATTAGCATAAAGTTTTGAGAAGTATTCCCTTATAATGTTCTGAATCTTGGTTGTTTCCGTGGTGATGTTTCCATTCTCATCTCTGAGTTTATTAATTTGGGTGTGTTCTCTTCTTTTTCTGAAAAGATTTGCTAAGGGTCTGTCAATTTTGTTAATTTTTTTGATGAACCAACTCTTTGTTTTGTTGATTCTTTCTATAGTTTTTTGGGTTTCTAATTCATTTAATTTTGATTTAATTTTAATTATTCCTTTCTGTCTACTGGATTGGGGTGTATCTTTCTGCTCTTTTTCATGGAGGTTTAGATGTGTCACTAAATTTTTGGTTTCAGATCTCTCCAATTTTTTGATGTAGGAGCTCAGAGCTATAAACTTGCCTCTGAGTACTGCCTTTTCTGTGTCCCAGAGGAGCTGGAAATTTGTGTGTTCATTTTTGTTGAATAGCCTGAACATTTGAATTTCCTCTCTAATCTCTTCCATGACCCACTCGTTATTCAGCAGTATGTTGTTCAGTCTCCATGTGATACCAGACTTTGGTGGCTTTTGGTGTTGAGTTCTAATTTTATTCCCTTGTTGTCAGAGAGGATGCAAGGTATAACTTCAATGTTTCTGAATTTAGACAGTTCTGCTTTGTGGCCTAAAATGTGGTCTATTTTGGAAAATGTTCCATGTGCTGCTGAGAAAAACGTGTATTCTGATGCTACTGGGTGGAATATTCGGTAGATATCTGTTAAATCTAGTTGATCTATGCTGCTGTTTAGATCTGCGGTTTCTCTGTTGAGTTTCTGCCGAGTTGATCTATCTAGTGGGGAGAGTGGTGTGTTAAAATCCCCAACAATTAATGTCTTTGGATTTATATGGGATTTGAGGGAAAGTAGTGTTTCTTGGATAAATTTGGGTGCTCAATTGTTTGGTGAGTAGATATTTAGAATTGTAATATAGTCCTTAATGAGAGATCCCTTAATTAGTATGTAGCGACCTTCTTTATCTCTTCTCACGAATTTTAATTTGAAGTCTATTTTATCTGATATTAGGATTGCAACTCCCGCCTGTTTATGGGGGCCGTTTGCTTGGTAGATTTTGTTCCAGCCTTTCACATTGAAAATGTGTTTGTTTTTACGGGCAAGATGTGACTCCTGAAGGCAGCATATAGAAGGGTCTTGTTTTTTAATCCAACTAGACAGTCTATGTCGCTTAATTGTAGAGTTCAGTCCGTTAACGTTAAGAGAAAGGACTGAGAGTTATTTGGGAGTTCCTGCCATGTTATCGTCCTTCTTGGGGACTGACAAAACTGGGTTCTTCCTATGGTTCTTGAATTCTCAGTTTGGTTGCAGTTTTTTGGCCTTTATTTTGGTCTTGTTTGCTTTCTATGTGTAGGACATCTTTAAGAATCTTTTGTAGGGCTGGTTTGGTGGAGATGTATTGTTTCAATTTTTCTTTGCTATGGAAGGTTTGTATTTGGCCTTTAGTTATGAAGGAGAGTTTAGCTGGGTACAGTATTCTTGGTTGATGGTTGTTTGTTTTTAGGGCATGGCACACATCATTCCAGGCTCTTCTTGCTTTGATTGTCTCTGCTGAGAAATCAGAGGTGATTCTAATTGATTTCCCTTTATAGGTGATCAATCTTTTCTCCTTGACAGCTTTAAGGATCTTTTCCTTGTTCTGAGGTGATCCTATGTGGATTATAATGTGACAGTGTGATGTCCTATTCTGGTCTGGTCTGTTTGGAGTTCTAAAAGCTTCTTGTATCTGAATATGCCTATCTTTTTGCATGTTTGGGAAGTTCTCTGCTAGGTTCCTGTTAAACAAATTTCCTAGGCCATTAACTTCTGTTTCTAGGTGCTCCTCTACACCCATTATCCTTAGATTAGGCCTTCTGATGGTGTCTTCCAAGTTTTGGATAGATCTATCATATTTCTTGGACTTGTATTGGATGGTTGTATGTTCTTTCTCTATAATATCCAGGCTGTCCTCAATACCTGAGTTTCAATCTTCCGCATTGGAAATTGAGATACCCGAATTTGCCAATTTTCTTATGTTTTTCCGGCTTATTCTACCCATTTGAGATGAAAATAGCACCAGTTTTGTGCTGAAACACTATCTTAGGCTACCATCAACCAAAATCTGAATTTGCACAGTCAATAGTCTACAGATACAACCTAGTTCAACAGATACATCTATTCAACATCAAACAACCATAGGTTAATGGGCTACGAACCGCAAAGAAGAATTTGGAAGACCAGAAATTATTAGGGTTAGGGAGAGATGTGTGTAAAAAATAGTAATAGATTGATGTGGGGAGGTTCAGGGAGAGTTAACTAAGTCCTAATCTCAAAGCAGGAAATAGGTTGCGTAGGATGAAAGTAGAGAGAGTGAAAGAAAGAAGAAAGGGAACGGGAAAAGAAAAGAGAACAGAAAAAATAGAAAGGTAAAAATTAATAAAATTACGTAGAAACGATAACAATCTATTTAGATAAGAATGTGAATTTATTTCTTCTTTCCCTATTTGGATCCCCTTTATGTCTGCATCTTGTCTTATTGCTGTAGCTAGGCATTCTAATACTAGATTGAAGAGAAGTGGAGAGAATGGGCATCCTTGTCTTGTTCCTGAGTTAAGAGGAAATGGCTTTAGTTTTTCACCATTGAGTATAATGCTGGCTGTAGGTGTGTCATATACAGCCTTATTGTATTAAGGAATGCTCCATGGATTGGTAATTTTTCCAAAACCTTCATCATAAAGGGGTGTTGGATCTTGTCGAATGCTTTTTCTGGATCTATTGAGATAACCATGTGGTTCTTACTCTTGCTCCTGTTGATGTGATGAATAATATTAATTGATTTGCGTATATTGAACCAGCTTTGCATCCCTGAAATGAATCCTGTTTGATCGTGGTGTATGATTTTTTGGATGAATTGTCGAAGTCGGTTGGCCGAAATTTTGTTGAGAAGTTTTGCATCAATGTTCATCAAAGAAATGGGTCTATAGTTCCCTTTCTTTGATGAGTCCATGCCTGGTTTTGGGATGAGGGTTATGATGTCTTCATAGAATGGGTTCGGTAGTGAACTTTCTCTTTCAATTTCATTGAAGTGTTGGAGGAGTATTGGTGTGAGCTCTGCTTTGAAGGCCTTGTAGAATTCTGCTGTAAAACCATCTGGTCCTGGACTTTAATTGGCCGGGAGGTCTCTTATTGCTGTTTCTATCTCAGTGCTTGATATGGGCCTGTTAAGATAGTTTAACTCATCTTGGTTTAGTTTTGGCATGTCAATATTTGCTAGGAAAAGGTCCATTTCTGTCAAGTTCTCAAACTTATTAGCATAAAGTTTTGAGAAGTATTCCCTTATAATGTTCTGAATCTTGGTTGTTTCCGTGGTGATGTTTCCATTCTCATCTCTGAGTTTATTAATTTGGGTGTGTTCTCTTCTTTTTCTGAAAAGATTTGCTAAGGGTCTGTCAATTTTGTTAATTTTTTCGATGAACCAACTCTTTGTTTTGTTGATTCTTTCTATAGTTTTTTGGGTTTCTAATTCATTTAATTTTGATTTAATTTTAATTATTCCTTTCTGTCTACTGGATTGGGGTGTATCTTTCTGCTCTTTTTCATGGAGGTTTAGATGTGTCACTAAATTTTTGGTTTCAGATCTCTCCAATTTTTTGATGTAGGAGCTCAGAGCTATAAACTTGCCTCTGAGTACTGCCTTTTCTGTGTCCCAGAGGAGCTGGAAATTTGTGTGTTCATTTTTGTTGAATAGCCTGAACATTTGAATTTCCTCTCTAATCTCTTCCATGACCCACTCGTTATTCAGCAGTATGTTGTTCAGTCTCCATGTGATACCAGACTTTGGTGGCTTTTGGTGTTGAGTTCTAATTTTATTCCCTTGTTGTCAGAGAGGATGCAAGGTATAACTTCAATGTTTCTGAATTTAGACAGTTCTGCTTTGTGGCCTAAAATGTGGTCTATTTTGGAAAATGTTCCATGTGCTGCTGAGAAAAACGTGTATTCTGATGCTACTGGGTGGAATATTCGGTAGATATCTGTTAAATCTAGTTGATCTATGCTGCTGTTTAGATCTGCGGTTTCTCTGTTGAGTTTCTGCCGAGTTGATCTATCTAGTGGGGAGAGTGGTGTGTTAAAATCCCCAACAATTAATGTCTTTGGATTTATATGGGATTTGAGGGAAAGTAGTGTTTCTTGGATAAATTTGGGTGCTCAATTGTTTGGTGAGTAGATATTTAGAATTGTAATATAGTCCTTAATGAGAGATCCCTTAATTAGTATGTAGCGACCTTCTTTATCTCTTCTCACGAATTTTAATTTGAAGTCTATTTTATCTGATATTAGGATTGCAACTCCCGCCTGTTTATGGGGGCCGTTTGCTTGGTAGATTTTGTTCCAGCCTTTCACATTGAAAATGTGTTTGTTTTTACGGGCAAGATGTGACTCCTGAAGGCAGCATATAGAAGGGTCTTGTTTTTTAATCCAACTAGACAGTCTATGTCGCTTAATTGTAGAGTTCAGTCCGTTAACGTTAAGAGAAAGGACTGAGAGTTATTTGGGAGTTCCTGCCATGTTATCGTCCTTCTTGGGGACTGACAAAACTGGGTTCTTCCTATGGTTCTTGAATTCTCAGTTTGGTTGCAGTTTTTTGGCCTTTATTTTGGTCTTGTTTGCTTTCTATGTGTAGGACATCTTTAAGAATCTTTTGTAGGGCTGGTTTGGTGGAGATGTATTGTTTCAATTTTTCTTTGCTATGGAAGGTTTGTATTTGGCCTTTAGTTATGAAGGAGAGTTTAGCTGGGTACAGTATTCTTGGTTGATGGTTGTTTGTTTTTAGGGCATGGCACACATCATTCCAGGCTCTTCTTGCTTTGATTGTCTCTGCTGAGAAATCAGAGGTGATTCTAATTGATTTCCCTTTATAGGTGATCAATCTTTTCTCCTTGACAGCTTTAAGGATCTTTTCCTTGTTCTGAGGTGATCCTATGTGGATTATAATGTGACAGTGTGATGTCCTATTCTGGTCTGGTCTGTTTGGAGTTCTAAAAGCTTCTTGTATCTGAATATGCCTATCTTTTTGCATGTTTGGGAAGTTCTCTGCTAGGTTCCTGTTAAACAAATTTCCTAGGCCATTAACTTCTGTTTCTAGGTGCTCCTCTACACCCATTATCCTTAGATTAGGCCTTCTGATGGTGTCTTCCAAGTTTTGGATAGATCTATCATATTTCTTGGACTTGTATTGGATGGTTGTATGTTCTTTCTCTATAATATCCAGGCTGTCCTCAATACCTGAGTTTCAATCTTCCGCATTGGAAATTGAGATACCCGAATTTGCCAATTTTCTTATGTTTTTCCGGCTTATTCTACCCATTTGAGATGAAAATAGCACCAGTTTTGTGCTGAAACACTATCTTAGGCTACCATCAACCAAAATCTGAATTTGCACAGTCAATAGTCTACAGATACAACCTAGTTCAACAGATACATCTATTCAACATCAAACAACCATAGGTTAATGGGCTACGAACCGCAAAGAAGAATTTGGAAGACCAGAAATTATTAGGGTTAGGGAGAGATGTGTGTAAAAAATAGTAATAGATTGATGTGGGGAGGTTCAGGGAGAGTTAACTAAGTCCTAATCTCAAAGCAGGAAATAGGTTGCGTAGGATGAAAGTAGAGAGAGTGAAAGAAAGAAGAAAGGGAACGGGAAAAGAAAAGAGAACAGAAAAAATAGAAAGGTAAAAATTAATAAAATTACGTAGAAACGATAACAATCTATTTAGATAAGAATGTGAATTTATTTCTTCTTTCCCTATTTGGATCCCCTTTATGTCTGCATCTTGTCTTATTGCTGTAGCTAGGCATTCTAATACTAGATTGAAGAGAAGTGGAGAGAATGGGCATCCTTGTCTTGTTCCTGAGTTAAGAGGAAATGGCTTTAGTTTTTCACCATTGAGTATAATGCTGGCTGTAGGTGTGTCATATACAGCCTTATTGTATTAAGGAATGCTCCATGGATTGGTAATTTTTCCAAAACCTTCATCATAAAGGGGTGTTGGATCTTGTCGAATGCTTTTTCTGGATCTATTGAGATAACCATGTGGTTCTTACTCTTGCTCCTGTTGATGTGATGAATAATATTAATTGATTTGCGTATATTGAACCAGCTTTGCATCCCTGAAATGAATCCTGTTTGATCGTGGTGTATGATTTTTTGGATGAATTGTCGAAGTCGGTTGGCCGAAATTTTGTTGAGAAGTTTTGCATCAATGTTCATCAAAGAAATGGGTCTATAGTTCCCTTTCTTTGATGAGTCCATGCCTGGTTTTGGGATGAGGGTTATGATGTCTTCATAGAATGGGTTCGGTAGTGAACTTTCTCTTTCAATTTCATTGAAGTGTTGGAGGAGTATTGGTGTGAGCTCTGCTTTGAAGGCCTTGTAGAATTCTGCTGTAAAACCATCTGGTCCTGGACTTTAATTGGCCGGGAGGTCTCTTATTGCTGTTTCTATCTCAGTGCTTGATATGGGCCTGTTAAGATAGTTTAACTCATCTTGGTTTAGTTTTGGCATGTCAATATTTGCTAGGAAAAGGTCCATTTCTGTCAAGTTCTCAAACTTATTAGCATAAAGTTTTGAGAAGTATTCCCTTATAATGTTCTGAATCTTGGTTGTTTCCGTGGTGATGTTTCCATTCTCATCTCTGAGTTTATTAATTTGGGTGTGTTCTCTTCTTTTTCTGAAAAGATTTGCTAAGGGTCTGTCAATTTTGTTAATTTTTTCGATGAACCAACTCTTTGTTTTGTTGATTCTTTCTATAGTTTTTTGGGTTTCTAATTCATTTAATTTTGATTTAATTTTAATTATTCCTTTCTGTCTACTGGATTGGGGTGTATCTTTCTGCTCTTTTTCATGGAGGTTTAGATGTGTCACTAAATTTTTGGTTTCAGATCTCTCCAATTTTTTGATGTAGGAGCTCAGAGCTATAAACTTGCCTCTGAGTACTGCCTTTTCTGTGTCCCAGAGGAGCTGGAAATTTGTGTGTTCATTTTTGTTGAATAGCCTGAACATTTGAATTTCCTCTCTAATCTCTTCCATGACCCACTCGTTATTCAGCAGTATGTTGTTCAGTCTCCATGTGATACCAGACTTTGGTGGCTTTTGGTGTTGAGTTCTAATTTTATTCCCTTGTTGTCAGAGAGGATGCAAGGTATAACTTCAATGTTTCTGAATTTAGACAGTTCTGCTTTGTGGCCTAAAATGTGGTCTATTTTGGAAAATGTTCCATGTGCTGCTGAGAAAAACGTGTATTCTGATGCTACTGGGTGGAATATTCGGTAGATATCTGTTAAATCTAGTTGATCTATGCTGCTGTTTAGATCTGCGGTTTCTCTGTTGAGTTTCTGCCGAGTTGATCTATCTAGTGGGGAGAGTGGTGTGTTAAAATCCCCAACAATTAATGTCTTTGGATTTATATGGGATTTGAGGGAAAGTAGTGTTTCTTGGATAAATTTGGGTGCTCAATTGTTTGGTGAGTAGATATTTAGAATTGTAATATAGTCCTTAATGAGAGATCCCTTAATTAGTATGTAGCGACCTTCTTTATCTCTTCTCACGAATTTTAATTTGAAGTCTATTTTATCTGATATTAGGATTGCAACTCCCGCCTGTTTATGGGGGCCGTTTGCTTGGTAGATTTTGTTCCAGCCTTTCACATTGAAAATGTGTTTGTTTTTACGGGCAAGATGTGACTCCTGAAGGCAGCATATAGAAGGGTCTTGTTTTTTAATCCAACTAGACAGTCTATGTCGCTTAATTGTAGAGTTCAGTCCGTTAACGTTAAGAGAAAGGACTGAGAGTTATTTGGGAGTTCCTGCCATGTTATCGTCCTTCTTGGGGACTGACAAAACTGGGTTCTTCCTATGGTTCTTGAATTCTCAGTTTGGTTGCAGTTTTTTGGCCTTTATTTTGGTCTTGTTTGCTTTCTATGTGTAGGACATCTTTAAGAATCTTTTGTAGGGCTGGTTTGGTGGAGATGTATTGTTTCAATTTTTCTTTGCTATGGAAGGTTTGTATTTGGCCTTTAGTTATGAAGGAGAGTTTAGCTGGGTACAGTATTCTTGGTTGATGGTTGTTTGTTTTTAGGGCATGGCACACATCATTCCAGGCTCTTCTTGCTTTGATTGTCTCTGCTGAGAAATCAGAGGTGATTCTAATTGATTTCCCTTTATAGGTGATCAATCTTTTCTCCTTGACAGCTTTAAGGATCTTTTCCTTGTTCTGAGGTGATCCTATGTGGATTATAATGTGACAGTGTGATGTCCTATTCTGGTCTGGTCTGTTTGGAGTTCTAAAAGCTTCTTGTATCTGAATATGCCTATCTTTTTGCATGTTTGGGAAGTTCTCTGCTAGGTTCCTGTTAAACAAATTTCCTAGGCCATTAACTTCTGTTTCTAGGTGCTCCTCTACACCCATTATCCTTAGATTAGGCCTTCTGATGGTGTCTTCCAAGTTTTGGATAGATCTATCATATTTCTTGGACTTGTATTGGATGGTTGTATGTTCTTTCTCTATAATATCCAGGCTGTCCTCAATACCTGAGTTTCAATCTTCCGCATTGGAAATTGAGATACCCGAATTTGCCAATTTTCTTATGTTTTTCCGGCTTATTCTACCCATTTGAGATGAAAATAGCACCAGTTTTGTGTTGAAACACTATCTTAGGCTACCATCAACCAAAATCTGAATTTGCACAGTCAATAGTCTACAGATACAACCTAGTTCAACAGATACATCTATTCAACATCAAACAACCATAGGTTAATGGGCTACGAACCGCAAAGAAGAATTTGGAAGACCAGAAATTATTAGGGTTAGGGAGAGATGTGTGTAAAAAATAGTAATAGATTGATGTGGGGAGGTTCAGGGAGAGTTAACTAAGTCCTAATCTCAAAGCAGGAAATAGGTTGCGTAGGATGAAAGTAGAGAGAGTGAAAGAAAGAAGAAAGGGAACGGGAAAAGAAAAGAGAACAGAAAAAATAGAAAGGTAAAAATTAATAAAATTACGTAGAAACGATAACAATCTATTTAGATAAGAATGTGAATTTATTTCTTCTTTCCCTATTTGGATCCCCTTTATGTCTGCATCTTGTCTTATTGCTGTAGCTAGGCATTCTAATACTAGATTGAAGAGAAGTGGAGAGAATGGGCATCCTTGTCTTGTTCCTGAGTTAAGAGGAAATGGCTTTAGTTTTTCACCATTGAGTATAATGCTGGCTGTAGGTGTGTCATATACAGCCTTATTGTATTAAGGAATGCTCCATGGATTGGTAATTTTTCCAAAACCTTCATCATAAAGGGGTGTTGGATCTTGTCGAATGCTTTTTCTGGATCTATTGAGATAACCATGTGGTTCTTACTCTTGCTCCTGTTGATGTGATGAATAATATTAATTGATTTGCGTATATTGAACCAGCTTTGCATCCCTGAAATGAATCCTGTTTGATCGTGGTGTATGATTTTTTGGATGAATTGTCGAAGTCGGTTGGCCGAAATTTTGTTGAGAAGTTTTGCATCAATGTTCATCAAAGAAATGGGTCTATAGTTCCCTTTCTTTGATGAGTCCATGCCTGGTTTTGGGATGAGGGTTATGATGTCTTCATAGAATGGGTTCGGTAGTGAACTTTCTCTTTCAATTTCATTGAAGTGTTGGAGGAGTATTGGTGTGAGCTCTGCTTTGAAGGCCTTGTAGAATTCTGCTGTAAAACCATCTGGTCCTGGACTTTAATTGGCCGGGAGGTCTCTTATTGCTGTTTCTATCTCAGTGCTTGATATGGGCCTGTTAAGATAGTTTAACTCATCTTGGTTTAGTTTTGGCATGTCAATATTTGCTAGGAAAAGGTCCATTTCTGTCAAGTTCTCAAACTTATTAGCATAAAGTTTTGAGAAGTATTCCCTTATAATGTTCTGAATCTTGGTTGTTTCCGTGGTGATGTTTCCATTCTCATCTCTGAGTTTATTAATTTGGGTGTGTTCTCTTCTTTTTCTGAAAAGATTTGCTAAGGGTCTGTCAATTTTGTTAATTTTTTCGATGAACCAACTCTTTGTTTTGTTGATTCTTTCTATAGTTTTTTGGGTTTCTAATTCATTTAATTTTGATTTAATTTTAATTATTCCTTTCTGTCTACTGGATTGGGGTGTATCTTTCTGCTCTTTTTCATGGAGGTTTAGATGTGTCACTAAATTTTTGGTTTCAGATCTCTCCAATTTTTTGATGTAGGAGCTCAGAGCTATAAACTTGCCTCTGAGTACTGCCTTTTCTGTGTCCCAGAGGAGCTGGAAATTTGTGTGTTCATTTTTGTTGAATAGCCTGAACATTTGAATTTCCTCTCTAATCTCTTCCATGACCCACTCGTTATTCAGCAGTATGTTGTTCAGTCTCCATGTGATACCAGACTTTGGTGGCTTTTGGTGTTGAGTTCTAATTTTATTCCCTTGTTGTCAGAGAGGATGCAAGGTATAACTTCAATGTTTCTGAATTTAGACAGTTCTGCTTTGTGGCCTAAAATGTGGTCTATTTTGGAAAATGTTCCATGTGCTGCTGAGAAAAACGTGTATTCTGATGCTACTGGGTGGAATATTCGGTAGATATCTGTTAAATCTAGTTGATCTATGCTGCTGTTTAGATCTGCGGTTTCTCTGTTGAGTTTCTGCCGAGTTGATCTATCTAGTGGGGAGAGTGGTGTGTTAAAATCCCCAACAATTAATGTCTTTGGATTTATATGGGATTTGAGGGAAAGTAGTGTTTCTTGGATAAATTTGGGTGCTCAATTGTTTGGTGAGTAGATATTTAGAATTGTAATATAGTCCTTAATGAGAGATCCCTTAATTAGTATGTAGCGACCTTCTTTATCTCTTCTCACGAATTTTAATTTGAAGTCTATTTTATCTGATATTAGGATTGCAACTCCCGCCTGTTTATGGGGGCCGTTTGCTTGGTAGATTTTGTTCCAGCCTTTCACATTGAAAATGTGTTTGTTTTTACGGGCAAGATGTGACTCCTGAAGGCAGCATATAGAAGGGTCTTGTTTTTTAATCCAACTAGACAGTCTATGTCGCTTAATTGTAGAGTTCAGTCCGTTAACGTTAAGAGAAAGGACTGAGAGTTATTTGGGAGTTCCTGCCATGTTATCGTCCTTCTTGGGGACTGACAAAACTGGGTTCTTCCTATGGTTCTTGAATTCTCAGTTTGGTTGCAGTTTTTTGGCCTTTATTTTGGTCTTGTTTGCTTTCTATGTGTAGGACATCTTTAAGAATCTTTTGTAGGGCTGGTTTGGTGGAGATGTATTGTTTCAATTTTTCTTTGCTATGGAAGGTTTGTATTTGGCCTTTAGTTATGAAGGAGAGTTTAGCTGGGTACAGTATTCTTGGTTGATGGTTGTTTGTTTTTAGGGCATGGCACACATCATTCCAGGCTCTTCTTGCTTTGATTGTCTCTGCTGAGAAATCAGAGGTGATTCTAATTGATTTCCCTTTATAGGTGATCAATCTTTTCTCCTTGACAGCTTTAAGGATCTTTTCCTTGTTCTGAGGTGATCCTATGTGGATTATAATGTGACAGTGTGATGTCCTATTCTGGTCTGGTCTGTTTGGAGTTCTAAAAGCTTCTTGTATCTGAATATGCCTATCTTTTTGCATGTTTGGGAAGTTCTCTGCTAGGTTCCTGTTAAACAAATTTCCTAGGCCATTAACTTCTGTTTCTAGGTGCTCCTCTACACCCATTATCCTTAGATTAGGCCTTCTGATGGTGTCTTCCAAGTTTTGGATAGATCTATCATATTTCTTGGACTTGTATTGGATGGTTGTATGTTCTTTCTCTATAATATCCAGGCTGTCCTCAATACCTGAGTTTCAATCTTCCGCATTGGAAATTGAGATACCCGAATTTGCCAATTTTCTTATGTTTTTCCGGCTTATTCTACCCATTTGAGATGAAAATAGCACCAGTTTTGTGCTGAAACACTATCTTAGGCTACCATCAACCAAAATCTGAATTTGCACAGTCAATAGTCTACAGATACAACCTAGTTCAACAGATACATCTATTCAACATCAAACAACCATAGGTTAATGGGCTACGAACCGCAAAGAAGAATTTGGAAGACCAGAAATTATTAGGGTTAGGGAGAGATGTGTGTAAAAAATAGTAATAGATTGATGTGGGGAGGTTCAGGGAGAGTTAACTAAGTCCTAATCTCAAAGCAGGAAATAGGTTGCGTAGGATGAAAGTAGAGAGAGTGAAAGAAAGAAGAAAGGGAACGGGAAAAGAAAAGAGAACAGAAAAAATAGAAAGGTAAAAATTAATAAAATTACGTAGAAACGATAACAATCTATTTAGATAAGAATGTGAATTTATTGAGAGAAGGGGAGGAATTTAAAGGAGATGTGAAAAACTTAAAAATAGAAATGCTTAAAATATTATATAGGTATAAAGAGGTAGTGTTGCTATTAAAGAGTTTAAGTCTTAGAGGTTTTGACTTGAGTAATAAATTTGTGGTGTAAGTGTGTACCCAATGGGGGATGTGCAAGACAAGAATTAATTCACATAAGAAGTACGAAAGAGAGGAGAGGGTGAAAAGTATAAGAAAGGAAGAAGAAAAAGATGAGAAGTTGAGTACAGCTAAGCAAAAAACAAAAAAGATAATAAAAAAGAAAAAAAAGAGAAAGAAAACCAAAAAAGAGAGAAAAACGCACATTCACTTATCCCTAAAATAAAAATTGTAAGAGAAAAAAAAAAGTTTCTGGAAAACAACTTTTTTTTCAAAAAAGGCCAAGATGAAAGATTAAAAAAATGTTTTATAAAAAAATTTTTTTATATAAGGTACCAAAGATAAAAAATGAAAAAAAAAACAGTTCTTTGATTTTTTTTTTTTTTTTAGGAGGAGTGGGCAAAGTCCTGTATCTCCCTTGTGTCCATAACCAGCCTCTTGTTGGAGTCTCTGGTCTGCTTGTGGTCCTGTGGCTTGGTTGGTTTCTTAAGTCGGTTTGTTCGAACAGGCAGAAAAACGCTCTGCTTTACCCAGGATTTGTCGATCCTCCTCCCAGGCTAGTTCATTGGGAGGCAGGTCTGCTTTGAGTATCACAAAAGAGGGGAATGTAGTGATGAGGCTGGGTCCTGGGTAGAGTTGAGGCCTTTCAACAGACAGTAGCTTTTCCAGGGCTATTTTGTGAAAACCTCACAGAGCCCCGCCTGGAGCCATTCTCAAGGTTTCTGTTTACTGATTTTCAATTGATTGTCGAGGTTGCTAGAGGGAGGGGCAGCATCTGGCTCTGATTACCCGGGGGAGAAAGCCACTCCAATTGCTGACGCCCAAGCTGGGTGACTTTTCCCTGGGTGGAGCTGAGTCTGGCAGGTCACGCCGCCGTTAAGTTCTTGTGACCTGTTAAATGACTCGTTTTATTCCAAGGCCTGAGCTGGAGCTAGCAGCTCCTCCGAGCTTTGTTGGTATCCAAGATGGACATCACCGGTGCTGGGGCGGGGAGGGGTGGCCTTCCCTCCTCTGCTCCCTGAGAAGGAGTGAGGACGTCAGGCTTCTACTCAGGCCGAGTCTTAGTTCCTGGGTCGTCTCTGGTCTGCCAAATGCAGGATGAAGATATCCGCTCCTTGTTGGTTCTTGCTGGTGTTGAGTAGAATCCGCTCACCTGCTGTGTCTGGCTCCTTCTTCCCGGACTCTCTGTGGCTCAGGTAGGCTGCTGTGCTCGCCCGCTGCCGCCACAGCTGCTGCCCCCACAGCTGCTGCCGCCGGGGCGGCTGCTGGCAAGCACTCAGAAGTGTCTCCTTGCCTAGTTTTCCTTCTCTGGCCTATCTCTCTGTCCTGTGATGGCACACTTGGTGTAATTCTCTGGCTTAGGACTGTTCACTGGAACTCTAAAACTGCTTTCTTTTTTTGGGGGGGGGGTCCGGTGGTGGGGCCTGAACTCTGGGCCTGGGCACTGTCCCTCAGCTCTTCAGCTCAAGGCTAGTGCTCTACCACTTCAGCCACAGCACCACCTCCGGCTTTTTTCTTTTTTGCTTATGTGGTGCTGAGGAATAGAACCCAGGGCCTCAGGCATGCAAGGCAAGCACTCTACCACTGAGCCATCTTCCCAGCCCTCTAAAACTGCTTTCTATGCGAGAGCTTACTTAGGATCCAGCTTCTGCTCCGCCATCTTCCCGGACGTCGAGCTACTTTCCCAATTTTTTAAAAAAGGCAAAAAAATTACCTGTATGGTTTCCTATGAAAAGAAAGCAGAATACAATCTGCTCCTCAAGGAAATTGACCCATAACTGGCAGTACTGTCACTTTCATAAATGATGTAAGAAGACTGAAGAACAAATTTCAACTCAAACTTCCTGATAGAAAATTTACTTTGTTCCCTTTAAACAACCTTTCATTTCTATCTATGTCTTGCTCCCAAAATGATTCCTATTTTATTTTTATCATATTTTTAATTAACTTTAAATAGTTGAATGGGAATAGCAGTTTGACAGAGCAGTTTATGAATAGTGTTTAGTGAGTTTTTTTTTTCTTTTTTCTCCTGAGGTTTGAACTCTGGGTCTGAGCGGTGTCCCTGAGCTCCTTTGGATGAACAGTAGAACTCTATCATTTGAGGCACAGCAACAATTTCACACTTTTCTGAGATTTAATTGGAAATAAGAATCTCACAGACTTTCCTGCCAGGGTTGGCTTCAAAGCTCAATCATCAGCCTCCTGAGTATCTAGGAAAACAAGTGTGAGCCTCTAGTGCCTGGCTTAAAACAATGCATTTTTTCTTTTTTGGCTAGTCCTGGGGCTTGAACTCAAGGCCTTGACAATGTCCTTGAGATTCTTTTCCTCATGCTAGCACTCTACGACTTGTGTCATAGTGTCAATTCCAGTTTTTTTTGTTTATGTAGTACTGAGGAATCAAACTCAGGGCTTCATACTTGCAAGGCAAACAGTCTATCACTAAGACACATTTCATAGGTAATACAATGCAACTTGAGGTTCATTATCCCTCATCCCTCTCAATCCTATTTCATCCCTCAATTTACATAATTTTGTAGAATATTAACTGGCTCGCAATGTCATACATAGTCACTCAGAGGCTATGTCACTGCACCAATTTAAAAAAGCTCATATAATTAGTACATTTCTTATCAAGCATTGTAGCCTCCTCCTTTGTTTCCCCTTTCCATCCCTTCCCATGCTCTCCCCAACCCCCCACTCAATCCTCCCTGCCCCCCCCCACGAAAGTTGTAAACTTTGTTTTCGACATAACGAATTGTACATCTCATTGTAAGTAGAAAATGTAGTATAGGGCTGCGAAGATGGCTCAGTGGTAGAGCGCTTGCCTTGCATGCAGGATGCCCTGGGTTCGATTCCTCAGCACCACATAAGCAAAAAGAAAAAAGCCGGAGGTGGTGCTGTGGCTGAAGTGGTAGAGCACTAGCCTTGAGCTGAAGAGCTGAGGGACAGTGCCCAGGCCCAGAGTTCATGCCCCACTACGGGGACCCCCCCCCACCAAAAAAAAAAAAGAAAATGTAGTCTGTTTTATCCATTTTTCAATGCAATATTAGTGTTTCCCAAGTAAGTAAGTCCATGTAAATTTATTTCATGTTGTTTTGCATGCATGTGTATAATTGTATTACATCCTCAATGAGCATTTCAACAATTTATTATATTCTATTATAAAAGGTTTTGCAATATGTATTCTTGTACATGTGTCTCATTTGACATAAGTTGAAATATATTTTGTATATAAAATTATGATTGAAAATGCTGGATCATAGAGGCAACTCTATGTATAACTTCTTAAAGATTGCCAGTATGTTTAACAAACTGATTATATCACTTTAAGTGTCAAGCACCAATGTATAAGGATTCCAATTTCTACACAGTGGTTGTGCAGGGCTGTCTTATTGATGTTTCTATTTCCATTAATCTCTATGTATGCAATGTCTAGGCATGATATGACCTTTTCATGTTCTTTGGTTGTTGGTATATTATAACAGACAATTTTTTGATAACTTATTCAGGAAGGTTAAAGTTTTTCATTGGTATTAATATTTATAAGTTTTTGACAATTTCTAAAAACACCTGACCAGCACTCTTTGACAAAGGAATATAAAATTAAATATATTTCTCTGTCCAATATTAAAGCTGTTAGTGTAAAATTGTTAGGTTTGTAAAAGAAAGATTACACAGCTCAATGGGTCTATAAGGCACCAGATTGGATCCACATAATTATTGTCAAGGAATATTTAATAAGGAGTAAAACAAAATATCTGTGGAATTATATTCTCTTTAATAAGCGGTGATAGGTTAGTCAGTATTGGGGAGAATTAAAAAATAAACATTGACTTAAACATAACAATTTATTCAAATATTAACTTCCTACAGGATTAAAACATGGCATATAAAACAAAAAGAGTGATGTAAATGTAAAGCAAAGAAAGATGTCTTGACAATTTTGGAGATGAAGTATTCTTAACTTAGGCATTAAACTTATAGGAAAGGAAACTTGATATATATAACTCAATAAAAGTGTAAAATAAAATTTTGTCTGTGAAAGCTCATATAAAAGTAGTGAATACAAATTGGGAGCAGAGGGCTCATGTATCTCATCCTAGCTACTTGGGAGGCTGTGATTTGAGTATTGCTTTTCGAAACCAGCCCATAAAATAAAGTCCCTGAGAATCTTATCTCTGATTAATTTACAAAAATCAGTAGTGAGGCAAGACTCAAAGGGTTAATTGTTAACAAAATGCCACAATTCTCAGGGACCCTGATTTCAAACCTCAGGACCAAACATACATGTACAAAAGTAATAGTAGTGATACGAATAGTGATGATGAAGATGATGATGATGATGATGATGATGATGATGATGATGGTAATGATGATGATGATGAAGGGTACCCAGAGTCAAGGATAAAATATTTCCAAATCCTATACCTGAAGAATACCTCAAATCGAGACTCTACATAGAACTCTCAAAACCTAATGTTAAAACCAATTTGAAACCAGCAAAGTACATCTTGTGAAAAATAAGCACAAGAAAATCATCATTAGTCATCAAATAAATGCACTTTGAAAGTAAAATGACATCATAAAATATGGATGAGACTTACTTCATGTAATACAATAATGATCATACTAAATGCTATCAAGGAACAGAGAAACTATGGATCATGGCAGGAATGTCAAATGGGAAAGCCACTTCTGAAAACATTGTAACAGGTTCCTAGAATATGAAATATGTAACCCATAGCATAGCACAAGAATTGAGCTCTTCAGGCTTTGTCTCACAGAAATAAAATGTAACATTCACCCCAAAGCCAAAACTGAGGATTATAGCATCATTATTTCCTCTAAAAAAATGGAAATCAATTCAGGCTTTCTTCAGGTGAATGGGAAAAGAATTGTGCTACATTCTCTAGTAACAGAACCAAAAGGCAACTCGAGTGAATGCAGTACAATATTAAGGCATACAATAATTGGGAATAATCTATCATATATTTGAAGGCAATCTTAAAAACTTATTTATTGCATGATCTAGAAGTCAGAGAAAAAAAATGTGTTACCAGGATGAAACAGGTTTGGGATGGGACAAAGAGAAGAAGTGGGTTTAATTATAAAAGAATAGCATGAGACAGACTCATTTTTGGTAAAGAAATGTATCTGTAAATATAGTATATTCATATAGAGTTGATAACATTATATTGGACTTAATATGTGAAAAAATAATTAAAACAACTGAATGCTGCTTAAGGTACTTGTGAAATATTAATGTCTACTTGTGATGTTTTACAATAAATATTTAAAGAAACTGGGAAAAGTATTCAAGGGATATCTCTGTGTTCTTATAACATCATAAAGATCCATACTAACCTCAATAGAATTTAATGATATCAAGAAAACAGAAGTCAATATTGAATGTTTACATTGGGAACTAGTCTGGGTCCAAGCTTGAGATGAAATATACCTTGCTAATTAGAAAGCAGAGACTTAGAAGATTGATATCAGGGCCAATTTGTACAAAAAAGTGAGAAATTACCAAACCAACGTAAGCTAGATATAGTGTAATTTCCCTGTTACTCATGTTTGTGGAAGCCATAGGTAAGAAATCATTGCTCAAGGGACGCTTGGCCTGAAAAATAATATAAAGTGGTTAGAGCTTTAGCAACTTCAAGCAACTTCAGTATTATCAAAGGAAAAAAAAGAAAACAGAAAAAGGAAAGGATAGAAAAGGAAACTATTTGTTCTTCATTCTTGTAGTTTCATGTCATTGGGTACAAGAATTGAGAATATTTTGTTTACTGTTTGAGGATTCAGGCCTCTCTAATATGAAAGCATTTATTTCAAATAATTATTGCATTACTATTATTAACTTATTATTAGGCCTTCTTGTAGATTGAACCCATAGCTTTGTATATATTAGTCAAGTTCTACAACTGAGTTGTACTCCAGCTCTCTTATATAGTTTTGGAAATTGTTTATGAATTATTCAGTAGTTAACTATTCTACTTTCCATCTTATCTCTTCTCTCCCTTTTCCTCTATGCATTTTAGTTTATGTGTTGAAACCTTTCCTCAATTTTATCTTCTAAACTTAGAATGTTGCTGTTGAGTTTACAGGGAAGTCGGTTGTTATATGACATCTTCTAAAATTATATGCATATATATGTATTTCACATGTATGATTGATTCTTAGAGTTCATTTCAATGAGCATCACTTTATTGATGCTTTATTGAGCCATTGTGATCCTCTCCTAAGAATAGCTTCCGTTGTTCTTGCCATGTGAATGTTTAGAGTGCTGTTAATCATATCCAAGTGCAATTATATGTCATTTATTATCTGTTGCATTACCTTGTAGATTTATGGATATATCTAGTTATTAGAAATGAGGAAAGCCATGCAGCATATACTAAATTGGATGTGGCTTATTTCACTTAATATCATTGTTTCCCAGTCTTTCCATTTCTTCAGTAATGGGGTAATGGCATTTTTTCCAATGGAAGCGCAGAATTCCATCAATACAACACCATTGAAGATCCAGAAATTAATTCACACCTATAGGTACATAATCTTTTGCAAGGAAGCCAGAAACACAGGATGGAAGAAAAACAGCCTCTTCAAAAAGATGTGCTTGTAGAATTGGCTGTACACAGGCAACTGAAGTTATATCTTTATATATCCCCCTATACCAGAATCAATTCCAAATGGATCAAAGACCTCAATGTAAGTCCAGATACCTTGAAAATGTTACAGGAAGAGTTAGGGGGAAACATGGGGGCTTCTTGGCACAGGTCGAAACTTCTAAAGTAAGTCTGCATAAATGGGATTACATCAAACCAAATCAATCATTTGTCAGACTCAAAAGCCATGAAAAACAAAGATAGTGCACAGATTTATTAGGGAGCGAACCCACAAATGAGTGTCTCAGCCTATGCCTTTCTCCCTTTTCTAACTAAGTTATTTATAGTGGGTTTACATGAATATAAGAGTTTTCTGGTCGGGATTATTAAGAAAATAACTAATGCTAAAAGAGTGATAGTATGTGAAATGAGTTGTAGCTGGAGAAAAGGATGGACTAAGGCAGGGGGAGTCTAGTTCAAAGCCTTGGCTTGGTGCCAGTTTAGTAAGGGATAGCTGCACCAGGGAAGAGGGGTAAAACAGGAGTGGTTATTAAAAAAAGCACTGGTCTGAAACCTCAAAATAAGGACCCCAGTCTGTGTGGACCAAACAGTCTCTAACATGAGGTTCTTTTTAAATTAACAAGCACGATTTTAGATTTTTGCAGAGTGGGATGATACATAGTTACAGACGAAGTCTGATATGTCAGGTAATCCAGTCTGCTCTTTCACATGTTACCCAATAGCCAGGTTTCAACACAAATGACTACAATGAGATTGTCCAAATTATACTGTGACTTTTACCTCTCATGAATCAAAATTCTGTCTAATAATTTCTGTTTTCCAGATGTTTTCACAACATTTCTCACGATCTTTTCTATTATTTTGTCTTCATTATTGATGCTCATACTAATTTTTTGTTGTTGTCTTGTGTGTATATGCCATTTTTGGGCTTGAACTCAATGTTTAATGGTCTCCCTTGTGTTTTTTGCTCATAGCTGATGACAGGTTATTCCTTGAGCCACATCCACACCTTCTGCCTCCTGCTGGATAATTGGAGATAAGTTTTCACATTTTTGTCTGTTTGGATTGATATTGAGCTAAAATTTTCAGGTGTTAGCTTCCTGAGTTTCTAGGATTCTACACATGAACAACTAACACCAAGCTTTGCTATACCATTATTTTAATTATGTCTTAGAAGAAAGTGGAAGTATATTTGTGTTAAGTGTGCAATTTTAAAATACACGTTTGTATCTACTTGATATAATGTAACTGTTATCAATTTTAACAGTTAAATCAATGAATACTACACATTCCCAAAGAGATAAAATTGATAAAAATGAAAAATTATTTTTTAAACAAGTAATGGAACTATGACCTTCTTTCACTTTGCAATTCATGTTTTAATTAGCAGACTTCCATGACTAAAAGTAAATATATTAATTTTATCCTACAAGAAGCAAAGTGAATATAGTTAAGAATAGATATTTCATCACATCCAGAAGATAAGTTTTTGAGCATTCTCCCTATAAAGAAATGTTACATGCAGAAATTAATGGATATGGTGTGGCTTCATCATTAAACAATATATAAATGAATGGGATTATCACTCCATACTTTATAAATGTGTAAAAAATAATTATGTTGCAAGGCGCCAATGGCTCATGCTCGTAACCCTAGCTACTAAGGTGGCTGAGAGGTGAGAATCATTGTTCAAAGCCAGCCTAGGCAGGAAATACCGTGAGACTCTTACCTCCAAATACCCACCAGAAAACTGGCTGTGGCTCAAGTGGAAGAGCACTAGTCTTGAGCTGAAGACCTGACGGATATCATCCAGGTCAAGATTGCAAGCTCCATGACCGACAAAAATTAAAAATAAACAGTTACAAATAAACAAATATTTTGGCATAAATGTTAAAATATGTATAATAAAACTTTTAAATCATCACTAGATATACTAGTTGTTATTGAATAAATTGTGTAAATCACATATTTCTCACTCAATTCATAATTGTATGTTTATATACTTATATACCATAAGTATAATTAACTGATACGTGATAGGCAGTGTTGTTTTAGGAATCTCCCTTGGCTAACATTAACCCTTCTACCGTAAAATAAATATGCCCTCCAACCTTGTAAGAGGTTTCATCTCATTGAAGCATAAAAGTATAAACTATAATCATTTTTTGGAACAACTGTAATATTTTACATGCATTTCACTTAATTTAAGAACCAAAACATTAGCCAGGTGCTGGTGGCTCACGCCTGTAATCCTAGCTACTCAGGAGGCTGAGATCTGAGGATCGCGGTTCAAAGCCAGCCAGGGCAGGGAAGACCGTGAGACTCTTATCTCAAATAAACCACTAGAAAACCGGAAGTGGCTCTGTAGCTCAAGTGGTAGAGCGCTCACCTTGAGCTGAAGAGCTGAGGGACAGCGCCCAGGCCCAGAGTTCAAGCCCCACGACCGACAAAAAAAATAAAAAAGAACCAAAACACTTAAGTCATCTTAACCGTATAAGTAATAACAAAATGTCTTCTGATCTTTTCAGTCTCTTAAGAGATGAAAACCTTCAATTATATATCTATTTTTTTCTGCCTAACATCCTATTCCTTAGGAAGATCTTTTGTGTAACCTTGTGTTCTTGATTAGAAGACAGGAACAAAGGCAATAATGAAAATAGCCAAGAAAAATATTTGAAAACAATTATATAACAATCGCAGACACTCTTGTTTTCACTGGTTTCAATGAGAATATACGTTAAATTATCACGTTTTTGTTATCATTTAAAGAGCAATAATTAAACTTTAATTAGCAGTGAAGAAGGGAACAGAAAACTGAAGGCAGCTTGACTTTGAACAATCCAAAATAAACAAAATGGATTTATCTTGTTATTCTATGTAGTTGCCAAAATAATAGAGAGCAACACCCAAAGTCAAGAAAACACCTAAGTCAAAGCAGTAAATGTTTGTCTATAAAATAATGGTGAGGGTCTGACTCTTTCAAAGTCAGGTTTGGAAAAAGGAAAAGTGTATTTGTTTTAGTGTGAACGAAAAAAATATAAAAATCCTTTATTAATGTTTTACATATCTAGACTAGGACTTCTAATGTTGGAGAAGAGGAAAGGTATGAAAAAGTTCAAGATTGTTTGGCTATTCCCCAAGATCATTCTTCTTTATCAGCTATAGCAATGCCTTGGTTACTCATAGTATCCTCCTTGTTTACATTTAGAAGCATTATTTGTTCCTGGGTTATACGGTGCAAACCCTTGAGTATTAATAAAGTAATTTCCTAAGAGATGAAAGTAGCTGTGTAAACAAATCTAAAATGTCAAAGGCTTAGCATAGTGGAAACTATTTTCTAGCTATATCACAATCTGTAGGTGTAGATTTTGTTTCCCTTTGTTCCATGGGACCCATTTTTGTTAACTTCTTTTTCACCATCTGGTGATCCTATAACATCCTATACCATCCTGGGATTGCTTATCTTTACGGGATTCTCTAATTTCTGTTGGAAAGTTAGGAAGGAGAGAAGATCGAGTTACTGTTTCGGTTTTACCTTATTTTTTTTATTACCTTAGAAACTGTAAATCAAAATAACATAAATTATCTTTATACTAATAGGAGACAGATTTCATTTCTATATTCTTACCCTAGCCTTCTACATAAATTTGGTACTTAGTGATCCCCAAATGTGAAAATGAAGATAGGGAGCTTCTTGTTTAAATATTATTTAGGAATTCAAAACTTCATTAATGCAAGGCCCTTAGTAGTATGTATATCATACATGTGTACAAAGCTGGTGGCAACTTTTTCTTATTCTCAGAAACTAGGACGTGTGGTATCCTTGTAGTTGGATCAAGAAAAGGCTGTGGTTGAGTTAGCTTACCACAACAAATCTGTTGTAAAATATTTCTACAAGATAATTGGCTTGAATAATCCATATTTATCATTTACATTTCTAAAGGACAGAAATCTAAAATAAGTCTCACTAGATTAAATTTGAGCCCCCTACAGAGCTAAAATATTTTCCAGGTGATTCTAGTGGAAAAAGCATTTACACCCTGGTCTGCTTTCCAGAAGCTTCAGAATCTGTGTTCTTGTCTTTTCCTTTATCTTGTAATGTACCATCTTTACATCATTCTGATGATTCTTACCTAATGATGTCCCTTTCAAACTACAGCTTGGACTTTTGAGTATAATTTGCCCATCTGATAATTATTCAAATTTGTGTTCCTTGGGTAATGAAAGGTGATTATTTTACAACCTTATATATAAAATGTAAATCAACATTGATGGATTAGATATTTCGGGACTATAGATATTTTGGGAAGGTATTTTACTGCCTACCACAATGAGTGTGTAAGCACTCTTTCTACAGGTTATAACCTGTTATCCTTTCATTAATTTTGAACAACATATTTCTTTAATAAAATATAACTAGAAAAAAATTGGGTTCCTGAAAGCATTTAATCCTGATTGTCATATAGTAGAAATCTTAAATGTCAGACAGCAGCTCCTGAAGCAGTTCTGGCACTATCACTTTTTGTATATTCTGCTTACAATCTTCTCTTTTCAAGAGCATTTGATTGTTATTATTTTGGAATTATGGTAAATAGCTATGTGACTGCTATTTTTAAGGAATGCACCACCAATACTGGTTCTCATTTTTTAACTTGTTTATGTGTAATCTATTTCTGAAAGAAACACAGCTATTTGAATTACATGAACTGCTTATTTGAAATGTGAAGAGGAAAAGAAGAAAAAAGATGTCCCTGTGTATATGTCATATTGAAAATGTACCTAAAAGCTATTTATCTTAACATCATATATATTTCATTTTGTTTGGATTCCTATAAAATTTAGCCTCTCAACTCACACAATGTTAATGCAGTCTTATTTTATGCCTACCAAAAGCAAACAACAAATTACTGTATATTTAAAATTTTTAATTGTTAAAATTATTATTTATTAAAAAACAATATTTTTAAAAAATTAGCCAAGGCAAATTTTTTATTAGATGTTTAGAGTCGTGTTCAGACTCTATTGTTGAAGCCAGAAAGGGGAAAATTCATGCCTTTCTTCTTCCTTGAGCCACTCTGATTTATTTCATCTATTTCTGAAAGAATGAAATTCTGGCTTTGAAGCCTTTTGCTTGATATCCACATGTGTCATTCTTCCTTTATTAAAAGGAGAATTTGGAGAAAGGATGAAAATTCTCACTAGAAAAAGGAGAAGAAGAAAAGAGAAGCGAGAACTCTAGATATTTTGTGCTTCCTCATCTCAATCACAAGTTCTTGATAATGATTGTGGATGTTAGATACAGTGCTCTAGAGTGATTAAATACATGTACAGAAAAAGTTAACCCCTCAAGTTTTCACGTAGAGAATGCTTATTTATTTTAAAAAATGTAATAGCATCAAACAGGAAATGTTATCTATTTTTTTAGTACTTGTTTAGTATTTCTTAAATTCTGATGTGCTGTAGTCATACAAGAATGGTAAGAAATTAACATTAGCATCGCATTCTAATATTTGCTTAATTCTTGCTGTGTTTGAGTTTTGCCTCATTTTACATGCTATATTCTTCCAGCATATAAGTTGAAAAAAGATTCCCTCTTGAAATATTCTATTTTTATAGCTAAGGGAAAAAAAAAGCTAGTTCTTAGACACAAACAATGGGATAGAAATCTTCCCCTAGAAATAGCCTTTGACCACTTCTGGTTCATTTTTGTAAGCCGAAGTAAGTCACATGACCAATCTTGACATTGCATAGCAGAGGTAAATCTCACCTACAGGAAGCTGATGCAGGGCAGTCTACTATGCCAAGATATGCAACACTTGAGATAAAGAGGAAAAAGAAGAGAACTATAATACAATCAGTCATACTTGCCATCACATGTGTCTGCAGGAAGGAAAGTATTATGTACCTTTGTTCCTAAAACTACTGAGATCTTCAAATCATGTCTTTTATGCTTCCATGTTACTGGAATTAGAGAACATCTTAATACTGAAGCAGCATAAAATCTCAAAGAAAGCTGGAATAATCATTTCAATACTACATTTTGTTCTGCTTGGACATGAAACCATTTTATAGACAATAATTTATACTGGTAACTTTTTCGAGAACTGGATTTCGTTAATATATGTGACTATCCACCAGAATAAATGTATTCATTGATCTGCATTTTGGGCAGACAGCATATTCAAGGAGATGTGAGAGTTCGTCAGTAGCACTTTTTAAAAATGCAAAAAATGTGGACTGGGAGCCAATATACATATTTTTCCAACATCATCTTCCACATCCTCCTTCTTCCTTCCTAGGAAATATACCCAATCAATTAAAAAGGCTTCTATTTTTGACTCTTGAACTTGAAAGTGGAAGCAGAATGTTATGGATGTCGGGGATGACTTTTTATGATTTTTATATAATAATATAACATGCAACATCCCTATGAGTTCTGCAGGTCTTAACACTGTACTTCTGTAGGGATGTGATAGGAATGTCAGCCTTACTGGACTTAGTATTGTTTTCCACTTCCTTTTCTACCACCTAGCCTAAATTATAATACATAGTAATTGAATGAAAAAGTAATGCCATTGCTTTCTAAAATTATCAAGCTTTCTATATTTCTTTACTAACAATTATTTATACTAAGTCCACCGTCGCAGACATCAGAGGATGCTAAAGTAAGAGTCCAATAGCTCATGAGTCATTAATGTAACAGCATGAAAAAGGAAGACATATTAATTGCTACCTCAAATTTTCTGAAAAGCTGAAATGTCATCATTTGATTCAAATTTTCATTATTTGTCTACAGTGTCATTAAGTGCACATAAATGCAAATATGAGCCGGGTGCTGGTAGCTTACGCCTGTCATCCTGGCTACTCAAGAGGTTGAGACCGGAGGATTGTGGTTCAAAGCTAGCCTGGTCAGGAAAGTACATGAGACAATTACCTTTAATTAGCCACCAGAAACCAGGAAGTGGTGCTGTATCTAAAGTGGTAGAGCACACAATTTAAGCTCAAGAACTGAGGAACAGTGCCCAGGATCAGAGTTCAAGCCCCATGACCAACAAAAAAAGTCAAATATAATTTTAGTTTCCCCAAAAGGAACTATGAAGTCAATAGTAATCTTCCCAAGCAGAAAAAAAGTTTCCAATATGATTCAGTGCACCTACTTTTGCTGAGTTACTTAAGTTATGGCTTCTTTGCTGGAAGGATTCTCTTCTTTTAAAAATTGTCAAATATTACCTTTATAATAAACTTCATCTAATATTTCTTTGTTCAAAAGAGAAGTCCATACAGTTGGTGTCTCTTAGCTTTCTTACTATTTCAGTTCAAAGCCAACCCAGGCAGGAGAATCTGTCAAATTCTTATCTCTAATTAAACCCCCAAAAATCCTGAAGTGGACTTTTGGCTTAAGCAGTAGTGTACTAGCTTTGAGGGCAGGTGGGCAGGAAAGACAAATGTTCAGGGACAGGGTCCAGCCTCTGAGTTCAAGCCTCAGAAGCAGCTCAAACTAAACAAACAAACATGAAACAAAAAAACCCACATATTTTTTTGGACCATCCTTAAAGCACTGGTTTGAAAAGAGGCTCCTTTTGCTGATCATACTCCCTGGATCCTGCTTTTTGGAATCCTTATTGATATGGTGAACTCAGGACCAGAATAAAGGAATGGATATCTGACTTTTACAAGAGAATCATCTCAGGAGTTAAGTATCCATGCATAAGACATTTTAAAACCTCCGTGTCTTTATTTCTTTGCAGAAGATTGTAAAACAATGTTTTTTTTCATTTTTTCTATGCTTGCCTTCAAATCTCATATTGTTTCCTTTTGTAATACTCTCAACTAGAAGTTTACAGAAAGTTTTATGAGTAAAGAGCACACTCGAAAAAGTCAGGGACAGGGTTTCCTTCAAGCCTTGGATTATTTTCTTGTACAGTAAAAGGATCACACAAATTAACTTGAACTTTGTCATTTCTCTATGTTCAATTTCGCTCCTGGATTCAGTTTCTACTTCCTGTAAAAGTTCCTTCCAATTACTTCCAATAACAATCTACGGTGCTGCTCCAGGCAAAATGAATGTTTTCTGGCTTAATTGAAATAGCACAAAGACATATTTGGGCATGAGGTAACACGTGTTTCAGAGACAACTTAGTAACGAGAAAATATGGAATTTAAATGGCTTATATAACATTATCCATGTTCATATGGCCATATAAGACTATGTTAAGTGAAATGAGCCCCAAAATAGGGACACAACTTGTTTTTTTCTTTTTTACTATTGTTTTTAATGTATCTAACATGTATTATGTGATTTTTTTTGTTTCTCTTCTATTTTCTTCCTCAATGGTATAACCCGTTTCCACTCTTTGATATCGGTTAACTGCATCGTGCATACACATTTTTCTAATGTGGGGAGGGGAAGGGAAATAAAATGGTGAATCAAGGATACAGTATGACCTGTTGTAACAATGAGATGAACAAGACACTATGTCGAAAAAGAACTTTACAACTTGAGGATAGGAGGAGAGAGTTGTGGGGGGGGGGGGGGGAAGGGATGGCAGGGGAAAGACAAAAGAGGAGGTAACAATGCTCCTTAGATAATGTAGTCATTAACTTACTTATGTAACTCTAACCCCTCTGTCCACCATTTTCACAATAAAAAAAAACATGAAAAAAAACATTATCCTGGAGTACATTAAGTTCAAATTTCCTAAGTGCTCTGTAAATTAAGACCAATTTTAAGTGGGAAGAATGTTCTCAGAAACATACTTTGGTCAGTGTTTGTGTTGTGCATTATTACCCAAGTGTACATAAGTTAACAGAAGGACAAACAATAGGTATAGGAGAAAGAGAAATTCTGTATTTAAGTATAATTGTTTGATACTAGATAGAAGACTCTGCAAATAAGACAACGTTGAAATAATAAAGCCAAGGCCAGTATGTAGATCTATGGGAGTGACATAGAGAAAGCATTACTACTAAGTGGAACATGAAGGGTGAGACCACTCTCTTTCTTCTACTAGCTCTAAATCATGATAGGTAATCATGCAGATTTGTAAAAAGTAGAATGGAAGAATAATTCTGGTTCTAAGCAATCAGATATAAGACCATGGACTTAACTGGAAAAAAGTCCATGTCGAGAAAGCAGGAATTATACTAGCAATAAACTAGTGGCTAAGATCACATTTCTTTTTTTTTCTTTTTTTTTTTTTTTGATGGTAGTGGGGCCTGAACTCCGGGCCTGGGCACTATCCCTCTATTTTTCAGCTCAAAACATTTCTATACCTTTGAGCCCCACACCACTTCCAGTTTTCTTGTGGTTAATTAGAGATAAATGCCTCAGAAACATTCCTACTCATGCTGGGTTTGAACTGCAATCCTCAGATCTCAGCCTGCTAATTAGCTGGGATTACATGTGTGAGCCACTTGAACCCTGCTTAGGATCACATTTCTAACAGTGTACACTCAGCATATGTAATGTGTATGTTCATTTATCTTTATATGAACTCGAGTTAAAAATCTGGGCTACAGCTTAGATTTTACACTCACAAAAATGGTTGTAGTTCAAAAGTTGATACCCCTGGAGAAATAAAACTTAAGAATGCAAAGGAGTCTGGGAAGTTCAGTTTGCATCCAGCTTGGGCAAAACAGTCTTTGTGACACTATAATTAACCAGCCAAAAGATGCATTAGAAGAATGGCTCAAGTGATGGAATACTAGTTAGGAGCAAGATTGCTGAAGAAGAGCTTGAGGTTTTTGCATACATATATACATACAAATACGCACATACACACAGAGGCACTTATATGATCAAACACAGATATGGAACAACTCTCAGCTTCTGTAGAAAAGTTAGAAAATATGTCCTGAGTAAGACTAAAATCAAGTGATAATTTTTAATATTAGAAAGTCTTCAAGTGAAATTTCCCCAAAAAGCTTGAGAATATTACGTAAGTGGGAACAAAAATAGTAAGAAATTCAAGTCATCATTAATAAAGGGATCAGATCCAGGAAGGAATGAATCACAGACCCCTTCAGGTGCATATGAAAATGTTCATATCCTGCGTCAAATGTTAGAACATCTTTGAAAATAGTACATGAACAGTCTGAGCCATCAGTCTAGTGGAAAATATTATTGGAGAAGTTCAGAATTGCTAGTCTGTATCTAGATTAAATAAACCAACAAACTATGGTAGGACAATGTGATACAAGCCAGGAATTCTATCACTCAGACTTAAACAGGTAATTAGAGAATGGAATGACATAGTGATACTTTCACTGGACTAGGTAGTATATTTTGTCTCAATAAAACAAACCAAGAAAGGAATAAAAAATAAGTCAGAAAGAAACACACAGTTGGAAATTTGGGCTAATTTTGTCATTATGTTTTGAGAAGTCAAGTTTCCTATTGAACTGCAACTCATATATTTAAACTCAGTTGTGTTTAAATATCGCCTTCATTACAGAACATTACTAGATGCAAAAGAGCACATGATTCCCAACCAAGAATTTGAGAAAGCAATAATCATTCTGTTAGATTCCAAAGAAATGATGAAGGATTAGAGAAGCTTAAGCCTAGAGAGACAGGAAAGTTCATTTAATGTAGGACTTTGTAGACCTGGCAAAATAAGAATTGAGATTTAAAATAAATATTTTTGTTTGTAATTTAATATTCTATAGGATACTATAAAATTGTTTTTAAGTAGAAGGTTTAATTTACAAATTCACAAATGATTCTGGCATTCTATTTGCCTAAAATATTCGTTCAAGTGAGGTATAATTAGAACTTAGTTAATAGTTAATTTCAACAGTTCATAAGTAACACAATAATGTGAATAATCTAGATAAAGTTGCCAACAAATTGATGCTATTAATTTATGAATTTAGCAAAACAGCAATTTTTTGAGACTTTGGTGTAACATGTTATGAAGAGAGTAATTGTGTAACATCTTTTTTTTCTACATCTTTTTTTTTTCTATACATAACACAGGAAGAAATTTCCTTAATTATGTACCTCTGTATACAATGAAAAAAATGTTAGGGTTTGTTTTTATTTTGTTTTTGTTGTTTGCTTTGTCCTAGGGCTTAACTTCTAAGCCTGGGCACTGTCTCTGAGCCTGCTTTTGCTCAAGGCTACTGCTCTACCACTTGAACCTCAGTGCCACTTGTGTCAGGCTTTTCGTGAGCAGTTTATTGGAGGTAAGAATCTAAGGAAACTTCCTTCCTGGGTGGAATTTGAACCAGGGTCTTCATATCTTAATATTCAGACATTCAGATCTCCTGAATGTCTATGATAGATAAAATATATAACTGTAAATAATATTTTCAAGTTTTCTGATCTCAAGAATAACACTGGAGCCGGGCGCTGGTGGCTCACGCCTGTAATCCTAGCTACTCAGGAGGCTGAGATCTGAGGATCGGGTTCTAAGCCAGCCCGGGCAGGAGAGTCCATGAGACTCCTATCTCCAGTAAACCACCAGAAAACCGGAAGTGGCACTGTAGCTCAAGTGGTAGAGCGCTCGCCTTGAGCTGATGAGCTGAGGGACAGAGCCCAGGCCCAGAGTTCAAGCCCCACAACCGAGAACAAAAAAAAAAAAAACAAGAATAACACTGGTGGAAAATGATGCAGCAAAGTTTAGTGTAGTGTTCTTTCCACAATACGAAGGGCAGCACATTAGCAGAAGTGTAGTATTTTTTCACAATAATTATATGCTTTCCTGTTGTGAATTTAAGGAATTTTAAGGTGCACATTACAAGTTGGAAATTCTTGAGCTAGGATGACTTTATGGCAGAAAACTTGGGATTGATGGTCATAGAAATAATGGCTTACTTTGATGAACAAATGTTTACTATAGAGGAATTAATATAGATACTTCATATTTTTACCTTCTACCAGACTGTGGCTATTTTTTCTGTTGAATTTAAATATGTAACGCCACATTAAAAACTGCACCTATTGCAGAATTAAATAAAATGCAAACAGGTAACTGTTTTGAATGTCTCTAGTATGGCATGTTCAGAATTTGAAAATGAGTAGTTAGTAATAATAGGAATGTTGAAGAACACATATTCTCTGCCCTCTTAACAATTATTCAGTTTGAAAAGTTAAGAGTTTTCATAGAATGGAACTATTTCTGTTTTAGTATGAGACAATACTAAAATAATGTTTTTTTTCAAAATAATGGCAAGTATATTCTGAAAATATTGTATATTTTCATAATAGTCAAGATGATGACCTTCTGACAAAGGGGTAATTAATTCAAATTAGTAGCCAAAATGTTCATTTCTTAAAAAGGTAATACACATAGAATAATATTTACTATACCAATACAGTGAAATTGTATTTTATGCAGCTCATTTTTAATTTTATTTTATTATAAAGGTGTTATATAGAAAGGGTTGCAGTAATTGTAAGGTAATGAATACATAGCATGTTGAACTTTTTACCCGCTCCCTCATTTTTCTCACAGTTTTCCTTCACCCCTATACCTCTCATAAATTTCCAACATGTTGTTTTTGAGTACTGCTATTGCATTGGTTTGGCCTTTGTTCTTTTTCCCGCCATTTCGTTGTGCGTCTTCCCTTGCCAAATTAAGATAAATGTATCTACAATACACAGGATACCGAAATCAAATATAACAGGGGATAAACCAAAGAGAAAACACAAAAGAAAAAAGAAATCACATAGTACATTAAAAACAACAATCACAAACAGAAAATTCTTTTCCCATATCCAGGAGGTCATTTTGCTCGTCATCATCTTATATGGTCATAAAAACATAGTTATTGAGCAATTCTGATCAACTGCTAGGACAATCCTAGACATTTCTAACTTATTACTAATGAGGAAACCAGGGAATCTGTTTCTTTGTGTCTTGTTTATTTTACTTCATAGGATTTTTCCAAGTCTTTCCAGTTCTGTATGAATTTGAAGTATAGAATTCCACTGTGCATACATAAACCACATTTTGTCAATTCGTTCATCTACTGACTGCATATAACTATCACATAGTGTCATTCAAAAATGAGAGATGCCACTTCCCCAGACATTCTAAAGCATGATTTCTAAGTAAGATAGGATTTTATGGTGGTACGAGTTTTGAGATATCTGGATGAGTCTCATGTATATCTTGTACTGAATTAGGCAGGAAGATATCCAATATCATAGAGGATAAAAATGGTAGTGACAAAAATATTTCCCTTGAGAAAGATATAGAAGGCTGCCAGAAGTATAAAGTAGTTCAGATAATTTTGAAGAATTTAGAAATGCAAGCTTAAGTATGTCTCTTTAAATAACAATTATGTAAGTGGAGGGGCAAAAGAAGGGGAAGAGAAGAAAATGACTGACAGCATATCATTGTCCCAAGATAGAGTATAAAAAGACATAATCTATAACTTTCAAGTTAAAGAGAAACCAATAGAATACATCCTACTTAATTTAGGTACATGCAAAATAATTACTTGGCTTTTTCCTATTTTAATGCTCCAAAACAATTGAAGAATTATAGAAAAGTTATGTGATTGTCATTGCTTGAACCTGAACACTAACTGTGATGAGCCTTTTTTTTCTCACTTTGCAGTTGGAAAACAGTCCCTAGTTGATGATGTTGTGGCTGATTAGAGTCAGAGTGAAGGGCTTGTACTTGTACAATTATCCCAGAATAGGTTAAAGCAGTTTTCCCCCCCAAGATATCCAAGTACATTGTCTGAATCTGTACTTTGAACACACCCTCACACCTGAGCACATTATTTGAAATTATACTTCAGCATTTCTTGGCACTTTCTACTTTGTGCCCTTGTCTTCTTTGCACATTCCTTTTGAGCTCATATTTGCTCTATTTCCATTTCATCTGTAAAACTGCTAAAAAAAATTGTTCAACTACCACTTCTTCTTTGCACATGTCCAGTCTATGTATGAAGGTACATTGTCCATGTTAAGCAATAGTGTAGTACTAACTCTCTGAGGAGAAAAGTTCCACAATATGACCCTACGTCCACATTAGAGTGTGTAGAATTTAAAGCATTTTAAGACAAACCGTGACATTGGAATTGAAAGGCTCCTTATGGACATTTCCTTGGAGCTCATTAGTTTTCCCAAGATAAATATAAATACCCACAAAATCTGGATTGATATTTTTAATGTTACCACTGTGCATGCATCCATATTAAAAATTTGCACAAATAAAAAAACAAAAATACTAAACCATAACAAGTAGATTGACTACATGCTTATATCAAATTATGGAATAGATTTTGGAAGTATTGCAAATTCCTAACCAGTATGAATTAACTTCCTCTCTCCCCATCACTACACACAAATATTTAAGAGTGTGAACAGAATTATTTCAAGTAATATACTATAAATGTTACTGCAATATCATGTGTATATCTAAAATTCCCTTGAAAGTAATAGATTCTACATTCTATTGAAATATTAGTTATTCTATTCTAGGAAACTTTTGGAACAATAGACTATATATCTTTGAAATGAAAAAGGTCAAAAAATAGCATAAAAGTTTCAGAGTAAGTCTGTCTTCAGCAATATATATATATATATATAACTATATATATATATTATATATTATATGTAGAAAGACATACATTTTTAGAGATTATTTGTCATCAGAAATATATACATATATCTGAATTTATGTGTAGAATGATGTATATTATAGTGAAACAAAAATCGTAAAACATAATTAAAATTTAAAAAATACATCTAACCAAGCGCCAGTGACTCATGCCTATAATTTAAGCTGTTCTGGGTAATGAGATCTTAGAATTGGGTTCAAAACTAGCTCAGACAGGAAAGTACTTGTTAGGGGGTGGGAAGGTGGCTTAGTGGTAGAGCCCTTGCCTTGCATGCATGAGGCCCTGGGTAAGATTCCTCAGCACCACATAAGCAAAAAGAACAAAAGCTGGAAGTGGCTCTGTGTCTCAAGTGGTCGAGCGCTAGCCTTGAGCTGAAGAGCTGAGGGACAGCCCCCAGGCCCCACTACTGGAGCCCCCCCCCCCCCCCCGCCACTAAAGAAGTACTTGTTAGATTCTTATCTCCAATTAACCATTAAAAACCAGAATTACCTCTGTGCCTCAAGTTGTAGAATGCTGGCTTTGAGCATAAAAAGGCTTAGGAATAATGCCCAGGCCTTGCAAACAACAACAACAAAATATATCACATTAATTTCACAAAAGCACCATTTAACTGCTGTGAATATTTCTTAGAAACATGAATACATGCCCCTGGAAAATGTTAAGTAAAAAGTATAGAATATTTATGTTTATGTTAAAGACATGACTATTTAGTTTGTTTAAGATATTTAGGTAATAATTAGGAATTAAGAATAATGATAATTTATTGGGACTGGTCTTTTATTCTATTTTACTATAGTAATAAAATGATATTTGTAATGATTGTATAAAAATACTCTTGTTTGGTATTTGAGTTATAATAAGTAATAAACACTTTTAATTGATTTCCAAAAAAATCATTTTCTTAATGGTATCAATCCTTTTGTAATTTCAGAACATTTAAAAAAATTAGTCCAATGCTGGTTTGCTCCAAGGCTATATTTGTTTTCTTGTTCTAGTTTTTATATGTTGGTAGAAATTTAAATTCCAAAAATTCATTGGATATTGGTATTCAGGAACATCTTCATAGGTACTAATATTGGAGTCGCTTAAGTGGAATTGTTTTATTTCATTTGTTATTTTCACAAATAAATAAAGATGATTATGTGTTTTGTTTCTTTTCATTGCTATTGGCTCTTACCTTGAGAATAATTTTTTTCCTAGCAAAGCAGAGAAAAGCAATTGAATTGAGGAAGTAACATATGACTTTCATAGAATGCAGATGCATAGATTTGGGTCTTCTATCATTTGCTAAAAGTTTCTTTTGCAAAAGTTTATCAATTACTTATAAGTGATGCATAACTCCTAGATATTACAGTTATCACATACACTTTTTGATTGAGTTATCTCTGTATGAACTAAAAAAAAAAACGGACCAAAAACACTCAAAATACACAAAATCACATCTTTGTTTTAAATGCTGTAGTTTACAAAGAATTTTTAGTCAATATTGAAAACATCTTTTTAGGTATTCTGCAATTTGTGTGAAGTATTTTAACAATAGTTTTCTTTTTTTGCTGCCATGAAATTCACATGCAATATATAATCTCCTTTTATTGTATAGATTTTAATGCTTTGGAAGTAAATTGTACAATAATAAGTTTTCCAAGCCTAATTTTCACAAACTTGCATTTCTTCAAATAGAAATTCTGTAAATTTTAGAACAGACATTAAAATAGATATAAAATTCACTTACAGGAATTTGTCCAGCATACATCCTCTATAGTGTGTCTTTTCAAATTTGTTTTTGGGGATTATTTCCAGGGTCTCACACATACTACTCAAGTGCACTGTCAATGAACTACATTCCCTGTCCAAACAAGTTTTTTACTTCTCTTTAATACGTACAGAACAACAGTTGGCAATTAATATTCAACAGGCCAGGCAATGGGTATTTACCCTCTCAGGGTATGATTTATTTGAAATTATCCTTCCTTTGCCAAAAGACCAAGTAAAATATTTGTTCAACATGTCTGAAATGCTATAAATAGCATTAGTAAATTTTACTGGGCAATTTTCCTATCATTTTCCCAAAGGTAGATCGTGGGATTGCTTGCTTAAACAACAATTTGTCATTAATAATACAATTACCAAGGCCCCTATTTCCACTGCTCTTACTGTTTTTACAGATGGCTCCAAAACAAAAAGTGCTTATTGGACAACAAATAAATATTGGGTACAAACAACTACTTTAGCATCAGTTCAACAAAATGAACTTTTTGCTATTATTAAGGTGTTACAAGATTTTGTTGGAGATGTTAATATTGTTACTGATTCTGCCTATGCTGTAGGGGTTGTGACTAATATAGTCACTGCTGTTACTTATTCATCTAAACCCCAGCTAAACCAATTATTTAAACAATTACAAGCATTACTGCAACAATCTAATACCAAAGTGTTTGTAACTCACATTAGGGCTCACTCTTCGTTACCTGGGTACCTTGTATATGGCAATAATCAGGTTGATAAATTAGTTTTGCTTCTGCTAAACAAGATCATGCTCATTTACATATAAATGCTGGCCATTTACATATGCATTATAAGATACCTTATTCTCAAGCTAAACAAATTATAAAAAGGTGCCCTCTCTGCAGACCAATGCATTTGAGAGTTGTTCCTGCTGGAGTAAATCCCGAGGATTACAACCTAACGAGCTCTGGCAAATGGATATAATCCATGTACAAACCTTTGGCCATTTTTCCTTTGTACATGTTACAATAGATACTTATTCCAAATTTGGGCTTTTGCCTTTACAGGAGAAACTGTTATCCATGTAATAGAACAGTTATTGGAAGTTTTTGCCATTATGGGAGTGCCTGCCAAATAAAGACTGATAATGGATCAGCCTATAAAAGTATCAAATTTAAAAGATTTTGTGAACTTTATGATGTGGTACTTATTACAGGAATAGAATATATCTCCCAAGGACAATCCATTATTGTACGAGTTCATTGCACACTAAAACAACAAATCAAAAAATTTAAAAGGAGGAAAAGGTTGGATGAAGGTATGGATATTTTCTGGTTTTCATGCAAAATCCTAAAATAATTTTACATCAAGCTCTTTTTGTTCTTAACTTTTTAAACTTACCACAAGGAGATATTTTACCTAGAGCTGAGCGCCATTTTGAACAAATATCACAAAAACCTTATTTAAATGCTCCTACATGGTTTAAGATTACATTGAAAGCAGAATGGCAACTAGGAACATTATTACATAAGGGGCGAGGATAGAGTTTTGTGTCTACACAGGATGGCAAACAATACTGGCTTCCTGCACGATGGATAAAGACGCAGCCCAGTGAGGACAGCCCCATATCCTGCAAGGAATCGGCCACCAGTTGAGGAAGAAGAAATCCCCACTGCCCACCTGGGGGCAGGTATAAAAGTTGACTGGAGAAGAGCAAAAGATGTTACAACACACTGGTAAACCTGTAATGGCTGAGAACTTGTTCTGGCCATGTGTGCCCTGCTTACTGTAAACCCTATCCATGCTAATACTAATGTAAGTTATTGGGCCTTTGTTCCTAACCCTCCTTTATTGGAACCTGTTGTTTGGGGAGACATGGATATAACCATCTATAATGTTCCTGCTGTTTTATCTCCTCCTTGGAATAATTTCACATTTTCCAATAAGGATGATAGTAGCTTTTTAAGTTTTACTTACTATACTCATCCCTTGTCTGTTTGTCTGGGGCTTCCTCCATGTTTAGTTATGAATTGGCAACATTGGATTTTACCTGGGAAATGCACTTCCAATTCTAGAACACAGCTGAAGCGATTAACTACTTGGTCCATTAATAGTAGCTGGGAAAGTGTCACCTTTGATGGCAAGTTATCCTTACCTATGTGTCCTGATTTTATTTATATTGATTTATAATATCAGCGTTTTGTGTGGCAAGAGTGTAGAGGAACATTTGGAAAAGTGTTCAATAATTTTATTAATTGGAGACCTTTTGGACAGTTTATTAACACAAGTTCAGAATGGAATATTACCAGATGTGATTTATCAAATGTTACTAGGATGCTGGAAGCCATTAATGGATCACTTACTGGAGATCGACTGATGGACTAGGGAGATGGAGGCATTGCAGATGCTTGATGGGCTTTCATGACTGTACTCACTGCTTTTCAGACTCACCTTTGGAAGGTCAGAGCGGTGCTGAAACCCGTGATGCTATCAAATGGATCGTTTTCAGGGACGTCAAACTCTGCATCCACTTATAATTTTACTTGGTACAAATCTTATGATGTTACTGCTTGTGTACCTCTGCCTTATGTATTTTTAGTGGGAAATTTTACATTTTCTCCTACTATTTCTTGTATTAATTGTCGCCTGTATTCATGCGTTAATTCCTCTTTTAATTTTAATGACAGTAATAGTACTATGATATTACAACAAAGAACTCATATTTGGCTACCTGTTATATTAGGAAGAGAATGGTCCAAAAATCTTTGGATAGTGTTGTTATTGAATTTTTTTTACCAAACTACTAAAACGTACAAAGCGTATGATTGGAGCCATTATCTGTGATCTTAAACTTAATTGCTATTACCACTGTTGCTGCGGTGTCTGGAATTGCCCTATACACTTCCTTACAAACTAAGCACTTTGTGGAAGAATGGCACCGGGATTCACATGAATTGTGGGTCTCACAGGTAGAAATTGATGCTCTAATATAAACACGGATTAATATTCTTAAACAGACAGTGGGATGGTTAGGAAAAAAGTTATTGGTTGTGGAAAAACAGTTATTATTAAAATGTGATTGGAATTTTACTACCTTTTAGATTACTAATGTAAAATATAATAAATCTACACATGATTAGAATGTAATACAGTAGTATTTATCTGGAAATTCTACAGCTGCTCAATTGATTGCTAAGTTACAATTTAATGTACATGATATTTTGGGTAAACAATTTACAAATGATGATGCTTCTAATAGTGCTGATGCATTTATTAAACAATTGGAAGGGTTGGATCTGAAAGAAATACAACAAAGCATTTCACATACTACTAGTAGTATGGGAATCATGATTGTTATTATTTTGTTTGCACTTGTACTGTTATATTTGATTTTTATGAAACCAATGCAAGCGTCTATGATAACGCTGTGGAAAGCTTTACTTTTAAAACAAAATAATAAAGTTGTGAAGACTCAGGGTCTATGTTAAAGGGGCAGAATGATGCAGGCTCTGGCCTCAGGATTATCCAAGGACCGTGAGGATTAGGAAAGCTCTTGGCATGCCGGGCTGGAGAGGGAAAATGTTTTCTCTCCCTGTCTCAAAACACATGTCACAGACTCCTGGGAGCTGAGGAAGTAGCTCTTCTTCTTGCTTAAGCATAGATAAGCAGCTGGTCAAGCATTTTCCTGATATTGAAGAAGTGGTTTGAGCTTGCTCTAAAATAGTTTAGATAATAAAATACCAAGACATTGTCTCATAGGTCAAGTAAAAATGTATCTGTTAAAATTTTTGTGTGAATATCTTCTGACCAAATCTTGGCAAAGATCATGCTTGCTTGTCTTTAAATACCACTGACAATAAAGCACAGCATTCAGTAGCAATTTCTGTTTGCACTCTGCTTCCCTTATGTCTTGGTGATATCGTTACCCTTACCCAGGGACCCCAACGCAGTAGATGTTGACAAAAGCCCACCCGGGCAGGAAGGTTCCCTAGATTCTTATCTCCAATAAACTCAGCAAAAGACAGACACAAGTGAGCTGAGGTTGAAATAGTAGGGCACGAGCCTTGAGCATAAACAGGCTCAGAGACAGTGTCCAGTCCCAGCGTTCAAGCCCTAGGACAAACCAATAAAACCAAAACAAAAATAAAACCAAATCACAACCTAGCATTTTTCTCGCTGTATACAGAGGAAGTAATTAAGGAAATTGCTTCCTGTGTTACATACAGTTAGAAGAAAGAAGATGTCACACAATTATTTTCTTCATACCATGTTATACCAAAGCCTCAAAAAATTGCCCTTTTTTGGGCTGGGAAGGTAGCTCAGTGGTAGAGCGCATGCCTTGCAAGCCTGAGGCCCTGGGTTCGATTCCTCAGCACCACATAAGCAAAAAGAAAAATACCGGAAGTGGCGCTGTGGCTCAAGTGGTAGAGCGCTAGCCTTGAGCTGAAGAGCTGAGGGATAGTGCCCAGACCCAGAGTTCAGGCCCCATACCGGACCAAAAAAAAAATTGCCCTTTTGCTAAATTTATAAATTAATATCATCCATTTGTTGGCAACTCTGTCTACATTATTCACATTATCATTTTATACATGAAGTGTTGGAATTATCTATTAACTGAGTTCTAATTATAACTCTTTTTTTATTTTAAATTTAATTTTATTTTATTTGTGAACATAATGTACAGAGGGGTTACAATTACATGGGCAGGATAATGCGTACATTTCTTACCAAGCATTGCAGCCTCCTCCTTTGTTTACCCTTCACCTCCCTTCCCAGCATCCCCCCTCCCCCCAATCCCAATCCTTCTCCCCCCTTCCCTCCCTCCCCCCCCCCCCCCCCCCCCCCCCCGCCCGCACCAACGTTGTAAAGCTCGTTTTGGACATGACAACTTGTACTTCTCATGGTTGCAACAGGTCCACCTGTATCCTTAAACAACTGGTTTTTCTCCATCTCCTCCACAAGTTATACTGACATCAAATATGTGAAACCAGAGGTTATACTGTGGGGGAGAGACATACAAAGCAACAAAGAGACAATCTTATAAATGCGGTAGAAACACATGCATGAAAGAAAAAAACATGAAAATACATATCTAAGGGTTCATTTTCCTGACATCACATTATCTGACCTTTTCCGCTTGACTCATACATATATTAGATATTGCAAATAAGGGAAATCATGGGACCTATGTTTCTTTGGGCCTGGCTTACTTCACTTAATATAATTTTTTCCAAGTTTTTCCATTTCCTAACAAATGTGGAAATGTCATTCTTTCTGTTGGAGGCATAGAATTCCACTGTGTATATATACCACATTTTCTTGATCCATTCATCTACTGAGGGGCATTTGGGTTGGTTCCAGATCTTAGCTATAGTAAATAATGCTGCAATAAACATAGTTGTGCTGTAGCTTTAGTGTGGTCTTGTTTGTAAACATTTGGGTAAATGCCCAAAAGTGGGATTGCTGGGTCATAGGGGAGTTCTATGTGAAGTCTTTTCAGGAACCTCCATACTGCTTTCCAAAGTGGTTGAACAAGTTTACATTCCCACCAACAATGAAGTAAGGTTCCTTTCTGTCCACATCCCCTCCAGCATCTGGTGTTGTTAGAGTTCTTGATTTTTGCCGTTCTAAACGGAGTGAGGTGATATCTCAATGTTGTTTTGATTTGCATTTCTTTCATGGCTAGGGATATACAACATTTCTTCATGTGTCTATTGGCCATCCTTCTTTCTTCTTCAGAGAAGTTTCTCTTTAAGTCTTTTGCCCACTTATTTATTGGTCAGTTGTTTCTTTGAGGATTTGTTGTTGGGGGGTTTAAGTTTTTGAGTTCCAAGTATATCTTAGATACGATACCATTGTCCGTTGTATGGCAAGTAAAGATCTTCTCCCAATCCGTGGGCTTTCAATTGATCTTGCTAGCTATGTCCTTTGCCCTGCAGAAGCTCTGCAACTTTATGCAATCCCATTTGTCCAACCTTTCTTTGATTTGTTGTGTTTCCCGTTCTCTATTCAGAAAATTTCGGCCTGAACCAAGGAGACCTAGGCTTTCTCCTATTCCGCCCTGTAATGTTTTCAAAGTGTCTGCTTTGACTTCAAGGTCTTTGATCCTTTTGGAGTTGATTCTGGTGCAGGGTGAAATATAAGGATCTAGCTTTAGTTTTGTACATGTAGTTAACCAATTCTGGCAGCAACATTTACTGAAGAAGCTGTCTTTCTTCCGTTCTATTGTTTTAGCTCCCTTATCGAAGATAAGATGGCTACAGGTCTGGGTTCATTTCTGGGTTTTCAATTCTATTCCATTGGTCCTGAAGTCTGTTCTTATGCAAATACCAAGCTGCTGGATTACCATGGCTTTATAGTAGAGTTTGAAATTTGGTATTGATATGCCTCCAGCAGTGTTCTTTCCGTTAGGAGCGTTTTTGCTATTCGGGGTCTTTTATTGTTCGATATGAATTTTTGGATTGCCTCTTCTATTTCCTTGAAGAATGAGGTTGGAATTTTGATAGGTATGGCGATGAATTTGTAGATAGCCTTGGGAATTATTGCCATTTTCACGATGTTAATCTTTCCAATCCAGGAGCATGGGAGGTTTTGCCATTTTATAAGTTCTGTGTTGATTTCCTTTTCCAAAATTTTAAAGTTTTCATCATAGAGGTCCTTCACTTCTTTGGTTACGTTAATTCCTAGGTATTTTATTTTTTGTGGGGCTATTACAAATGGAGTTGCTCTCCTAATTTCAGCCACACTTTTCTCATTGTTGGCATACAGAAAAGCCATTGATTTGTGGGTTAATTTTATAACCTGCTACTTTGCCAAAGTTTTGAATCAGCTTGAGTAATTTGGGAGTGGAGTCTATGGGATTTTTAAATACAAGATCATGTCATCTGCAAAGAGGGAGAGTTTTATTTCTTCTTTCCTTTTTGTATCCCCTTTATGTCTGTATCTTGTCTTATTGCTGTAGCTAGGCATTCTAATACTAGCTTGAAGAGAAGTGGAGAGAGTGGGCATCCTTGTCTTGTTCCTGAGTTATGAGGAAATGGGTTTAGTTTTTCACCATTAAGTATAATGCTGGCTGTAGGTTTGTCATATACTGCCTTTATTTTATTGAGGAATGTTCCATGGATTCCTAATTTTTCCAAAACCTTCATCATAAAGGGGTGTTGGATCTTGTCGAATGCTTTTTCTGGATCTATTGAGATAACCATGTGGTTCTTATTCTTGCTCCTGTTGATGTGATGAATAATATTAATTGATTTGCATATATTGAACCAGCTTTGCATCCCTGCAATGAATCCTGTTTGATCGTGTTGTATGATTTTTGGGATGAATTTTGAAGTCGATTGGCCAAAATTTTATTGAGAAGTTTTGCATCAATGTTCATCAAAGAAATGGGTCTATAGTTCTCTTTCTTTGATGAGTCCCTGCCTGGTTTTGGGATGAGGGTTATGATGGATTCCTAGAATGTGTTCAGCAGTGAGTTTTCTCTTTCAATTTCATTGAAGAGTTGGAGGAGTATTGTTGTGAGCTCTCCTTTGAAGGCCTTGTAGAATTCTGCTGTAAAACCATCTGGTCCTGGACTTTTCTTAGCTGGAATGTCTCTTATTGCTGTTTCTATTTCAATGCCTGATATGGGCCCGTTAAGATAGTTTAACTCATTTTGGTTTAGTTTTGACTTGTCAATATTTGCTAGGAAAAGGTCCATTTCTGTCAAGTTCTCAAATTTATTAGCATAAAGTTTTGAGAAGTACTCCCTTATAATGTTCTGAATCTTGGTTGTTTCCGTGGTGATGTTTCCATTCTCATCTCTGAGTTTATTAATTTGGGTGTGTTCTCTTCTTTTTCTGATAAGATTTGCTAAGGGTCTGTCAATTTTGTTAAGTTTTTCGAAGAACCAACTCTTTGTTTGTGGATTATTTCTATAGTTTTTTTGGTTTCTAATTCATTTAATTCTGATTTAATTTTACTTATTTCTTTCCGTCTACTGGTTTAGGGTTTATCTCGCTGCTCTTTTTCAAGGAGGTTTAGATGTGTCATTTAATTGGTAGTTTCAGATCTCTCCAATTTGTTGATGTAGGAGCTCAGAGCTATAAACTTGCCTCTGAGTACTGCCTTAGCTGTGTCCCAGAGGAGCTGGTAATTTGTGTGTTCATTTTTGTTGAATAGCATGAACATTTGAATTTCCGTTCTAATCTCCTCCATGACCCACTCATGATTCAGTAGTGTGTTGTTCAGCCTCCATGTGATACCGGACTTTCTTTGGTGGCTTTTGGTGTTGAGTTCTCATTTTATTCCCTTGTGGTCAGAGAGGATGCAAGGTGTAACTTCAATGTTTCTGAATTTAGACAAGTTTGCTTTGTGGCCTAGATTGTGGTCTACTTTAGAAAACGTTCCAAGTGCTGCTGAGAAAAACGTGTATTCTGATGCTGCTGGGTGAAATGTTCGGTAGATGTCTGTTAAGTCTAGTTGATCTATGCAGCTGTTTAGATCTGTGGTTTCTCTTGAGTTTTTGCCGAGTTGATCTATCTAGTGGGGAGAGTGGTGTTTTAAAATCCCTAACAATTAATGTCTTTGGATTGATATGGTATTTGAGAGAAAGTAGTGTTTCTTTGATAAATTTGGGTGCTGTATTTTTTAGCGAATAGATATTTAGACTTGTAATATCCTCCTGAAGGAGAGATCCTTTAATTAGTATGTAGCGACCTTCTTTATCTCTTCTCACGAATTTTAATTTGAAGTCTATTTTATCTGATATTAGGATTGCAACTCCCGCCAGTTTATGGGGGCCGTTTGCTTTGTAGATTTTGTTCCAGCCTTTCACATTGAAAATGTGTTTGTTTTTACGGGCAAGATGTGACTCCTGCAGGCAGCAGATAGAAGGGTCTTGTTTTTTAATCCAACTAGACAGTCTATGTCGCTTAATTGGAGAGTTCAGTCCATTAACGTTAAGAGATAGGACTGAGAGGTATTTGGGAGTTCCTGCCATGTTATACACCTGCTTGGGGTCTGTGAAAACTGTGTTCTTCCTATGGTTCTTGGATTCTCAGTTTGGGTGCAGTTTCTTGGCCTTTATTGTGGCCTTGTTGGTTTTCTATGTGTAGGACATCTTTAAGAAACTTTTGTAGGGCTGGTTTGGTGGAGATTTATTGTTTCAATTTTTCTTTGCTATGGAAGGTTTTTATTTGACCTTCAGTTATGAAGGAGAGTTTGGCTGGGTACAGTATTCTTAATTGATAGTTGTTTGTTTTTAGGGCATGGCATACATCATTCCAGGCTCTTCTTGCTTTGATTGTCTCTGCTGAGAAATCTGAGGTGATTCTAATTGGTTTCCTTTTAATAGGTGATTAACCTTTTCTCCTTGACAGCTTTAAGGATCTTTTCCTTGGTCTGAGTTGATCCTGTGTGGATTATAATGTGAGGGTGGGATGTTCTATTCTGGTATGGTCTATTTGGGGTTCTAAAAGCTTCTTGTATCTGAATAGGCCTATCTTTTTGTATGTTTGGGAAGTTCTCTGCTAGTATCCTGTTAAACAAATTTCCTAGACCATTAACTTCTGTTTCTAGGTGCTCCTCTACACCCATTATCCTTAGATTAGGCCTTCTGATGGTGTCTTCCAGGTGTTGGATAGATCTATCATATTTCTTGGACTTGTCTTGGATGGTTGTATGTTCTTTCTCTATAATATCTAAGCTGTCTTCAATCCCTGAGATTCGATCTTCTGCATGGTCTTACCTGCTGTCAAGACTCTCTACTTTGTTTTTTATCTCTTTTCCTTCCATTTGGTCGGCTTTGATGGCTTCAAATTCTTTGTTGAAGCTCTGTTTTAGGTCTTGTATGAATTTCTTTATTTCCTTAATTTGGTGTTCAGTGTTTGTTCTCAAATCATTTAGTTGATTGGTTATGGTTTCTTTGGACTCCCATTCCTTCTGTTGGGTTCCATTCAGCATTCCTTTTGTGGTCTCCCTGACTTCCTTCAGCTCTTTGTTAATGGATTCCATGAATGCCTTTAGTGAGCTTTGTGTATTCTCTATCTGCTCTCTCAATACCTGTATTACTCTTTGATCAGCTTCCTCCCGTTCGTGGGATTCCTGCAGTTCTCTTTGAGTGTTCTCAGCCTGCTCATGCCATTCCTCCCTTTCTCTTTGAGTATTCTCAAGTTGCTCACGCAAATCCTGTATGTTTTTGTGTAGCTTCCTCACGCTTATGATATTCCTGTATAAACTTTTGGGATGCCTCCTCTCTCTCCCTATCACGCTCATACAGAGTCCTTTGTAAGTTGTCAAACTTTTCATTTATCATGTTTGCCAGCAGTGTTTGTAGAGCTATTTGGGAATTCTCCTCTGGATTATTCATTATCTGTTCTGTCCCCTGGTTTCCGAGATTGGGAATTGAGATACCTGGATTTGCCATTTTTCTTGTGTTTTTCCGGCTTACTCTGCCCATTTGAGATGAAAATAGCACCAGTTTTGTGCTAGAACACTCTCTTAAGGCTACCATCAACCAAAGTTTGCATTTGTACAGTCAATAGTCTACAGATACAATCTAGTTCAACAGATACATCTATTCAGCATCAAATAACTATATGTTAATGGGCTTTGAACCGCAGAGAAGAATTTGGAAGACCAGAAATTATTAGGGTTATGGAGAGATGTGGGTAAAATATAGGAATAGATTGGTGTGGGGAGGCACAGGGAGAGTTAACTATGTCCTAATCTCAATGCAGAAAATAGGTTGGGTAGGATGCAAGTAGAGAGAGAGAGAAAAAGTAGAAAGGGAAAGGGAAATGGAAAGAGACCAGAAAAAAATAGAAACGTAAAAATTAATGTTATTATGGACATTAAAAGGCAATCTATTTCGAGAGGAATGTGAATATATTGAGAGATGGGGAGGGACATAGAGGAGATGTGAAAAACTTAAAAAATGCTTAAAATATTATATAGGTATAAAGAGGTAGTACTGCTATTAAGGAATTTAAGTCTCAGAGTTTTTGAATTGAGTAATAAATTTGTGGATTAAGTGTATACACAATGGGGGATAGGGTCTACTATTTAACTACCGGTTTATCTGAGGATATGCAGGACAAGCGTTAAGTCACATAAAGAAGAACAAAAGAGAGGAAAAGGTGAAAAGGATAAGAAAGGGAGAAAAAAAGACCAGAAGTTCAGTAGAGCTAAACAAAAAACAAAAAGATAATTAAAAAAGAAAGAAAAAGAGAAAGAAGACAAGAAAAGAAAGGAAAACGCACATTCACCTATTCCTAAAATAAAAATTATAAGAGGAAAAAAAAGGTACTGGAAAACAGTTTTTTTTTTCAAAAAAGGCAAAAATTAAAGATTAATAAATGTTTTAGAAAAAAAATTATATATATAAGGTACCAAAAAAAAAAAAAAAGAAGAAGAAGAAAAAAAAAAAAGTTCTTTGATTTTTTTTTTTTATTTTTTTGGAAGGGGTGGGAAGAATCCTGTATCTCCCTTCTGTCTGTAACCAGCCTCTTTTTGGAGTCTCTGGTCTGCTTGAGGTCCTGTGGCTTGATTGGTTTCTTAAGTCAGTTTGTTCGAACAGGCAGAAAAATGCTCTGCTTTACCCAAGATTTTGAGATCCCCCTCCCAGGTTAGTTTAATGGGAAGCAGATCTGCTTTGAGAATCACCAAGGAGCGGGATGCAGTGATGAGGCTAGGTTCTGGGTAAGGTTGAGGCCTTTCAACAAACAGTAGCTTTTCCCTGGGGCTATTTTGTGAAAAACTCAAAGAGCCCAGCCTGGAGCCATTCTCAGGGTTTCGGTTTTTCAATTGATTGTGGAGGCTGCTAGAGGGAGGGGCAGCCTCTGGCCTGGTTACCCAGTGGGGAAAGTCACTCCTATGGCTGGCGCCTGAGCTGGGTGACTTTTCCCTGGATGGAGCTGAGTATGTAAGTTCACTTTGCCGTTAAGTTCTTGTGACCTGCTAAATGACTGGTTTTATTCCAAGGCCTGAGTTGGAGCTAGCAGCTCCTCTGAGCTTTGAAGGTATCCAAGATGGAGATCTCCGGTACGGGGGGGGGGGGGGGGGGGGTGGCCTTCCCTCCTCTGGTCCCTGAGAAGGAGTGAGGACATCAGGCTTCTACTCACGCCGAGTCTTGGTTCCTGGGTCATCACTGCTCTGCAAACTGCAGGATGAACATGTCTGCTCCTTGTCAGTTCTTGCTGGTGTTGAGTAGAATCCGCTCACCCGCTGCGTCTGGCTCCTTCATCCCAGACTCTCTGTGGCTCAGGTTTGGGTGCCGTGCGGTCACCGCCGTGACCCTGCCGCCACCGCGGTGGCTGCTGGCAAGCACTCAGATGTGTCTCCTTGCCTTGGCTTTCCCTCTCTTGCCTAACTCTCTGTCCTGTGATGGCACACTTGGTGTGATTCTCTGGCTTAGGACTGTTCACTGGAACTCTAAAACTGCTTTCTATGGGAGAGCTTGTTCAGATTCCAGCTTCTCCTACGCCATCTTCCCGGAACCTCCCTAATTATAACTCTTATGAAAGAATATTCTAGGCAAATAGAATGCAAGAAACATTTCCAAATTTGTCAATTAAACACTGTACTTAAAAAGAATTTTGTAAGTATCTTATAGAATATGAAATTACAAACAAAACCAAAATATTTATTTTAAATCTAAACTCCAATTTAGCAAGATCTACATAGTCCTTCATTAGATTAACTTTGCGATTTCTCCAGGCTTAAGTTTTTGTAATCCTTCATCCTTTCCTTGGAGTCTAACAGAGTGATGATTACTTTTTCAAATTTTGGAAGGGAATCATGATCCATTTTGCATCTAAGTATGTTCTGTAATGAAGAGTGCATTTAAAACACAACTGAGGATTATAAATGAGTTGCATTTCAATAGGAAACTTGACTTCTCAAAACATAATGACAAAATTAGCACAAACGTCCAACTTTGTATTCCTTTCTTGTTTGGTTTGTTTTATTAAGACAAAATTATACTACCTGGTCCAGGGAAGGTATCACTGTGTAATTCCACTATCTAATCTCCTATCTTAATCTCAGTGCTAGAATTCTAGCCATCACATTGCCAATCCATAATTTCTTGGTTTATTTAATCTAGATACAGACTAGCAATTCTGAACTTCTCCAGTAATATTATCCACTGCACTGCTCAGAGTGTTCATGTACTCTTTTCAAAGATGTTCTAACATTTTACTGAGGATATGAACATTTTCAGATGCACCTGCAGGAATCTCTGATTCATTCCTCCATAGATCTGATCACTTTAATAATGATTACTTGACTCTCTTACTATCTCTGGTCCCTATCTATGTAATATTCTTAAACTTTTTTGAAGAAAGTTCACTTGAGGACTCTCTAACATTAAAAATTATCACTTGATTCTAGTCTTACTCAGGACATATTTTCTATTGTTTTCTAACTTTTCCACATATTCTGAGAGTTGCTTCATATGTATATTTGTGCACATATAAGTGCCTCTGTATATATGTGTATGATTGCATGTATGTATGCAAAGCCTCAACATCTTATTCAGCAATCTTGCTCATGACTGGTATTCTAATAGTTGAGCCATTCTTCCAATCCAGCTTTTGGCTGGTTAATTATATATAGTTTCTCAAAGACTGTTCTGCCCAGGCTGGATGCAAACTGAACTTCCCAGACTCCTTTACATTCTTGGGTTTTATTGCTCCAGTAGTATCAACTTTTAAATTACAAATATTTTGTGAGTGTAAAGGTGAAGTTGTAGCATAGATTTTTAACTCAAGAATTCATATAAAGATAGATGAACATGCACATTACATATGCTGAGTGTACACTGTTAGAAATGTGATCCTAAGCTGGGTGGTGGTGAGATCTTCGGATAGGGTTAAAAGCCAGCCCGGGCAGGAAAGTCCCAGAGACTCTTTTTCCAATTAACTACAAGAAAATTAAAAGTGGCACTGTGGCTCAAGTATAGAGCATTAGCCTTGAGCTGAATAGCAGAGGGACAGCTCCCAGCCCTGTGTTCAAGTGCCAAGACCACCACCAACAAAAAATATATAAGTAAAGGAAAGAAAATAAATGTGATCTTATCCACCAGTTCATGGCTAATATAATCCCTGCTCTCTCAGGATGGACTTTTTTTTTCCAATTAAGTCCACGCTCTTATATCTGATTTGCATTGGAAACAGAATTATGCTTCCATACTACTGTCTACAAAGTTGCGTGATTAGCAAGCATGATTTAGAAAGGGAGTGGCCTCATACTTCGTGTTCCACGTAGGAGTAATGCTAAGTGACATCAACTGTATAGACATCTCTTTTCAAAGAAGAAATATTAGATGTTTATTGTAAACCTAATATTTGACATTTTTTCTTTTTTTTATTGTGAGAATACCGTACAGAGGAGTTACAATTACACGGGCAAGATAACGAGCACATTTCTTATCAAGCATTGTTGCCTCTTCTTTGTTTCCCCTTCCCATCCATTCCCATACTCCCCCTCTTCCCTCACCCCATCCTCCCCCACCCACCAAAGTTGTAAAGTTCGTTTTTTGACATAATGACTTGTACATCTCATTATTGCAATGGGTCCACCTGTATCCCTAAAATATTTGTTTTTAGAGAATATGTCCAGCAAAGAATCCATAACATAACTCAGCAAAAGTAGGTGCACTGAATCATTTTGGAATTAATTTTTTTGCTTGGGAAGATTATTGATCTTGTCCTTCCTTTTGGGGAAATTTAAAGTCATATTTCACTTTTTTGTTGGTTGTGTGGCTTGAATTCTGATCCTGGGCACTGTCCCTCAGCTCTTCAGTTCAAGTTGAGTGCATTACCACTTTAGCTACAGCACCACTTTCGGGTTTCTGGTGGTTAATTGGAGATAAGGGTCTCGTGGACTTTCCTGACAAGGCTTGCTTTGAACCACAATCTTCTGGTCTTAACCTCCTGAGTAGCTAGGATTACAGGTGTAAACCACCAACACCCAGATCATATTTGCATGTATGTGCACTGAATGACACTGTGTAGACAAAGAATGGAATTTTTAACCAAATGATAACATAGCAGATTTTCAGAAAAATTGAGGTAGCAGTAAATATGTCCTCCTTTCCATTTTGCTACATTAATGACTCATGAGCTATGGGACCCTTACATTAGCATCCTGTGACATCTGTATAAGTGTATTTAGTATCAGGAAATGTTTATAGAGAAATGTAGAAAGAATGAGACTTTTAGAAAACAAAGGAGATAAGGTATGAAAGAACAGCATAGAAGGAGATACATTTATCATGCATAGATTAAGAACTAGCCTAAGAGATTTAGAATGCTAAAGGCAATGAGGAAAAGCCTACTTGACAACTACTTCTTCAATAACCAAAAATGGTTCTCTAGACCAGCTTCTGGTAAACTTAGTTATTATCATTTTTTCCTTCCATCTGGAATTACTCCTTATTTTCTGTCACAACTATTAATTAGCTTCTGCCTTTTTGGTGCCAAAACTGACCAAAAAGATTTCAAAATCAGTTAGACTATTTTCACTCTGTGATTAGCAGTTATGACACAAAATCCTGGAATCATGGAATTTCCAGAATTAATCTTCACCTAACATCTAAGCACATTCCAGGCATTAATTGCTGTGACTTAATGAACAAAACTTTTTTCAACACAGTATCCTAACATAAGTAAAATACATGAATTAGGGGCTATTGTCAGGTGTCAGTATGGAAGGAGCAATTATATATTTCAAGTATGGGTTCTTAATTTTCCAATTACTATTTTTTTTTTTTGCCAGTTCAGGGGCTTAAACTCAGGGGTAGGTAATTATTCCTGAGCTTTTTTTTTTCTCAAGGCTAGCACTCTACCACTTGAGGCACAGCATTCCTTTCAGTGTTTTTCTTTTTTATGTGTTACTGAGGAATTGAACCCAGGGTTTCATGCATGCTAGGCAATCACCATACCATGAAGCCACATTCCCAGAGCCCTAAGGGACTTTCTTAAGAAGGCATTACATTTTCATTCCATAAGTATGTATCATAAGTTTGTCCAGATGCTAGAAAATGATGTAGAAAGCAATACAATATAATAAGTCCAGTAAGGCTGGATGGACAATGAATTTCACAGTCTAGCCAGGGCACAGTGGGTCTTACCTCAGGGAGTTGTTTCAACAGGCTAAGCCAGACAGCTACTGACCCACAGCCCACTTCCAGAATGAGAGGGTCACCTTGGATTCCAGCCACATGGGGATGCTTGGCCCCCTCCTCCAGCACCCATTCAACCAGTTTTTGTGAAAGAGAGAGAGAAAAGTCAGAATTACAATTAAGTCGGGTGTCGGTGGCTCAGAACTCTAATCTTAACTACACAGAAGGCTGAGATATGAGGATCATGGTTCATAGCCAGTCCTGGCAGGAACGTCTCTGAGACTCTTATTTCCAAAGAACCACCAGAAAACCAGAAATGGTGCTGTGGGCTCAAGTGGTAGAGCACTAGCCTTTTGCTGAGGATCTCAGGAATAGCGCCAATGCCTAGGGTTCAAGCCCCACAACTGACAAGAAGTGGACTTCCTACCACAAGAAGTGGATTGAATAGCACCCATTGTCCTTGGGAGCATGGTAACGAAGTCAGGACGAGTTTCCTGTGAAGTTGAAGTGATAAGGAGATCACCTGACTTCTCTGTGCCTCGGTTTCCCCAGATGCAAAACTCAACACAGTGAAGCGTCCCCTTCCTCATGGGGATACGGTAATGATGAAAGAGAGCCATGTTTTTTTCAAAATCCCCACCTGTTGCATGATTAATAACTGACCCCACATGAGCCCTTTGTGGGTATCTTCCTGTCATTTGTGAACAGAATAGCCGAGAACCTTCTCTAAAGGCCACTCCCTCCATACCAAGCCATGCTCCAGAGATTCCCTCTGTATAAACCCCTTGTTTCCTTAAAACTGTCCTGTGAGGAGAATGAGGTCTGATGGTTGTGGCTCTACCCAGAGCTTCACCTGTGGTCAAGAATCGGCTGCTGTGGACTAAATGTTTGGGATAATCCATCTAAATCGATGACTGAGCATGGTGCTACATGTCTACCATCCCAACTACAGAGGACCAGGCCTGGTGGAGCATACCTGTCCCAGATAGGAGGACCTCAATCCAGTCCAACCAGAGCATATATTGAGTCTCTGTTTCAGAAATGCCCAAGACAGAAAGGTGACTCCTCAGAGCCAGGGTGAGGAAACAAGCAGGGGTTCATGGTGGCCCCAGAGGGGTGACTGACCCCGGGTAGTGGTGATTTGGGGGCAGCCACTCACCTGTACTGTTGGGAAAAGCTGCTGGAGGCTGCTCCAGGTGGGGCAAGCATCAATGGCAGCAGCATTGCAAACAGATGGGCCAAGAGCAGAGAACCAGGGCCAGGGACCAGGTCAGGGCTTTAGGCGGGCTGGCAGGCACCATTACCTGAGGTTTGAAATCCTGCACTTTGGGAAGGAGGGAGGGAGCCGGGGTGTGGGCAGGCATCTCAATTTCCTACTATAATCTAAAGTCTCTTGAGTCTCTTCCTCACCACTCAGCCACCTCTACCTTCCTCAACTGCTGGTAGTGTTGTAAACAGAGGAAATCCAGGTGCTACTGGGCATCACGGAATGTGGGCGTGGTCACCATTCTTGTATCCCATTGGTCAGAAAGAAACATGAAATAATGGGGGTGTGGCTGGAATTCTGTGATGCAAGCAGCATGGGAGGAGTCAAGAAGACAGCAGCTCCCCCAGCCCTTTTCCCAGGGACCAATTCAGTTGGAGACAAGAGGGTGACCTGCTTTAGCTGGATAGCTGCACAGATTGTTGTGTATGTCTGTTTGTTACAAGACCCGGACCTTGAACTCAGGATCTGGGAACAGTCTGCGAGCTGCTTTTGCTCAAGGCTCGCCTTCCACACTGGAGCCCTGGACTTCTGGCTTCGTTGGAACTGAAGTTGGACAGAGGTCTCAAGAAGTTCCTGCCTAGGATGACTTTGACCATGATCCTCCCATTACAGCTTTGCAAGTATCAATGAGGACTGCTGAGAGCCTCTGGTGCCTGCCTAATCATTGCTCTTGCTGATATTCTTGGACAGACCGGTGAGTACCCTATCCCCAGGTTGAAGTGGTGGGAGCTGGAGCCCACAGTTGGAATCCTGGTCCTGCCACCTCCAAATGGCAGGAGATTCTAAGGAACTCATTCCTATCCATATGAATACCAGTGGAATGTGATGTATGTCATGACTGAATGGGCAGTTCTTGAATGATTCTAGGATAAAATAATATACAATATATTATAGGACACTGATCGAATTTAGTTAATTCTTTATTAAGCATTTAAACAATCACATTCATAAAATTTAGACATAATAAAATACATGAGAATTGGGCCTCACATACTGCAAAAGTGCCATTTTTCTGCCAGGTCTGGGATTGAAACTCATGGTCTTAGTAACTCTGTTGCACTGTGTGGGAATGGGAAGCTGGCCTCCTTGAAGTCAAGAAATTCCGGTCTGTTCCTTTTGCCTAAAATAGATCCTCACCACTAGAAAACATCCTATTCATGTACAATTTACATATATGATTTACATTTATATACATTGGTTGACTCCATATTGCATTCAGTATAGTTATTTTATTTTTTGTTTTATTCATGTATTGTCCATTTATTTTATTGACTATTATGAAACATAAAACATTGATTACATTGATTACACAGGATTTAGGTCTGCATATGTATTCCACTTCATACCTTACACCCAGGACTTTCACAGAAAAGGAAAACATGAGTCACCATCATCTTCTTACTCCACGATTCATTTTTGGTAGTGCTGGCATCTGAACTCAAGGCCTACAAGCCTACAAGGCCCAATTCATGAGTGAGTGAGTGTTAGCATGCCATCCTGGAGCAAATTGAGCTGACAGGGTGTTCCCAGGACCTCAGATCAAGCCCCAGGGGTTACCAAAATAAGAAAAGATTGACATGCAGATGGCAGTACGCTAATAAATATATATTTTATAGAGTGTCAAAGATGTCTATACATTATTCAGTTATATAAACTACATTCTTACCAATTCCTGGGTATTAATTATGCCTCAATGTAATTAATGTAATGTAATTAATTGTTTTCATTCTTAAACTATTAATGAAATCAGTGTCCTGAAATTATTGCATTCCTTTAAGTAATAATATTCTTTCAATACTTCATAAATACTAAATCAAATCAATCAGCCTCCTGAAATGATGCTGTCTAATTTTATAGAGCATCATCCATGATCAATTCATTCAACCGTGACATTGACAACATTCCACTGTTAATCCTGATAGTCTGGCAGCCTTCAGCAATGCAAGGTGAAGTACCCTTTGCAACAGTGTCATTCAGACACATGAGGGTCACCATGCAAAGGAAGAAAACGTCGTAAAATGGCCATTTATTTTGTGCATTGCTTTCCCTGCAAGGCCTGGGGGTCTAGGATCGCAGGAGGAGCTGTAGATCTAGTGGCTGTACCCCAGCCTAGGGTTATCAAAGCTGAGGCAGAGTTGCCATGACCTGAGTTCAAGCGCCGTATTGAGAAAAGTAAAATAAAAAAAAATTAGCTCCCTGGCTTGTAATTCATGCTGTTTATTCTTCCAGGCTTTGGATTCGAACTCAGGAGATGGGTAAACCTGAAGCCATGGGGATGAAGATAAAAAAAGTCAGGCCTGTTCACTAGTACTGAATTCAAGCCCCAGTCCTGGAAACATACTATTTATATACATTGTAAAGATAGGATTTATACTTACCTATAGATGTTCAGCCATACATGTTTGGTGTGGTTGTTCTTGTATTTTTTGTTTTATTCATTTATTTACCATTGATTGTACTATGATGAAACCCCTTCCATGTATTACATTGATGACATCCTTTCACAGAGCATTTAGATTTATAGAAATGTTCTCCATCATGCCAGGATTCTCAGGATCACCAAGGATATTCAGAGAAAAGGAAAACAAGTTTCACACTTGGCTTCTTACTCCACGATTCACTTGTTGGTAGTGATGGGATCTTAACTCAGGGCCTAGTAGGACCAATTGGCCAATAGGTCAAGGTGAACACACTAACCTGTGAGCAACTAACGAGCTAGGCCATTCCCAGGATCTGACATTGATCATAAGGTTGGTCCACTATAGTCATGAATTCATAATTTAAACATACGATCTAAATTTGCATACATGTGTGTACAGCATCTTTTGTTCGGTGAACTTCTCCTTATTTTGTTTCAACTTCATGGAGATATTGTGTATTTTACTAAGTAAGGTGCCAGGTTTAACTGTGCTGACATGGATGACAAACTGTCCCCATGGTTATAGGGTTGCCTATGAATTCCCCTTCCTAGTTGAGACTCAGGATTTACACAGGAGATGAAAATATTTACAACAACTGGCTTCTGACATCAGGATGAATATTTTGTGAGTGCTGGGATTTGAACTCAGGTTTGGATAGCTCTGTTGCACTGAGGGGAAAGGGGAAGTTCACCATACTTGAAGACTATAATGTCAGGCCTGGTACAGGGCCTAATTTGAAGCCCCAGCACTGAAAAATATAGCAAGCCCACTTTTTTATTTTTTTTAAATTTTATATTATTTTATTTGTGAATATATTGTACGGAGGGGTTACAATTACATGGGCAGGATAATGCGTACATTTCTTACCAAGCATTGCAGCCTCCTCCTTTGTTTACCCTTCACATCCCTTCCCAGCCTCCCCCTCCCTCCCAATCCCAATCCCTATCCTCCCCCCCACCGCACCCCCCGCACCAACATTGTAAAGCTCGTTTTGGACATGACAACTTGTACTTCTCATTGTTTCAACAGGTCAACCTGTATCCTTAAACGAATTGTTTTTCCCATCTCCTCCACAAATTATAGCTACATCAAATATAGTGAAAGCAGGGGTTATACTGTGGGGGAGGGACATACAAAGCAACAAAGAAATAATCTTATAAATGCGTTAGAAACACATGCATGAGAGTAAAAACATTAACATACATATCTAAGGTTTCATTTTCCTAACATCACATTATCTGACATTTTCCCCATGACTCATACCTATACTAGATATGGCAAATAAGGGAAACCATGGGGCCTATGTTTCTTTGGACCTGGCTTACTTCACTTAATATAATTTTTTCCAAGTTTTTCCAATTCCTAACAAATGGGGAAATGTCATTCTTTCTGAAGGAGGCATAGAACTCCATTGTGTATATATACCACATTCTCAAGATCCATTCAACTATTGAGGGGCATCTGGGTTGGTTCCATATCTTAGCTATGGTAAATAATGCTGCAATAAGCATAGTTGTGCTGGTAGCTTTAGTGTGGTCTTGTTTGTATGCATTTCGGTAAATGCCCAAAAGTGGGATTGCTGGGTCATAGGGGAACTCTATGTGAAGTCTTTTGTGGAACCTCCATACTGCTTTCCAAAGTGGTTGAACAAGTTTACATTCCCACCAACAATGAAGTAAGGTTCCCTTCTGTCCACATCCCCTCCAGCATCTGTTGTTGTTAGAGTTCTTGATTTTTGCCATTCTAACTGGATTGAGGTGGTATCTCAATGTTGTTTTGATTTGCATTTCTTTTATGGCTAGGGATGTTGAGCATTTCTTCATGTGTCTATTGGCCATCCTTCTTTCGTCTTCAGAGAAGTTTCTCTTTAAGTCTTTCGCACACTTATTTATTGGGCAGTTGTTTCTTTGAGGATTTGTTGTTGGGGGATTTAATGTTTTGACTTCCAAGTATATTTTAGATATGAGACCCTTGTCCACTGTATGGCTAGTAAAGATCTTCTCCCAATCCGTGGGCTTTCTATTGATCTTGCTAGCTATTTCCTTTGCCATGCAGAAGCTCTGCAACTTTATGCACTCCCATTTGCCCAACCTTTCTTTGATTTGTTGTGTTTCTGGGTCTCTATTCAGAAAATTTCGGCCTGAGCCAAGGAGACCTAGGGTTTCTCCTATTCCATCCTGTAATGTTTTCAGAGTTTCTGCTTTGACTTCGAGGTCTTTGATCCATTTGGAGTTGATTCTGGTGCAGGGTGATATATAAGGATCTAGCTTTAGTTTTCTACATGTAGTTAACCAATTTTGCCAGCACCATTTACTGAAGAGTTTGTCTTTGTTCCATTCTATTATTTTAGCTCCCTTATCGAAGATTAGATGGCTATAGGTCTGTAGGTTCATTTCTGGGTTTCCATTCTATTCCACTGGTCCTGAGGTCTGTTCTTATGCCAATACTAAGCTGTTTGGATTACTATGGCTTTATAGTAGAGTGTGAAATTTGGTGTTGATATTCCTCCAGAAGTGTTCTTTCCATTGGGGAGCGTTTTTGCTATTCGGGGTCATTTATTGTTCCATATGAATTTTTGGATTGCCTCTTCTATTTCCTTGAAGACTGAAGTTGGAATTTTGATAGGTATCGTGTTGAATTTGTAGATATCCTTGGGAAGTATTGCCATTTTCAGGATGTTAATCTTTCCAATCCAGGAGCATGGGAGGTTTTGCCATTTTTTAAGTTCTGTGTTGATTTCCTTTTTCAAGATTTTAAACTTTTCATCATAGAGGTCCTTCACTTCTTTGGTTAAGTTATTTCCTAGGTATTTTATTTTTTGTGGGGCTATTACAAATGGAGTTGCTTTCCTAATTTCAGCCACACTTTTCTCATTGTTGGCATACAGAAAAGCCATTGATTTTTGTGGGTTAATTTTATACCCTGCTAATTTGCCAAAGTTTTGAATCAGCTTGCGGAATTTGGGAGTGGAGCCTATGGTATTCTTTAAATACAAGATCATGTAGTTTGCAAAGAGGGAGAGTTTTATTTCTTCTTTCCCTATTTGGATCCCCTTTATGTCTCCGTCTTGTCTTGTTGCTGTACGTAGGCATTCTAATACTACATTGAAGAGAAGTGGCGAGAGTAGACATCCTTGTTTCATTCCTGAGTTGAGAGAAAATGGCTTTAGTTTTTCACCATTAAGTATAATGCTGGCTGTAGGTTTGTCATATACAGCCTTTATTGTATTGAGGAATGTTCCATGGATTCCTAGTTTTTCTAGAATTTTCAAATGCTTTTTCTGCATCTATTGAAATAACCATGTGGTTCTTATTCTTGCTCCTGTTGATGTGATGAATAACATTAATTGATTTGCGTATATTGAACCAGCTTTGCATCCCTGAAATTAATTCTGTTTGATCATGGTGTATGATTTTTTGGATGAATTATTGGAGTCAGTTGGCCAAAATTTTGTTGAGAAGTTTTGCATCAATGCTCATCAAAGAAACGGGTCTATAGTTCTCTTTCTTTGATGAGTCCCTCCCTGGTTTTGGGATGAGGGTTATGATGGATTCATAGAATGTGTTCGGTAGTGAACTTTCTCTTTCAATTTCATTGAAGAGTTGGAGGAGTATTGGTGTGAGTTCTGCTTTGAAGTCCTAAAACCATCTGGTCCTGGACTTTTCTTAGCTGGAAGGTCTCTTATTACTGTTTGTATTTCAATGCTTGATATGGGCCTGTTAAGCCTGTTTAACTCATCTTGGTTAAGTTTTGGCAGGTCAATATTTGCTAGGATAAGGTCCATTTCTGTCAAGTTCTCAAACTTATTAGCATAATGTTTTGAGAAATATTCCCTTATAATGTTTTGACTTATAATGTTTTGAATCTTGGTTGTTTCCGTGGAGATGTTTCCATTCTCATCTTTGAGTTTATTTATTTGGGGGTGTTCTCTTCTTTTTCTGACAAGATTTGCTAAGGGTCTGTCAATTTTGTTAATTTTTTCGAAGAACCAACTCTTTGTTTTGTTGATTCTTTCTATAGTTTTTTTGGATTCTAATTCATTTAATTCTGATTTAATTTTAATTATTTCTTTCCGTCTACTGTATTGGGGTTTATCTTGCTTCTCTTTTTCAAGGAGGTTCAGATGTCACATTAAATTGTTGGTTTCAGATCTCTCCAATTTGTTGATGTAGTTACTCAGAGCTATAAACTTGACTGTGAATACTGCCTTAGCTGTGTCCGAGAGTAGCTAGTAATTTGTGAGCTCATTTTTGTTGAATACCATGACCATTTGAATTTCTTTTCTAATCTCTTCCATAACCCACCCGTGATTTAGCAGTTTGTTGTTCAGCATCCCTGTGATACCACACTTTCTTTGGTGGCTATTGGTGTTGAATTCTAATTTTTTTCCTTGTGGTCAGAGAGAATGCAAGGTATAACTTCAATTTTTCTGAATTTAGACAAGTTTGATTTGTGGCCTAAAACGTCGTCTATTTTAGAAAATGTTCCATATGCTGCTGAGAAAAACGTGTATTCTGATGCTGCTGGATGAAATGTTCGGTAGATATCTGTTAAATATATTTGATCTATGCAGCTGTTTAGATTTGCAGTTTCTCTGTTGAGTTTTTTACGAGTTAATCTATCTAGTGGGGAGAGTGGTATGTTAAAATCCCCAGCAATTAATGTCTTTGGATTTATATGGGATTTGAGGGAAAGTAGTGTTTCTTGGATAAATTTGGGTGCTTCATTGTTTGGCGAGTATATATTTAGAATTGTAATCTCCTCCTGAAAGTGAGATCCCTTAATTAGTATGTAGCGACCTTCTTTATCTCTTCTCACGAATTTTAATTTGAAGTCTATTTTATCTGATATTAGCATTGCAACTCCCGCCTGTTTATGGGGGCTGTTTGCTTGGTAGATTTTGTTCCAGCCTTTCACATTGAAAATGTGTTTGTTTTTACGGGCAAGATGTGACTCCTGCAGTCAGCATATAGAAGGGTCTTGTTTTTTAATCCAACTAGACTGTCTGTGTCACTTATTTGGAGAGTTCAGTCCATTAAGGTTAAGATAAAGGACTGAGAGGTATTTGAGTTCCTGCCATGTTATCCACCTTCTTGGGGGCTGCGAAAACTGGGTGTTTCCTATGGCTCTTGGATTCTCAGTTTGGGTGCAGTTTCTTGGCCTTTATTGTGGTCTTGTTGGTTTTCTATTTGTAGGACATCTATAAGAAACTTTTGTAAGGCTGGTTTGGTGAAGATATATTGTTTCAATTTTTCTTTGCTATGGAAGGTTTTTATTTGGCCTTCAATTATGAAGGAGAGTTTAGTTTTGTACAGTATTCTTGGTTGATAATTGTTTGTTTTTAGGACATGGCATACATCATTCCAGGCTCTTCTTGCTTTGATTGTCTCTGCTGAGAAATCTGATGTGATTCTAATTGATCTGCCTTTATAAGTGATTAATCTTTTCTCCTTGACAGCGTTAAGGATGTTTTCCTTGTTCTGAGGTGATCTTGTGTGGATTATAATGTAAGGGTAGGAGGTCCTATTCTGGTCTGGTTTATTTGGAGTTCTAAAAGCTTCTTGTATCTGAATAGGCCTATCTTTTTGCATGTTTGGGAAGTTCTCTGCTAGGATCCTGTTAAACTAATGTCCTAGGCCATTAACTTCTGTTTCTAGGTGCTCCTCTACACCCATTATCCTTAGATTTGGCCTTCTGATGGTTTCTTCCAAGTGTTGGATACATCTACCTTATTTCTTGGATTTGTCTTGGATGGTTGTATGTTCTTTCTCTATAATATCTAGGCTGTCTTCAATCCCTGAGATTCAATCTTCTGCATGGTCTAACTTGCTGTCATGACTTTCTACTTTTTTTTTATGTCTTTTCCTTCTAATTGGTCAGCTTTGATGGCTTCAAATTCTTTATTGAAGCTTTGTTTTAGATCTTGTATGAACTTCTTTACTTCCTTAATTTATAGTTCAGTGTTTATTCTCAGATCACTTATTTGATTGGTTATGGTTTCCTTGGAATCCCATTCCTTCTGTTGGGTTCCATTCAGCATTCCCTTTGTGGTCTCCCTGACTTCCTTCAGCTCTTTGTTAATGGATTCCATGAATGCCTTTAGTGATCTTTGTTTATTCTCTTCCTGCTCTCTCAATTCCAGTATTACTCTTTGATTAGCTTCCTCCCATTCGTGGGATTCCTGTAGTTCTCTTTGAGTGGTCTCAGCCTGCTCATGCCATTCCTCCCTTTCTCTTTGAGTATTCTCAAGCTGCTCATGCAAATCATGTATCAGTTTTTGAGTAGCTTCCTCACGCCTATGATATTCCTGTATAAACTTTTGGATTGCCTCCTCTGTCTCCCTATCATGCTCATACAGAGTCCTTTGTATGCTTTCAATCTTTTGATTTATCATGTTTCCCAGCAGTGTTTGTAGAGCTATTTGGGAATTCTCCTCTGGATTATTCATTATCTGTTCTGTCCCCTGATTATCAAGATTGGGAATTGAGATACCCGGATTTGCCATTTTTCTTGTGTTTTTCCGGCTTACTCTGCCCATTTGAAATGAAAATAGAACCAGTTTTGTTCTAGAACACTATCTTAAGGCAAGCATCAACCCAAGTCTGAATTTGGACAGTCAATAGTCTACAGATACAATCTAGTTCAACCGATACCTCTATTCAACATCAAACAACTATAGGTTAATGGGCTATGAACCGCAAAGAAGAATTTGGAAGACCAGAAATTATTAGGGTTAGGGAGAGATGTGGGTAAAAAAGGAATAGAATGATATGGGGAGGCTTAGGGAGAGGTAACTAAGTCCTAATCTCAAAGCAGGAAATAGATTGGGTAGGATTAAAGTAGAGAGAGAGAGAAAAAAAAAAGAAGAAAGGGAACGGCAAAAGAAAAGAAACCAGAAAAAATAAAGGTAAAAATTAATAAAATTATGTAGAATCGATAACAATCTATTTAGATAAGAACGTGAATTTATTGAGATAAGGGGAGCGGTATAACGGAGATGTGCGTATATTGACCCAGCTTTGCATCCCTTAAATGAATCCTGTTTGATCGTGGTTTATGATTTTTTGGATGAATTGTTGAAGTCGATTGGCCAAAATTTTGTTCAGAAATTTTGCATCAATGTTCATCAAAGAAATGGGTCTATAAGTTCTCTTTTTTTATGAGTCCCTGACTGGTTTTGGAATGAGGGTTATGATGTCTTCATAGAGTCAGTTAGATAGTGTATTTTCTCTTTCAATTTCTTTGAGGGGCTATTGGTGTGAGCTCTTCTTTGAAGGCCTTATAAAATTCTGCTGCACATCTTTCTGGTCCTGGGCTTTTCTTAGATGGGACTGCTCTTATTGAAGTTTCTTCTCAATGTTTGATATGGGCATGTTAAAATGTTTTAACTCATCTTGGTTTAGTTTCTGCATGTCAATATTTGCAATGAAAAGGTCCATTTCTGCCAAGTTCTCAAACTTATTAGCATAGTTTTGAGAAGTATTCCCTTATAATGTTCTGAATCTTGGTTGTTTCTGTGGTGATGTTTCCGTTCTCATCTCTGAGTTTATTTATTTGGGTGAGTTTTCTTCTTTTTCTGATAAGATTTGCTAAGGGTCTGTCAATTTTGTTAATTTTTTCGAAGAACCAACTCATTCTTTTGTTGATTCTTTCTATGGTTTTTTTGGATCCTAATTCATTTAATTCTGATTTAATTTTAATTATTTCTTTCCATCTCCTGGATTAGGGTTTATCTTGCTGCTCTTTTTCATGGAGGTTCAGATGTCTCATTAAATCATTGGTTTTAGATCTCTCCAATTGATATAGGAACTCAATGCTATAATCTCGCCTCTCTGTACTGCCTTGGCTCTGTCCCAGAAGAGCTGGTAATTTGTGTGTTAATTTTTGTTGAATAGCATGAACATTTGAATTTCCTTTCTAATCTCTTCCCTGATCCACTGGTGATTCAACAGTGTGTTGTTCAGCATCCATGTGTTACAGGACTTTCTTTGGTGGTTTTTGGTGTTGAGTTCTAATTTCATTCCCTTGTTGTGTGAGCGAATGCAAGGTATAACTTCAATGTTTCTGAATTTGGACAAGATTGCTTTGTGACCTAAAATGTGGTCTATTTTGGAAAATGTTGTATGTACTGCAGAGAAAAACGTGTGTTCTGTTGCTGCTGGGTGAAATATTCGGTAGATGTCAGTTAAATCAACTTGATCTATGCAGTTGTTTAGATCAGCGGTTTTAGACTTGAGGTGAAGAGCTGAGGTACAATGCCCAGTCCCAGAGTTCAGGCCCCACAACCGACCAAAAAAATCCCTCTGCCACATCTGCCTTGCTTGCTTTGACTTCCCTTATGTTGGCATACTAGGAGGCCAGCATAGGATGAAGCTCCTGAAACCTTTTTGGATAGAAAAAGAAACCACTGAATGGGGAGTGAAGGGTGTTTTAGAAGAGATTGCGAGCTTAACAAAGGCAGGAGGGCTCATGGCTTCAGCCTCAGCTGTCTTCTGAATCATTACCCAGTTACCAGCTGTAATTTTTTGCTCCGAAATCAATGTGGCAAAATCTGCAATTCTTATTGACTCATCCACATACACAGACCTAGTTAGTCATCCAGAATGACTTAAAATGTAGATTTCCTAAATCAAAGAAATCTGTACCAGAGTAAATGGGCAGAAAGAACTTCATTTAATCAGGTTCAATTCGTTTTTACTTGCTTATAATTCAACTGGGAGAACAATATCAAACTAACCAAGCTTTCACAAAATCAAAATATCCAAGCAACTGCATTTTACAGGAAATAAATATTCACAGTACAAATCTGAATTTCTGAAGAGGTGGTGCTCTCAGAAAATAAGGAATTAGGGTTCAGGACACATTTCACAACAGCATCAAAATTAAATTCATTACCAATGGTGGCAAAAGTTGCTTACTCTCAGCATGTAAGCACATATCATTTTTTTCTAGTCCTTAGTAAATAAGATGGAATAGTTTGATTTCCCGTCTCAATTTCAATCTCCAAATTCACATTTTCTTCTAAAGAAGTCATTTATCTTACACACCTGACAATACAGAATATGTCTTCAAACCAGGGTCTTCTGGGCGTCTGGGAGCAAAATAGGAAGAGTGAAACAGGCTACAGGAAGCTTGATTGTTCAGGAATAAATCATGTTTGTACTTCTGCTTTTTCTTTTTAATTGTGAAAGTACCATACAGAGAGGTTACAATTACCTGAGCAAGGTAATGAGTACATTTCTTATCAAGCATTGTTGCCCTGGAAAGACTCGATGGCACAGCTAAGCTAGTTTGGGAGTGCTTGTCCTTTCCAGCACCCAGGTGGGAAGATGGTTAGTTGGGAGGGGAGAAATATCTTAGAGTTTCAGAAAAATGCAAAAGAATTGTCCATGGTTTTTCTTGTCAGAAAAGGAGCTTTAAATAAGGTACGTTTTTCTCTTCACAAAACAATTATACAGCAGTCACCTTCACTGTAATTCCCCCTTCTGTAGTTAGTTACTGCAGAGCACAAAGATGGCGCTAAGAGGGAGTTGAGTGGGTAGAGCCCAATTTACCTTACATTCAGTGTGTAATCAGCCCATGAAAGCTTAGGTGCATGATAGGGTGTGACCTTGACAGTGATTGTTTCCTCTTCCTCCCCTGCCATACCACCTGCATTTTTTGGCTTTAAAAGGGCTGCTCTCTGTTAATAAACGAGTTCTCTTCCTTCTTGACTTGGCTCCCCGCTGTGTCTGATTGTCCCCCAGCTGAGGGAGTGTGGAAAATGGGCAACCAACGCACTTACCTTTCCTCGGACCCCGTCTGTCTTTCGTGGGACGGACAAAACCCAACAAGTTACCTGTTCTCAACTGTGCTCTGAAAAGATTAATGGAAAAACATCTCATAATTTAAAAGAGACCACATTCACTTAATACCTTCATTTTGTTTTTTGGTTTCTTTTGGAGCTAAAGTTTCACTGTATATCTCTTTGATTATTTTCCTGCCTAGTCTTGTTTCCTGGAATTACAGGTATGCATTTACACATCCGTTTCACATTACTTTTTTTTACAGTATATTGTTACAATTTTTCTATTGTTATTAGTTACTGTTACAATTGTCTTACTGTACCTAATTTATACCTGAAGCTTCATTGTAGCTATATTTGTTTGGGTAAAAGCATAAAATGATCATCTTGGTATTTACAGTGTTGCTGATTGAGTATACTAAAAACAGCATAGGCTCCAGTCCCATATAGAAAATAGCATAGTATGTCATACAAAGTAAGTTAAACTTTAAATCACGTCAAGGTTATATCTATTACCAACATACATGTAACAGTATATAAATAGTTGCTATATTGAATGTTTGGGGAACATTTTTTCCTGAATATTTTAAATTTCTGGTTGATTGATCACCTACATGTGGAAATTCTGGATACTGAGGGTTAACTCTCTAAAGTACTTCATTGATTTCAGGTATCCACTTGAAATGTATATCCAGAGGCTAAACAGGAACTACTGTAAAGTTCAATATGAAACTTGAACCTCTTATTTTGCCATAAATATTCATCAAATAAAATGTGGATAAATTTGATTATGTACCTCTTCCTCCTCCTCCTTTTCTTCCTCTTCCTCCTACTTGCTCCTCTTTTTCCTCTCCTCCTTCTCCTCCTCCTCCTTCTCCTCTTCCTCCTCCTCTTCTTCTTCTTCTTCTTCTTCTTCTTCTTCTTCTTGTTCTTCTTGTTCTTCTTCTTCTTCTTCTTCTTCTTCTTCTTCTTCTTCTTCTTCTTCTTCTTCTTCTCCTTCTTCTCCTCCTCCTCCTCCTCCTCCTCCTCCTCCTCCTCCTCCTCCTCCTCCTCCTCCTCCTCCTCCTCTTCCTCCTCCTCTTCCTCCTCCTCCTCCTCTTCTTCTTCTTCCTCCTCCTCCTCCTCCTCTTCCTCCTCCTCCTCCTCCTCTTCCTCCTCCTCCTCCTCTTCTTCTTCTTCCTCCTCCTCCTCCTCCTCCTGCTCCTCCTCCTCCTTCTGCTTCTTGGCCAACACAGTTCTACATCCCAACCCTCTAGAGCTTCTAAAAACCTAATTTGAGAAATTCACAATGTTTAATAATCAACACAAATTTTCCTTTTCCTTTCTAGGCTCCAGAACAGGTAAAGGTGGAGTGGGGTATGAATGGGACAGTCACCTAGGGAAAATTTTGCTGATTATCATATTTTTTGTTCATATGGCATTTAAAAATATATTACCATATAATTTAAATCCTATTTTTAAAATTTCTTCATAGGAACAAAGAACAAATTTTTTTTTTCGTTTTTATGTATAAAGTTCACAATGCTGTCTCTATAAGTATCTTTTAAAACATTCTTTTGACATGACTTCTACAATCTCCATAGAGGCAAAACTGAAGTCTATATATTAAATATTCTAATCATAATATGAAATAATTAGGAAGGGCAAATCAATAGAAACAATGAAAACTATGTCAAACACAATGAACAGGACAATCACCCATCAAACAGATACTTTTCTTCTTTGAGAACAACAGTCTGAGAATGTGCAGAATTACTGAGAGGACAGTTTGAATTCAAAGGAAAGAGGAAAACCCTTAAAAATTGAAAGACAAACATGCACCAATATGTCATGCCTGTAATCCTAGATGATCAGGACGCTCATTAGTGGCTAAAAAAAGCAAGAATAAACCAGATAACATCAAATGATCACCTTTCATAATTTAAAGACATTATAACATAAGTGAAAATATATCCAACAGATACAGGGTACATATTTTTTAATGCTACAATGTTAATGCTACAAAGATCCTGAATCTTAAGTATTTTAATATCTTATAATTCTCTCTCTATATATTTCTTTGGGGTCCGGTCATGGGGCTTGAACTCTGGGCCTGGGCGCTGTCCCTCAACTCTTCAACTCAAGGCTAGTGCTCTACCTCTTGAGCCACAGCGCCACTTGCTGATTTTTTCTTTTGGCTTATGTGGTGCTGAGAAATGAAACCCAAGGTCTCAAGAATGCAAGGCAAGCGCTCTACAACTGAGCCACCTTCCCAGCCCCTAATTCTATATATGTTTTTCTGAATAGTATATTTCTTTTTCTTATTTGTGAAAATACTGTACAGAGGGGTTACAATTACATGAACAAAGTAATGAGTACATTTCTTATCAAGCATTGTTACCTCCTAATCTGTTTCCCTTTCACATCCATTCTCATCCCCCCACCACGTGTCCCCCTACCTCCCCCCAGGCCAAAGCGGTAAAGTTCATTTTTCAACATAACGACTTGTATACCTCATTGTTGCAATGGGTCCACCTGTATCCCTATTTAAACTGTTTGTTTTTTCCCTTCCCCTCCACAAATTATACCAACATCAAATACAGTGAAAACAGGGGTTATACTGTTGGGGAGGGGCATACCAAGCAACAAAGAAATCATCTTATAAATGTTAGAAACAATCACAAGAAAGAAAAATCATTTGAATACTTATATTGGGGTTCATTTCACCTAACATCAACTTATCTGACCATTTCTGCTTGTCTCAAAAATATACGTTATTGCAAATAAGGGAAACCATGGGACCTATGTTTCTTTGGCCTGGCTTACTTCACTTAATTTTTTTCCAAGTCTTTCCATTTCATAAGAAATGGGGCAATGTCTTTCTTTCTGATAGAGGAATAGAATTCCATTGTGTATACATACCATATTTTCTTAATCCATTCATCTACTAAGGGGCATCTGGGTTGGTTCCATTTCTTACCTATGGTAAATAATGCTGCAATAAACACACTCGTGCTGGAAGCTTTAAAATAATCATGTTTGTAACATTTGTGTAAATGCTCAAAAGTGGGATTGCTGGGAAATAGGGGAGCTCTATATGGAGTCTTTTGAGGAATATCCATACTACTTTCCAAAGTGGTTGAACAAGTTTACATGCCTACCAACAATGCAGTAGGGCTCCCTTCTGTCCACAGACCAACCTGCTGTTAGAATTCTTGATTATAGCCATACTAACTGGGGTGAGGTGGAATCTGAATGTTTTGATTTGCATTTATTTTATAGCTAGGGAGGTTGAACATTCCTTCATGTGTCTACTGGCCATCCTTCTTTCCTCTTCAGAGAAGTTTCTTTTTATGTCTTTAGACCACTTATTTATTGTGAGGATTTGCTGTTGGGACATTTATTTTTTGAGTTCCAGGTATATTTTAAATATGAGATGCCGCAGACCGGGTTCTGTCGGGACGACGGAGGACACCTAAGGGAGGAACCTGGAATAGGTGGGGAGATGGCAAACAGACAACTCACACACATTAGGAGTGGATGCTGAGTGCGATTTAATGCAGAGGATAACAAACTTTTATAGCAAAAGTCTCCATGAGGAAGGGCAAAAGGTTACACAATCTTGCTGCAGGGCTTCTTTCTTGGGTGGTCACCAGCTGGTCACCTGATAGGCACTTGTTTCCGGCTTATCTCTAAGAAATATAATGGGTTTCGATGTTTTGTCATCAACTAATCATTACCTTATTTCTATAGAGGCCTTAACTGTCCCATAAGATCTTTCCTGTTCTTTCCTCAATAGCAAGGTCACCGAGGCCTACATCTAGCAAGTCTTTTAGTAAATGAAAGAGAGTAACAAGAAGTTCTTTCTCCTAAGTAGTTATCTCAGCAATTGCCATACATTCCTTCTGTTCTAGCTGAGCCTACAGCTTCTTGTAAATCTCTTACAAACAATTCCTTCTGCTGAAATGACATCATGAAACCCCCAATATTTACTTATGACTTGTCTACTAGCCTCCATAAGAGGGGTTTTAGGTTAGCACTTAACTTTGGTGAGTTAGTCATATTTTTAAGACACTCATCAGATATTGGAGTCGTCAACACTCTTAAGAAAGAGCTTTGAATAATGGAACGTTGACAATGAGCAAGTACAAAGAGCAGTAGAAGCAGTAAAAGATTAATGGGCACTCTTATGCAGTGAAGAAAGGCAGAAACACATCTTTTCCCAGGGGGTTTTCCAGCCTTTTCCCAGGAGTAGGCCTCTTAGAAGCCCTATTCTCCGAGGTAGACTTCGGTGAAGTCCCAAAACTTGGAGATAGGTTTCTGTAAAGCCCCATTCTCTGAGGTAGACTTCGATGAAGTCCCAAAACTCAGAGACAGGTCTCGAAGCCCCTATCATGGTCTGATAGATGGTTTCCCATGCTAAGCAGACTCTACTGGGGTCGGCGTGGCAATGAGACCCTGGTCCATTGTATGGCTAGTGAAGATCTTCTCCCAATCTTTGGGCTTTCTATTGATCTTGCTAGCTTCATCCTTTGCCAGGTAGAAACTCTGAAATTTCATGCAATCCCATTTGTCCGACCTTTCTTTGATTTGCTGTGTTTCTGGGTCTCTTTTAAGAAAATTTCGGCCTGTGCAAGGAGACTTAGAGTTTTTCCAATTCCATCCTGTAATGTTTTCAGAGTGTCTGCTTTGACTCCAGGTCTTTCATCCATTTGGAGTTGATTCGTTTGCGGAGTGATATATAAGGATCTAGCTTTAATTTTCTACAAGTGATTAACCAATTTTGCCAGCACCATTTACTGAAGAGGCTGTCTTTTTTCCATTCTAATTTTTAACTCCCTTATCAAAGATAAGATGGCTATAGGTCTGTAGGTTCATTTCTGGATTTTCAATTATATTCCATTGTTCCTGAAGTCTGTTCTTGTGTCAGTATCAAGCTGTTTTGATTACAATGATGTTGTAGTAGTGTTTGAAATATGGTACTGATATTCTTCCAGCACTTTTCTTTCTGTTTTTGATCATTTTTGCTATTTGGGGTCTTTTATTGCTCCCTATGAATTTTTGGATTGCTTCTTCTACTTCTTTGAAGAATGAGGTTGGGATATTGATAGGTATCGCTTTGAATTTGTAGATAGCCTTGGCAACTACTGCCATTTTCACGATGTGGATCCTTCCAATTCAGGAGCATGGGAGGTTTTTCCATTTTCTAAGAGCTGTTTTGATTTTCTTTTTCAGGTTTTGAAAGTTTTCATCAGCCGGGCACTGGTGGCTCACACCTGTAATCCTAGCTATTCAGGAGGCTGAGATCCGAGGATCATGGTTCAAAGCTAACCAGGAAAGGAAAGTCTATGAGACTCTTATCTCGAATAAACCACAAGAAAACTGGAAGTGGTGCTCTGCCTCAAGTGATAGAGCGCTCGCCTTGAGCTAAAGACTTGTGGGACAGCACCCAGGCCCAGAGTTCAAGACCCATGACTGACAAAAAACAAAAAAGTTTCCATCAAAAAGATCATTCAGTTTTTGGTTAATTCCTAGGTGTTTTATTTTTTGGGGGGATTATTATAGATGGAGTCGTATTCCTGGTTTCAGCCACACTTTTCTCATTGTTGGATTAGAGAAAAGCTATAGTCTTTGAGGGTTAATTTTACAACCGCCTACTTTGCCAAAGTTTTGAATCACTATGAGTAATTTGGGAGTGGAGTCCATGGGATTCTTTAAATACAAGATCATGTCATCTACAAAGAGGGAGAGTTTTATTCATCTTTCCCTATTTGGATCAATTCTATGTTTGCATCTAGTCTTATTGTTCTTATTGTTTTAGCTTGGCATTCTAATGCTAAATTGAAAAAAAACTGGAGAGAGTGGACATCCTTGTCCCCTTCTCTTTTTTTATTGTGAAAATAATTTACAGAGGAGTTACAATTACATGGGCAAGATAATGAATACATTTCTTCTCAAGCATTGTAGACTCCTCTTTTGTTTCCCATTCCCAGCCCTTCCCATCCTCCCCCCGCCCCCACCCAATCCTCCCCCCACCCCCCCGCACCAAAGTTGTAAAGTTCGTTTTCGACAAACTACTTGTACATCTCATTGTTGCAATGGGTCCAACTGTATCCCTATTTAAAACGATTTTTACCCCTTCCCCTCCACAAATTATACCGACACCAAATACAGTGAAAGCAGGGGTCATACTGTGGGGGAGTGACATACAAACAACAAAGAAATAATCTTACAAATGTGTTAGAAAAATTGCATGAAAGAGCAGGGGTCCTGGTGTCTCACGCCTGTAATCCTAGCTACTCAGAAGGCTGAGATCGGAGGATCGCGGTTCAAAGCCAGCCCAGGCAGGAGAGACCGTGAGACTCCTATCTCCAATAAACCACCAGAAAACCGGAAGTGGCGCTGTAGCTCAAGTGGTAGAGCACTCGCCTTGAGCTGAAGAGCTGAGGGACAGCGCCCAAGCCCAGAGTTCAAGCCCCACGACCAACAACAACAAAAAAAATTGCATGAAAGAAAAACTAACATTGGAATACATATCTTCAGGTTCATTTCCCTAACATCAAATTATCTGACCTTTTTGCTTGACTCAGACATATATAGATATTGCTAATAAGGGAAACCAAGGGACCTATGTTTCTTTGGGCGTGGCTTACTTCACTTAATATAATTTTTTCCAAGCCTTTCCATTTCCTAACAAATGGGGCAATGTCATTCTTTCTGATGGAGGCATACAATTCCATTGTGTATATACACCACATTTTCTTGATCCATTCATCTACTGAGGGCCTTCTACTGAGGTTCGATATCTTAGATACAGTAAATAATGCTGCAATAAACATAGTCGTGCTTGTAGCTTTATTGTGGTCTTGTTTGTGAACATTTGGGTAAATGCCGCACAGGCCACAATTTTCTTAATAGAGACCAAGAAACACAACAAATCAAAGAAAGGTAGGCCAAATGGGATTGCATGAAATTGCAGAGCTTCTGCATGGCAAAGGACATAGCCAGCAAGACCAATAGAATGCCCACGGATTGGAAGAAGATCTTATCTAGCCATACAATGGACAAGGGTCTCATATCTAAAATATATTTGGAACTCTAAAAATTAAATCCCCCAACAACAAATCCTCAAAGAAACAACTGCCCAATAAATAAGTGGGCTAAAGTCGTAAAAAGAAACTTCTCTTAAAGAAGAAAGAAGGATGGCCAATAGGCACATGAAGAAATGCTCAACCTCCGTAGCTATAAAAACATGCAAATCAAAACATCATTGAGATACCACCTCACTCCAGTTAGAATGACTAAAATCAAGAACTCTAATAACAACAGATGCTTGAAGGGGTGTGGAAACCTCACTGCATTGTTGGTGGGAGTGTAAATTTGTTCAACCACTTTGGAAAGTAGTATGGAGGTTCCTCAAAAGACTCCACATAGAGCTTTCCTATGACCCAGCAATCCGTTGTCCCCTTTTTGCTTTAAGAGGAAATAGGTTTAGTTTTTAATCATTAAGTATAATGCTGGCTGTAGGTTTGTCATATACAGCCTTTATTCTACTGAGGAATGGTCCCTGGATTCATAATTTTTCCAGAGCCTTCATAGTCAAGATAACTCTCCCTCTCCATTTCCACATCCCTCTATTCCTATTTTTACCCACATATCTCCCTTAACGTAATAATGTCTGCTTTGCCAAATTCTTCTTTGCAGTTTGCAGCACGCTAATACATAGTTGTTTGATGTTGAATAGATATATCTGTTGAACTAGATTGTATCTGCAGTCGTTTTACTATGCAACTACAAGCTTTGGTTGATGCTTGCCTCAAGATAGTGTCCTAGCACAAAACTGGTGTTACATTCATCCCAAATGGGCAGAATAAACCTGAAAAACACAAGAAAAATGGTAAGTCCGGGTATCTCAAATCCCACTCATGGTAATCAGAGACAGAACAGAAAATGAATAATCCAGAGGAGAGTTCCAAAAAAGCTCTACAAACACTAATGGTAAACATGGTAAATGAAAAGATTGAAAGGCTGCAAAGATTTTGTGTGAGCGTGAAAGGGAGTGAGAGAAGACAAACCAAAGGTCAATACACTAATATCATGAGCCTGAGGAAGCTACTCAAAGATTGATACAGGAATTGTATGAGCAGCTTGAGAACACTCAAAGAGAAATAAAAGAATGGTGTGAGCAGGCTGAGAAAAGTCAAAGAGATAGACAGCAATTGTGGGAGCTGGTATAGAAGAGACAAAGAGAAAGTCAGGAGTGGTGTTAGGAGGCTGAGAACACTCAAAGAGAACTACAGGAATTGAGTGAACATAAGGAAGGTAATCAAAGAGTAATAGAGGAATTGAGAGAGCAGGATGAGAATACACAAATATGCCTAAAAGATTCCATGGAATCCATAAACAGAGAGCTGAAAGAAGTCAGGAGGCCCACAAAGGGAATGCAGACTTGAACCCAACAGAAGGAATGGGAGTCCAAGGAAACCATAACCAATCAACTAAGTGATTTGAGAATAAATACTGAACACTAAATTAAGGAAGTAAAGAAGTTCACACAAGATCTAAAACAAAGCTTCAACAAAGAATTGGAAGCCATCAAAGCCAACCAACTAGAAGGAAAAGAAATAAATAACAAAGTAGAAGGTCTTGATAGTAGATAGAATCTCGGGGATTGAAGACAGCCTAGATATTATAGAGGAAGAACATACAACCATTCAAGAAAAATCCAAGAAATATGATAGATCAATTCAACACATGGAAGACACAATCAGAAGGCCTAATCTGAGGATAATGGGTGTAGAGGAACACCTAAAAACAGAAGTTAATGGTCTAGGAAATTTGTTTAACAGGATCCTAGCAGAGATCTTCCCAAACATGCAAAAGGATAGGCCCATTAAGTTACAAGAAGCTTTTAGAAATACAAATAGACCTGGCCAAAACAGGACATCCCACTCTCACAGTATAATTATCTCAGGATCAATTCAGACCAAGGAAAAGATCCTTAAAGCTGTCAAAGAGAAAAGATCAATCACCTATAAAGGGAAACGAATTAGAATCACCTCAGATTACTCAGCAGAGATAATTAAAGCAAGAAGAGCTTAGAATGATGTATGCCATGCCCTAATGACAAACAAATGTCAACCAAGAATACTATACCCAGCTAAACTCTCGTTCATAACCTAAGGTCAAAGAAAGTCCTTCCATAGCAAAGAAAAATTGAAACAATTTATCTCCACCAAACCAGCCCTACAAAAGATTCTTAAAGATGTCCTGCACATAGAAAACCAACAAGACCACAATAATGGCCAAGAAACTAAACCCAAACTGAGAATCCAAGAAGCATAGGAAGAACTCAGTTGCCTCATCCCCCAAGAAGGTGGATAAAATGGCAGGAACTCCCTAATACCTCTCAGTCCTATCTCTTAACATTAACGGACTCAACTCTTAAATTAAGTGACATAGACTGTCTAGTTCGATTAAAAAGCAAGATCCTTCCATCTGCTGCCTTCAGGATTCACTTTTGCCCAAAAAAACAAAAACATTTTCAATATGAAAGTCTGGAACAAAATCTACCAAGCAAACGGCCCCCATTACCAAGTTGGAGTTGCAATACTAATATCAGATAAAATAGACTTCAAATTAAAACTAGTGAGAAGAGATAAAGAAGGTCACTACACACTAATTAAGGGATATCTCCTTCTGGAGGATATTACAATGCTAAATATATTTTCACCAAACAATGGAGCACCCAAATTTATCCAAGAAACACTACTTTCCCTCTGATCCCACATTGTTGGGGACGTTAACACACCACGTTCCCCTCTAGATAGATCAACTCAGCAAAAACTCAAAAGAGAAACTGCGGACCTAAACAACTGCATAGATCAATTAGATTTAACAGACACCTACAGAATATTTCAACAAGCAGCATCAAAATGCATGGTTTTCTCAGCAACACATGGAAAATTTTCCAAAATAGACCACATTTTAGGCAACAAAGCAAATTTGTCCAAATTCAGGTACATTGAATTTATACCTTGTATTCTCTCAGAACACAAGGGAATAAAATTAGAACTCAGCATTAAAAACCACCAAAGAGTGTCCTGTAATTACGCAAGGAGCTGGAACAACACACTGCTGAATCACGATTGGTTCATGGAATAGATTAGAAAGGAAATTCAACTGTTCATGTTATTCAACAAAAATGAGCACACAAACTACCAGCTCCTCTGTGAAATAGCAAAGGCAGTACTCAGAGGCAAGTCTATAGCTGTCAGTTCTTACATCAACAAATTGGAGAGATCTGACACCAACAATTTAATGAGACATCTGAGCCTCCTTGCAAAAGAGCTGTAAAATAAACCCCAATCCAGTAGATGGAAACAATAATTAAAATTAAATCAGAATTAAATGAATTAGAATAAAAAAAAAACACAGAAAGAATCAACACAACAAAATTGGTTTTTCGAAAAAAATCAACAAAATTGAGAGACACTTAGCAAATCTTATCAGAAAAAGAAGAGAACACACCCATAATAAGTTTTATAATTTAGGTCAGGTGGTAGGAAAGGAAGTGGAAAACAATATTACATCCAGTAAAGCTGACATTCCTATTACATCACTAAGGCAGTAGTGTTAAGACCTGCAGGACTCATAGGGTTGTTGCATGTGACATTACTATGTAAAACACTATTAACGATCATCTCAGACATCCATAACATTCTGCTTCCATTTTCAAGGTCAAGAGCCAAATATCTATGACTTTTTATTAATTGGGTGTGTTTCCTAGGAAGGAAGAAGGAGGATTTGGTAGGTGATGATGGAAAAATATGCATATTAGCTCCCTGTCCAAATTTTTTGCAGTTTTATTTATTTTTCTTCTTTATATTATTTTTTTTATTGTGAAAATACTGTACAGAGGGGTTACAATTACATGGGCAAGATAATGAGTACATTTCTTATCAAGCATTGTAGCCTCCTCCTTTGATTCCCCTTTCCATCCTTTCCCATCCTCTCCCCGTCCCCCCACCCAATTCTCCCTGCTACCCCCCACAACCAAATCTGTAAAGTTCATTTTTCGACATAACGACTTGTACATCTCATTGTTGCAATGGGTCCACCTGTATCCCTATTTAAATGATTTTTTGCATTTTTAAAAAGTGCTACTGATTAACTCACACTTACATCTAATTGACTTGCTGTCTGCACAAGATGCATATAAATGAAGATATTTATTCTGGTGGATACTCACATATATTAACAAAATCCATTTCTGGAAAATAAAAGATACTAGGTAAGAAATTATAAAGTATTGTCTATAAAATAGTTTATTTTCTTGGAGAACAAAAGGTAGTATTGAAATGATTAGTCCAGATTTCTTCGAGATTTTTTGCTGTCTTAGTATCAAAATGTTCTCTAATTCCTGTAACATTCAAGCATAAAAAATATGATTTGAAGATCTCAGTAGTTTTAGAAACAAAGGTACATAATACCTTCCTTCCTGCAGAGACATGTTAGCACAAGTATGATTGATTTTATTATAGATCTCTTTTTTCTCCTTATCTCATGTATTGCATATCTTGGTATATTACTCTATGTCTTGCATCAGCTTCTGTAGGTGGGATTTACCTCTACCTGCAATGTCAAAATGGGTTATGTGACTTACTTCAGCTTACAAAAGTGAACCAGAATTAGAGAAAGACTATTTCTAGGGGAAGATTTCTATCTCGTTGTCTGTGTCTAAAAGCTGACTTGTTTTCCCTTAGCCATAAAAATAGCATATTTCAGAGGGAGTCTTCCTTCAATTTATATACTGGAAGAACATAGCATGTGAAATTGAAGCAAAACTGAAATACAGCCTCATACATATGACACAAGCAGAATTAAGCTAATATTAGAATGTGATATTAAGATGTTAGTTTCTTACCATCCTTGTATAGCATTATGATAGTTGACTATAGCACACCAGAATTTAACATATCCTAACCAAGAACTTAACAAATAGATAACATTTCCTGTTGGAAATTATTACAATATTTTATAAATAAGCATTCTCCATGTGATCACTTGTAGGATTATCTTTCCTATAGATGGGTTTAATCACTCTAGAGCACTGTATCTAATATCCATTATCATTATCCAGACCTTGTGATTGTGATGAGGAAGAATAAAATATCTACATTTCTTCTGCTCTTTTCCTCTTCTCCTATTTCTAGTGTGAATTCTCATCCTTTCTCCAAATTCTATTAATAAAGGAAGAATTACACATTGTGGATATCAAGCAAAAGGCTTCAAATCAAGAATTTCATTCTTTCAGAAACAGAGGAAGTAAATCAGAGTGGCTCAAGGAAGAATAAAAATATGATTTTTTTCCCTTTCTGGCTTTCACCTTAGAGTCTGAACATGACTCTAAAAATATCTAATAAACCATTTCCCTTGACTAATTTTTTAAAAATATAGTTTTTTAAATAAATGATAAATTAAAAATAAATAATAATTTGTTGTTTGTTTTTGGGAAGCATGAACTAAGACTGCATTAACAATGTGTGAGTTGAGAGACTAAATTATATCAGAATCGTACATAATGAAAAATAGACCATTTTAAGATAAAAAGCTTGTAGATACATTTTTAATGTGATATACCCTCAAAGTCATGTATTTTCTTCTTTTCCTCTCCATGCTGATTCAACTTCAATAAGCAGTTCATGTAATTCAAATGGCTGCCTTTTTTTTCAAAAATAGATTAGACCCAAAAAAGTTAGAAAAAGAGAACCAATATTGGGTGATGCATTTTTTAAAAATAGCAGTCAAATAAATATTAACCATAATTTCAAAATAATAACATTCAAATGCTCTTGAAAAGAGAAGATTGTATGCAGAATATATAAAAAGTGATAGTGCCAGAACTGCTTCAGGCATTTAGGATTTCTAGTACATGACAATGTTTTAATCAGGATTAATTGCTTTTAGGGACTAAATTTTTTCTAGTTATATTTCACTGAAGAAATATGTTGTTCAGGTTAATGAAAGGAAAACAGGTTATAGTAGAAAGAATGCTAAACACTCATTGTACATAGCAAAATACCTTTACAGAATATCTGTCTTTCCCACATACCTAATCCTTCCAATGTAGATTTGCATTATATATATGTTGGTAAAATAATAACCTCTCATTAGCCAAGGAGCACAAATTTGAATAGTTATCATTTGGGAGAAGTATACTGAAATGTGTAGTTACAAGTCTCAGGTATAGTTCAAAAGGGACATGATTAGGTAAGAACCACCAGAAAGATGTAAAGATGCTACATTAGAAGATAAAGGAAAAAATAACAACCTAGATTCTGAATTTCTGGGAAGCAGAACAGGAGATAAATGCCTTTTCCACTAGAATCATTTGAAAAATATTTTAGCTCAGTGGGTGTCTCTATTTTAATCTAGTGAGACTTCTTTTAGATTTCTGTCCTTTAGAACTGTAAAATGGTAAATACGGATTATTTAAGCCAAATAACTTGTAGAAATACTTCACAGCAGATTTGGTTTAGTAAATTAATTCAACTACAGCCTTTTCCCAATGAAACTACAGGGACACCACATTTCCTAATTTCTGAGAATATGAAAAAATTGCCACCAGCTTAGCACACATGTATGATGTACATACTACTAAGGGCCTTGCATTAATGAAGTCTTGAAATACTAAATAATATCTAAATAAGAAGCTCCCTATCTTTATTTTCACATTTGGGGATCACTAAGTACCAAAGTTATGTAGAAGGCTAGGGTAAGAATATCGAAATTAAATCTGTTTGCTAATATTATAAAGATAATTTATGTCATGTTGAGTTAGAGTTTCTAAAGTAAAAAAGGTAAAACAGAAACAGAGAAATTAGAGAATCCAGTAAAGTTATAGTCATCCCAGGATGGTATAGAATATTATAGCAACACTAGATGGTGAAAAAGAAGATAACAAAAATGAGTCCCCTGGAACAATGCGAAACAAAATTTACACCACAGATTGTAATATAGCTAGAAAATAGTTTCCTCTATGCTGTCTTTGATATTTTAGGTTTGTTTTCACAGCAACTTTCACCTCTTAGGAAATGACCCTTTATTAATACACAAGGCTTTGCAGCTTATAACCCAGAAACAAATGCTTCTAAATTTAAACAAGCATGATACTAAGTGTAACCCAGTCTACAGCTGATAAATAAGAATGATCTTCAGGAATAGTCAAAAAATCTTGAAATTTTTCATACCTTTCCGCTTCTCCAACATGAGAAGTCCTAGTCAAGATATGTAAAATATTAATAAAGGATTTTTATATTTTTTATTGTTCACTCCAAAGCAAATACACTTTCCTCTTTTCAAGCCAGACTTTGGAAGAGTCAAACCCTCACGATTATTTTATAGACAAAAGATTACTGCTTTGGGTTAGGTGTTTTCCTGCTTTAGGGTGTTGCTCTCTATTATTCTGGCAACTCCATAGAAAAACAAGATAAATCCATTATGCTTATACTGAATTGTTCAAAGTCAAGATGTCTTCAAACACAGTTTTCTGTTACCTTCTTCACTGCTAATTAAACTTTAATTATTGCACTTTAAATGCAACAAAAACGTGTTACTTTACTGTATATTCTCATTGAAACTGGTGACTACAGGAGTGTCTGTGATTGCTTTTTTAATTGTGTTCAAGTATTTTCCTTATTGCCTTTGTTGCAGTCTTCTAGTCAGGAACAGAGGGTTACCCAAAAAGATCTTCCTAAGATATAACATGTTAGGCAGAAAAAAGTAGATGTATAATTAAAGATTTTCATCTCTTAAGAGACTGCAAAGCCCAGAAGACATTTTGCTATTACTGGCATGGTTAAGATGACTTGAATGTTTTGGATCTTAAACTAAGTGAAATTCATGTAAAATGTTACAGTTGTTCCAAAAAATGATTATAGCTTATACTTTTCTTCTCCAACCAGATGAAAACTCTGATAAGGTTGGAGGTTATATCGATTTTATGGTAGAAGGGTTAATGTTAAAAAGCCAAGGGAAATTCCTAAAACAGCACTGCCTATCACATATCATTTAATTATTCTTATGGTATATAAGTATATAAACATACAAATATGAATTGAGTGACAAATATGTGATTTACAGAATTCAATGACAACTAAGTCCAGAAAAACCTCCTCTATATTTATATAAAGTAGTATATCTAGTGAGGATTTAAAATTTTTTAGAATACATATTTTAACATTTATGTCAAAATATTTATTTTAACTGTTTATTTTTAGTCAGTTGTGGTGCTTGAAATCTGGGCCTGGACATTGTCTCTCAGCTCTTTAGCTCAAGACTAGTGCTGTACCCCTTGAGCCACTGTCAGTTTTTTGGTGACTCATTGGAGATAAGAGGGTCGTCGACTTTACTGCCTAGGCTGGCTTTGAACCATGATTCTAAGCTCTCAGCCTCCTTACTAGCTAGGGTTACAAGCATGAGCTACTGGCTCCTAGATATATAATTATTTTTTACATATTTATAAATTATTGAGTGGTAATCCCATTTATTTATATTGTGTAATGATAAGCTCCATCATATCCATTAATTTCTGCATGTAACAATTCTTTTTAGTGAGAATGCACTAAAACGTATCTTCTGGGTATGATGAAATATCTATTCTTAACTATAATAACTTTGATTCTTGTGGTATACAATTAATATATTTACTTTTACTCAAAGAAGTCTGCTAATTTAAGTTAAATAAAACATGATTTGTAAAGTGAAAGTAATTTATGGTTTCATTGATTGTTTTAAGAAAACAATTATGCCTTTCGTTTTCAAATATATTTCTGTGGGAATGTTTGATACTCATTGACTTAACTGTTAAAATTAATAACAGTTATATTATATCAAGTTGATTCAAACTTGTATTTGAAAATTGCACACTTAACACAAATATACTTCCACTTTCCTCTACCACATAATTAAAATAACAGTAAAGCAAAGATTGGTGTTAGCCATTCATGAGTATAATTCTAGAACTCAGGAGGCTGAGACCTGAATATTTTAGTTCAAAGTCAGTCCAAACAGACAAAAATGTGAACACTTATCTCAAATTATCCAGCAAGAAACAGAAGGTGAGCATGTGACTCAAGGATAGAGTGTCAACAGCCATGAGCAAAAAATACAAGGGAGACCATTAAACATCGAGTTCAAGCCCTAAAAATGACATATACACACAAGACAAAAACAAAATGTACTATGATTATCAATAATGAAGACAAAATAGTAAAAATGATCCTGAGAAAGGTGTAAACATCTGGAAGACAGAAATCATTTGACAGAATTTTGATTCATGAGAGGGAAAAATCAAAGCCTCATTTGTACAATCTCATTGTAGTTATTTGCGTTGAAACCTGGCTACTGGGTAACATGTGAAAGAGTAGATTGGACATACCTGACATAGGAGAAATTGCCTTTGACTATGAACCATCCCACTCTGCAAAAATTTAAAATCGTGTTTGTTAATTTAAATAAAACTTATTGTTAGAGACTGTTTGGTCCACACAGACTGAGATCCTGATTTTGAGGCTTCAGATCAGTGCTTTTTTTTATAACCACTCCTGTTTTACCCCCCTTCCCTTGTGCAGCTATACATTACTTAGCTGGCACCAAACCAAGTCTTTGAACTAGACACCCGTTCCTTAATCCCTCCCTTTCTCCAGCTACAACTCATTTCACATACTATCTCTGTCTTAGCATTAGTTGTTTTCTGACTAATTCCCATCAGAAATCACTTATATTCATGTAAACCCACTATAAATAACCTAGTTAGAAAAGGGAGAAAGTGTTTAACATTGTCTGAGGCTCTCATCTGTAGGTTTGCTCCCTAATAAATCTGTGCTACACTATCTCTTTTTTTCATTGCTTTTGAGCCTGACAAATGATTGATTTGGTTTGATGTAATCCCATTTATCCAGACTTACTTTGGAAATTTTGACCTATGCTAAGGAGCCCCCATGTTTCCCCTAACTCTTCCTGTAAGATTCCTAAGGCATCTGGACTTACATTGAGCTCTTCAATCCATTTGGAATTGATTCTGGTGCAGGAGGATATAAAATGATCTAATTTCAGTTTTCTGTGTACAGCCAGATAAACCAATTTTTTGAAGAGGCTGTTTTTCTTCCATCCTGTGTTTCTGGCTTCCTTATCAAAGACTATGTGCCTATAGGAGTGGATTCATTTCTGGATCTTCAATTCTGTTGTATTGATGGAATTCTGTGCTTCCATGGGAAAGAATGGCATTACCCCATTCTGAAGAAATGGAAAGACTGGGGGAAAAATGGTATTAAGTGAAATAAGCCAGATCCAATTAAATATATGCTGCATGGTTTTCCTCTTTTCTGATAACTAGATATGCCCATAAATCTACATGTAAATCCAATAGATAGTAAAACACAAATAATTACACTTGGATATGATTAACAGCACTCTAAGCATTCACATGGCAAGAACAAGGGACGCTTTTCTTAGGAGAGGATCACAATGGCTCAATTGCTATGTGCATATGACCAGACAAATGTGGCTTATTGCAATGAACTCTAAGAATCAATCATATATATGAAATACATATATCTGTATATAATTTTTAAAGATGTCACAAATAACTGACTTCTCTGTAAACTCAAAAGCAAAATTCTAAGTTTAGAAGATAAAATTGAGGAGTTTTCAACATAAATTAAAACACATAGGGGAAAAAGTGGGAGAAAATATAAGATGAAAAGTATAATAGCTAACTATTGAAGAATTCATAAACAATTTTCAAAACTATACAAAAGAGCTTGGGTACAGCTAATTTGTAGAACTAGACTGATATGTACAAAGCCATGATTTCAATCTCCAAACCTAAAGGTCGAATAATAAGTTAAAAAATAGTAATAATACAATATTTACTTGAAATAAATGCTTTTATATTAGAGAGGCCTGAATCATAAAACAGTAAACAAAATACTTTCAATTCTTGTATCCAATGAGATGAAACCAAGAATGAAGAACAAATAGTTTCTTTTTATCCATTCCTTTCATTTTCTGTTTTCTTCTTTTCTTTTTCCTTTGGCACTACTGGTGCTTGAAATTGTTAAGGCTCTAACCACTTTAGGTTATTTTTCAGGCCAAGCCTCCCTTGAGCAATGATCTCTTACCTATGGCTTCCACATCGTGAGATAATAGGAAAATTACACTATATCTAGCTTTCTTTGTTTTTGTAGTTTTTTTATGATTTTTTTTGTCAAAACTGTCCATGATATCAGACTTCTAAATCTCTGCCTCCTAATTAGCAAGGTAAGTTTGGGAGCAGACTAGATTTTAATGTAAACATTCAATATTTACTTCTGTTTTCTAGATATCATTAAATTATATTGAGGTTAGTATGGATCTTTATGATGTTGTAAGAACACACATAATTCCCTAGAAACCTTTTTCCAATTTATTTAAATATTTCTATTATACATCACAAATATGACATTAATATTTCACAAGTACCTAACGGAGACTTCAGTTACTTTATTTTGTGATATATTAACCCCAATATAATTTTATCAAGTCTATATGAATATACAATATTTGCAGATACATTATTTAGAGAATTAATTCATATAGTTTACTTTTAATATTTTTGGGTAAGTACTTGGTTTCAAATTCAGAGCCTTGCATTTGCCAGACAGGCACTTTACCGCTTGAATCATGCCACATCAAGCAATTTTTGCTTTGATTGTTTTTGATATAGAATCTTGCATTGTTTATTCCTATGCTACCTATATACTGAACTTCCTAGTTGTATGTCCAGTAATAGGTAGGATAATATCCATACATTGACACACCCAGATTTTATTGATTGAGATGGAGATCTCTTGTATGTTTTCCAGTTAGACCTTGAACTGCGACTATCCACGTTTCTATTTTCAGAGTAGCTAGGATTATAGGTATAAACCACCTCATTTGGCTTTTATTATTTATGTTTACGAAAAGTCTGAAAGTATGAGAAAATCATCTAGGGTTTACTGCCATACCCAGATTCTAGGTTATACATTTGTTTGTTCTTTCACAAACTGTTTTGTGACAAACTGTTTTATATAGCGATATGGCACAACAATAATGCAAATATATATTGCTAATGTCATTTCAAACAGCTGTGATGATCTAATTTGTACGTGCGGATTTGTTTCCTGGGAAAACATCTTGAGTACATAGGCCAAAAATTTGATATTCCTAACAAGCAAAAATTTGCTTCCATTATGATCAGCAGTTTGCAAAGAGTGGTTCCATGCCTGTAGAGGAGACTGGTCACAGGGGAATTCCCTGCTGTGACCCTAAAATAAATCTGCTCTTTTCAAACTAGCAGAATGGTAAAAATTTGTCAAAATTATTATATGGGAACTTTCTTGATCTGATAAAGAGTACTGCATTAGAATGAAAGTATTCCCAGTTGCTCTGAAATCAGGCAAAAATGTCATCCATTTCTATTCAAACACATTGCAGGCATTTTTGCTAATATAATGAAGCAAAATACAAAATTCTTGTCAAATAGCTTTTATTCATATTATATAAAGAACTCTTAAATACATGAATCATACAATAAATAACCCAATTAAGCAGATACATAGAGAAGGCAAATAAGCACATCAAAAAACCATACATTACAATACTGTTGTAGAAATTCTTCCAAATGGGTTCAGATAATGCTTTCTGCAATGTAAGGAATGTTAATAATTTCACTATCTTGGAATTAAAAATAATAATTTAAAGGGAAATACATAAAGAACTTCAGAATTCATGGAATTCTTGTTTCATGTTCTGTGCATAATACTTCACAAAAGGTATATTTTTTGGTGGGGGGGTTCCTTTCGTGGGCCCTGAACTCTGGGATTGGGCGCTGCCCCTCACCTCTTTAGCTCAAGGCTAGTGCTCTACCACTTGAGCCACATGCCACTTCCAGATTTTTTTCTTTTTGCTTATGTGGTGCTGACGAATCGAACCCAGGGCCTCAGGCATGCAAGGCAAGTGCTCTACCACTGACCCACCTTCCCAAGGTATATTTTTTAATTCTAGAAAACACTAATATTTTTATCTGTTTACAGGAAAAACAACAACACATGACAACTCTAAGAAACATGTCCAATGTCACCCAGCTAGCACAAGAGTTTTAGATATTAGTATAGTCATGGGGTTTCCAAATCATGAATTGAATCTGAGCCATGGATTCTGGTTCTGCTCAGTCTCAATTGTCATTTACACATCAGCCTTCAGGAACATACCAACTCTCCTCGTGCCTCCATTTCTGCGTTTTTAAAATGAAGATAACATTCTTCCAACCCTAGATGATGAGATAGGTAACACCATCAGATGACACAGAACACATATTTGCATTATTGTGATTTATCCTACAATTGTTGAATAGTTTTTATAAAAATCTATGAAAAAATTATCTTGCAGCTTTTATAAAAATCTCAACAACTCACAATAAAACATATTAAAAAAATATCTCAACCATAATTTTATTGGCTTAACACCTTGCTTGAAAGTGTATCCCAAATACCAACAGAATTTACCGTATTTTTTCAAGTTGATAAATCAACTCAATCCTCCTCTTCTCTTAAGAAATAAATCCTCGGGCTGCGAAGGTGGCTCAGTGGTAGAGCGCTTGCCTTGAATGCTCAAGGCCCTGGGTTCGATTCCTCAGCACCACATAAGCAAAAAGAAAAAAGCCGGAAGTGGCGCTGTGGCTCAAGTGGTAGAGCGCTAGCCTTGAGCTGAAGAGCTGAGGGACAGTGCCCAGGCCCAGAGTTCAGGCCCCATGACCGGACCCAAAAAAAAAAAAAAAAGAAAGAAAGAAATCCTCTTTATGAGCTCCTCACATTCTGACACATAGCTATGAAGTGCAATTTCATGAGCCCATTATCTCTCATTTTCTGCTCATTGAAATCTGTTTGACAAAATTGTTCTCTTACAAAGCTGGTTGCAAAGACTTTCCTGTGATTTTCCCAAATGATGGTAGTCATTTCTGTAAGTCACTTGGTAAACATTTTAAGGCAATTGAAGAAGGAAATTATAGCAGAAAGTTCCACAGGAAATATTTTGAAAATTGTATTATAATCTTTCTTCCTTTTTCTTGTCTCTTTTTCTCAGGAGAAGGGATTGAACTCAGGGCCTCAGACTTGCTGGATAATTTTTATTGATTCATATACCTAGCACTTTGTTTAGCTTTAGATTGATTTTCAGATAGTTTCTTATTAACTGCCTAGGCTGGCCTCAAACCATGACCCTCCTACTTCTGCCTCTCTTATCACCATGTGGCACCAGTGTGTTTTAAATATTGAAGTCCCAGTATTATACTTTTACCATACCAACTGCAAACCTCCTATACCTTCATAAGTAGTTAGAATTATTGACATGTACCACTATATCAAGCTGAATTTTCTTAAAAAGTAATCTTCAGTAGCTCTGCTAACAAAGAAATATTCATTCACTTCTCTTTCATCTACACTTCTCTGCCTCTGTAACTTCTTTCTCATTTTTCTCCTCACTGAATCAGGCAAGTTTGTGATAACTTCAGTTTTGTTAATGTTTTCAAAATATTCCTTGTTTTCTAAATTCTTCATTCCTCATGTTCTATATCATAGTGATCTTCCATACCAAAAATATTTGTCTCCGCTAAGAGAGGTGACTGATTCCTGCAATCCTAGGTACTCTGGAGGCTGAGATGTAAAGATTTGGGTTGGAAGCCAGATAAATATTTTCTATCTAAAAGGAACTTGGGTGCCTCCTAGAAACATAAAAAAAAAATCATATTTGTTATAATAACAGCTTAAAAATTTAGTTATTCACTTGAGAAGCTTAATAGAAACAAGGAAGCAAACATGAATTTCTCTCAGGAAATCCAAGTCATTCATTACAACCCTTACTTGATTTGTGAAAGAGATGAAATCTCATTCAGAAAACATAACTAGGTTCCATTGTTACATTCTCATTTTTGTCTTTATCAAAGATGATTCAGAGGAAACAGTCCTAAACAGATATGAGCCTGGAACATATTGTAAATGCCAGCATTGAATGATCTCTCCATGGTTAGAAAGACAATCTTCACAAATTTTCATGCACCTGAACAACTCATACTGTTGCTTCGCTCTGAGCCTGGATGAGTTTTCCCATTTGTCCTTCTGTGACACTGCTTCTGTGTCAGGTGTGTCTCTTTCATTTTATTCGGCCGAAGTGGACTCTTATTTCTGCTTGCAAACATTCTGAGAAGCTTTTGCCAGGCCACAAGTACTACAGATAAAATTTTCATCCCATATTCCCCTCTCACAGTTCTCCTATCATGAAAAGCTGTTTACTGAACAAAATGGAACAATGATTGCACAGTGATATAAACCTGAGCAAGCATTATCACACTAGTCATAACACCAGAAAAGAACAAGTAGAGGAATCATTATCTGAGTGTCACCAGTATCAAATGACCTATTGCTCCACATGTTTAATTGGGACAACTAATAGATGTTTTGCTAGCTGCCAGTGGCTCACACCAGCAATCATAGCTACTCAGGAGACTGAGGTCTAAAGATTGTGGTTTAAAATGAGGCCAGGATAGAAAGTCCATGAGATTCTTACCTCCAATTAACTACCATAAAGCTGGAAGTGGTACTGTGGCTCAAGTGGTCGAGTGCTAACCTTTAGCAAAGCAGCTCAGGGACAGAACTAAGGTCCCAAAACCAGCACACACACAAAGATAGATGCTTCTAGTTACAGGCCATGTTCTTCTTTATAATGCTTCTTTTGGTGAAGATTTTGTAATTCAAATAATCTTGATGCAAAGTAATAGCTATGCTGTCTTGGGCTTGTAGTCCTCAGGTTCATCTTCCTTGCCTGTACAATGAAGAAATTTCTTTGCCAAACTGGTGCAGTTGGAGAATCCAGTCTTAATATTCAATGTACATGTGTGAAAATGTGACCACGTAAATGTAGGGGGTGGGGTTGGGTGAGATAGAGAAGAATGATCAAATTAATGACATCGATCAAGATGTACTCACAAACCGACATAGTAAATTAAAACTCCTTTGTACACTATTTATGTATCATTTTGTAAGTAGAAAAAAATGAAACCAGTGCTTCAGTGCAATCCACACATCTTAGGTATAGATTGCTCAAAGCTGTTTCTTTTAAAGAATACAGGACAGAGAAGAGTGGAACAAATCATTTCCAGAATAAAACTGATCAACTCTACCCCAAAGTTAACATCAATAGTGATATGGACCATACACCTTTGATTTCATGGACTGAGAATACATTTCCACCCATCCCCCAATCCTGGGTTTAAATTCAGGGTCAAGATTCTGTCTCCCCCACCCACTCATAGCTAATGCACTAACATTTGAGCCACAGATCCAATTCGGGCTCTTTTTGTTTAATTGGAGATGAGTCTCATGGATTTTCCTGCCCAGACTGACTTCAAATCATAATCCTCAGATCTCAGGCTCGGAATATAGGTGTCAGCCATCAGTACCCAGCTTGAGAACTCACTTTTCCACTGTAATTCTCCTTCCCAAATCTTCATAGCCACAATCTTGGGAGAAAAGATTCAGAGAGCCCCCAATTGAAGAACATTCTATAGAATCTCCTGTCCCATACACCTAAAAAGGGAGAAACTCTATCTCTCTTCCTTTCATGAAACAATAGATGTTAGATTATTATATGATAATAATAGTAGATATTATTATAATGCTCTCAATATCTATTCCCATCCCCATTGATACCAGGCTTGGTTGTAGAACTTACTTTGACAAATGACATGTGAGAAGTGATGGCATGTGTCTTTTCTGAGCTTTACCCCTGTGGTTTTCACTCTTTGCATCCCCTGGGAACCTCCAGCAGTCAGTCTGGATCACAGAATGGACACCATGCTGAGTGGAAGTGGATCTGGATTAGGCTTTGTAGCATGAGAGAGAGTAATCAAAATTGTAAGGTATTGCGTCCTTGGGGTTGGTTTCCCCAGTAAAATTAAGCTGACATTGAGGTCCCAGCTCTAGGTAGTCTAGGTCTCTTTCTCTCTATTCCCTCCCACTTCCTTCTCATTCTTCCTGAATATTTCTTCTTTCTCCTCAGGTGACACCAATTCTTGAGTCTCCTTATCCTAGAAACTGGTTTTAGGGTTAAACATTGTGGCTTTCTGTTATACATTTTCTCTTAAGTGTTTCTTCTCTTTTGTATTTCTGGAGTTTTCAGCCAGAAGCTCCCAAATGTGATGGAGGGCTGAGAAGGTGGCACAGTGGTAGAGTGCTTGCTTTGCATGCATGAGCCCTAGGTTCGATTCCTCAGCCCCACATAATCAGTAAAAGCTGGAAGTGACAGTGTGGCTCAAGTGGGATAGTGCTAGCCTTGAGCTGAAGAGTTCAGGGACAATGCCCAGGCCCAGAGTTCAAGCCCCAAAACCGACCAATAATTTTTTTATACGAAGTAAGCCTGGTCCAAAGAAGCATAGGTCCCATGGTTTCTCTTATTTTCAATAATTAGTACATGTCTGAGACAAGCAGAAACTGTCAGATAAGTTGATGTTAGGCGAAATGAGCCCCAAGATAAGAATTCAATTATTTTTCTTTCTTGTAATTGTTTCTATCATATTTATAAGATGATTTCTTTGTTGCTTTGTATGTTCCTCCCCCACTGTATGCCCCCTTTGTTCACTGCATTTGATGTTGGCATACTTTGTGCAGGGGAAGTGAAAAAACACATTATTTAAATGGGGATACAGGTGGATCCATTGCAACAATGAGATGTGCAAGACGTTATGTTGAAAAACGAACTTTACAACTTTGGAGGGAGGGGGGTCTGAGGGGGGACCATGTGGTGGGGATGGGGAGTTGGGAAGGGATGGGAAGGGGAAATCAAAGGAGGCCGCCACAATACTTGATATGTCCTCATTACCTTGCCCATGTACTTGTAACCCTTCTGTATGTTATTTACACAATTTTAAAAAATAAATTCCTCTGCCACATCTGCCTTGCTTGCTTTCACTCCCCTCATGTTGGCATACTAGGAGGCAAGAATAACATGAAGCTCCAGAAATATTTTGGATAGAAAAAGAAACCACCGCATGGGAAGTGAGGGGTGCATTACAAGAGATTGGGAGCTGAACACAGGTAGAAGGGATCACAGCTTCAGCCTCAGCTGAATTCTGAATCATTGCCCTGTTACCAGCTGTAAGCCTTTGCTCCAAAATCTATGTTGCGAATTCTGCAATTCTTACTGAATCATCCACACACACAGACTTATTTAGGCATCCAGTATGACATAAAATATATATTTCTTAAATCAGAGAAATCTGTACCGGAGAAAATGTGCAGAAAGAACTTCATTTAATCATGTTCACTTCATTTTTACATGATTATAATTTGACTGAGAGAACAATATCAAATTCTCTTATCTTTCACAAAATCAAAATATCCAAGCAATACACCACTGTAATGAAAAAAAATCTTTTTACTAAAGTGAGTATTTGGAATGGGAAAAATCAAATATTATAAAACTTAAAATTTGATCAAATACCAAAAGAAAAAGAAAGACATTGATTAATAATGAAATAGTAATGTGTTTAGTAAATGAATGAAATGTTTGAGATTCTTATCCACATAGGAAATACATATGAAAGTAAATAGGAAAATCACTGAGATCCCATCTTACACACCAGAATAGCTATCACTACGCAAATAAACAAACTCCTGGAAAGATTGAAATAAATCAGGAACTGTGTTTGGTGGTGTGGCATTATAAACTAGTGCAACCCATATGGAGACCATGATGGAAGTTTATAAAAAAGACATATATCTTGAAGACAATTATTGCAAATTGGATCCATACTGAAAGAATATAAATGAATATGAACATACATGTTCATGGCAGCAATATTCATAGCAACCAAGCTGTGTAATCAACCTGGATGTTCCATAAGGAAAGAATACAGAAAATGCACCTTACCTAGCTATAAACAGGTTTTGGTATATAAGAGAAGTGGATGTTTCTACTATATCATTGATAAATATTTTTGGATACATACCTAATCCTAATTTCACTGGGTTTTGTGGTATTGTGTTTTTTCTTTAATGAAGGACTTCCATATTGATTTCTGAGCAGTTACAATAGGATGAAAATATCATATAAAATGTGAATATTAGATAAAAATTTAAGTATATCAGTGAACACATACAGATCATCATATAGAGTTTATAATTTGAAGCAATTTTAAGAAGGCAACAGTAGGGGGAAAAGACAATGTTAGAAGCTTAATAACAAATATACAGATATGGAAAAATACAAAAAAAGGTGCAACTAATTAGTGCTAACAGTAACAAAACATTTTCCTCAAGTTTTAAAAATGAAACTATTAAAATAATACTTAATAACATCAAATAACTATGGCATGGAAGAAAATATAACATAGACATATTTTCCCCAATATTTGTTTTATTTTTTAACAAATGGATTAAAACAAAATGTAATTACATGTCTGAAGATGATAATACTTTCAAGTGTCATTGATTGAATCCAGCAAAGGAAAGTAACTGACAAGTACAGGGTAAGAACATCCTGGGTTATGGAAGAAGGTACTTAGTAGAACTTTGTGAGGAAAGAATGTTCTCCTTTTTCCTCATCAAAATAGGACAGCTACTTTTTGAGAGAACACTTGTAATGTAGTCAGAGCAGTGGAGTTACTAATTTAGGTTGTAATTTATTACTTTTATTCCCTAATCTTGTGATATGATTCCAAAATTATGTGAGTGATCCTAGATTTGCTGAGCCCTTTTGCACCCAGAGTTTCTAATTGCTCCTCATGCCAATGATTCTTCAGCTATTCTCATTTCTTTTTGTTTCTCAACTCAACTCCTGTGACCTTTAGTTTCATGAGAAAGAGCTGAAGAAATATGAGGATGGACTGGTGTCTGAGGTAACATCCCCTCCTGTCGGAGGATCTGGGGAAGGACCACCACGTGGGCCTCATAATCAGATATTAATTGACCTCTTTGGAAATGCAGAAACTCACTCCTTCAGGCAGAATCTGTCATTCCTTGACTTTCTCTGAAGGGATTTGGTAATAGGGAACAATTCAGAGAATGAGCATTCCCACCACCCACCACAGCCTTGTCAGAATGAACAGGATCAAAATTAAAAGTGGCCTCAGTTCAGATAGGGCTAATTAAAAGTCAAGAGATCATACATTCCTCCTCATCAGGGACCTTCTCGTAGGAATAGAATCTGGGCAAAGTCTAAGATGGAGATAAAATGAGACTGGGCCTAAGGAGGACACAAAAGAATGACCCTCTCTTTGACGACAAGTGAGTTGTGTAGTGAGACAAGTTGTCATGAAATTTCATATATGAAAATTCACTAAGTGAGTTATCTCACTGCCACTTTGCAGGAGATCAGTTTCCCCAAAGGAGAAGTTGTTAAATGTTGTGACTGCCAGTTTGCTCTCTAGGCTCTTGTCTCTCCCACCCCTTGCCATGCCAGGAATGCATTACTTCTTTTAGGCATGCAACTACTTGTCCTCACTCTTAGGCAGGAATACTGTAGGCTATTCTTTTGCCAACCTCTTGCATTTGAGGTAGAATAGGCACAGGCACTGCTCATGCCAAGGGGTAAATTCAAGAAGGTGAGTATAAGCTCATATTTGCATCGAAAAATAATCATATTGATTGTGGAGGCTGCTAGAGGGAGGGGCAGCCTCTGGCTCTGGTTACCCAGTGAGGAAAGCCACTCCAATGGCTGGTGCCTGAGCTGGGTGACTTTTCCCTGGATGGAGCTGAGTCTGGCAGGTCACTTCACCATTAAGTTCTTGTGACCTGTTAAATGACTCGTTTTATTCCAAGGCCTGAGTTGGAGCTAGCAGCTCCTCCGAGCTTTGTCGGTATCCAAGATGGAGATCACCGGTGCTGGGGGGGAGGGGTGGCCTTCCCTCCTCTGCTCCCTAAGAAAGAGTGAGGACGTCGGGCTTCTACTCACACCGAGTCTTGGATCCTGGGTCGTCTCTGGTCTGCAAACTGCAGGCTGAAGATGTCCGCTCCTTGTTGGTTCTTGCTGGTGTTGAGTAGAATCCTCTCGCCGGCTGCGTCTGGCTCCTTCGTCCCGGACTCTCTGTGTGAGCACTCAGGTATGGCCACGGCTGCGTTCGCCGCTGCGACCCTGCCGCCGCCGCGGCAGCTGCTGGCAGGCGCTCAGATGTGTCTCTATGTCTTGGCTTCCCCTCTCTTGTCTAACTCTCTGTCCTGTGATGGCACACTTGGTGTGATTCTCTGGCTTAGGACTGTTCACTGGAACTCTAAAACTGCTTTCTATGCGAGAGCTTGTTCAGATTTCAGCTTCTCCTCCGCCATCTTCCCTGAGAATGGTTCCAGGGTGGGCTCTGTGAATTTTTCACAAAATAGCGCCAGGGAAAAGCTACTGTTTGTTGAAAGGCCTCAACTCTACCAGAACCTAGCCTCATCACCCCTCTTTTGTGATTCTCAAAGCAGATCACCCTCCCATTAAACTAACCTGGGAGGGGGATCTCAAAATCTTGGGTAAAGCAGAGCATTTTTCTGCCTGTTGGAACAAACTGACTTAAGAAACCAATCAAGCCACAGGACCTCAAGCTGACCAGAGACTCCAACAAGAGGCTGGTTACAGACAAAAGGGAGATACAGGATTCTTCCCACCCCTCCCCAAAAAATCAAAAAAAAAAATCAAAGAACTTTTTTTTCTTCTTTTCTTTTTTCTTTTTATTTTTTTGGTACCTTATATATATAAATTTTTTTTTCCTTTTCTAAAACTTTTATTAATCTTTAATTTTTGCCTTTTTTGAAAAAATAATTGTTTTCCAGTAACTTTTTTTCCCCTCTTATAATTTTTATTTTAGGAATATGTGAATGTACATTTTCCTTTCTTTTCTTGTCTTCTCTCTCTTTTTCTTTCTTTCTTAATTATCTTTTTGTTTTTTGTCTAGCTCTACTGAACTTCTGATCTTTTTTTTTCTCCCTTTCTTATCCTTTTCACCTTTTCCTTTCTTTTGTTCTTCTGTATGTGACTTAACACTTGTCCTGCACATCCTCAGATAAACCCATAGTTAACTAGTAGACCATAACCCCATTGTGTACACACTTAATCCACAAATTTATTACTCAATCCAAAACCTCTGAGACTTAAATTCCTTAATAGCAGTACTACCTCTTTATACCTATATAATATATTAAGCATTTTTTAAGTTTTTCACATCTCCTCTATCTCCTTCCTGTTTTCTCATTATATTCACATTCCTCTCTAAATAGATGGTCTTTCAATCTCCATAACTATATTAATTTTTACGTTTCTATTTTTTTTCTGGTCTCTTTTCATTTCCCTTTCCTTTCTTCTTTTTCTCTCCCTCTCTACTTGCATCCTACCCAACCTATTTCCTGCATTGAGATTAGGACATAGTTAACTCTCCCTGTGCCTCCCCACACCAATTAATTCCTAATTTTTACCCACATCTCTCCCTAACCCTAAAAATTTCTGGTTTTCCAAATTCTTCTCTGCGGTTCGAAGCCCATTAACATATAGTTGTTTGATGTTGAATAGATGTATCTGTTGAACTAGATTGTATCTGTAGACTATTGACTGTATAAACGCAAATGTTGGTTGATGGTTGCCTTAAGATAGTGCTCTAGCACAAAACTGGTGGTATTTTCATCTCAAATAGGCAGAGTAAGCCGGAAAAAAACAAGAAAAATGGCAAATCCGGGTATCTCAATTCCCAATCTTGATAATCAGGGGTCAGATCAGATAATGAACAATCCAGAGGAGAGTTCCCAAATAGCTCTACAAACACTGGTGGCAAACATGATAAATGAGAAGTTTGACAATTTACAAAGGACTCTGTATGAGCGTGATAGGGAGAGAGAGGACGCATCCCAAAAGTTTATACAGGAATATCATAAGCGTGAGGAAGCTACTCAAAAACTGATACAGGATTTGCGTGAACAACTTGAGAATACTCAAAGAGAAAGGGAGGAATGGCGTGAGCAGGCTGAGAATACTCAAAGAGAACTGCAGGAATCCCACGAACGGGAGGAAAGAGAACTGCAGGAATCCCACAAACGGGAGGAAGCTAATCAAAGAGTAATTCAGGAATTGAGAGACCAGGTAGAGAACACACAAAGATCACTAAAGGCATTCATGGAATCCATTAACAAAGAGCTGAAGGAAGTCAGGGAGACCACAAAGGGAATGCTGAATGGAACACAACAGAAGGAATGGGAGTCCAAAGAAACCATAACCAATCAACTAAGTGATTTGAGAACAAACACTGAACACCAAATTAAGGAAGTAAAGAAATTCATACAAGACCTAAAACAGAGTTTCAACAAAGAACTTGAAGCCATCAAAGCTGACCAATTAGAAGGAAAAGAGATAAAAACCAAAGTAGAGAGTCTTGACAGCAGGTTAGACCATGCAGAAGATCGAATCTCAGGGATTGAAGACAGCCTAGATATTATAGAGAAAGAACATACAACCATCCAAGACAAGTCCAAGAAGTAAGATAGATCTATCCAACACCTGGAAGACACCATCAGAAGGCCTAATCTAAGGATAATGGGTGTAGAGGAGCACCTAGAAACAGAAGTTAATGGTCTAGGAAATTTGTTTAACAGGATCCTAGCAGAGAACTTCCCAAACATACAAAAAGATAGGCCTATTCAGATACAAGAAGCTTTTAGAACCCCAAATAGACCAGACCAGAATAGGACATCCCACCGCCACATTATAATCCACACAGGATCAACTCAGAACAAGGAAAAGATCCTTAAAGCTGTCAAGGAGAAAAGGTTAATCACCTATAAAGGGAAACCAATTAGAATCACCTCAGATTTCTCAGCAGAGACAATCAAAGCAAGAAGAGCTTAGAATGATGTATGCCATGCCCTAAAAACAAACAACTATCAACCAAGAATACAGTACCCAGCTAAACTCTCCTTCATAACTGAAGGCCAAATAAAAACCTTCCATAGCAAAGAAAAATTGAAACAATACATCTCCACCAAACCAGCCCTACAAAAGATTCTTAAAGATGTCCTACACATAGAAAACCAACAAGACCGCAACAAAGGCCAAGAAACTGCACCCAAACTGAGAATCCAAGAACCATAGGAAGAACCCAGTTTTCGCAGCCCCCAAGAAGGTGGATAACATGGCAGGAACTCCCAAATACCTCTCAGTCCTATCTCTTAACATTAACGGACTGAACTCTCCAATTAAGCGACATAGACTGTCTAGTTCGATTAAAAAACAAGACCCTTCTATCTGCTGCCTGCAGGATTCACATCTTGCCCATAAAAACAAACACATTTTCAATGTGAAAGGCTGGAACAAAATCTACCAAGCAAACGGCCCCCATAAACAGGCGGGAGTTGCAATCTTAATATCAGATAAAATAGACTTCAAATGAAAATTCTTGAGAAGAGATAAAGAAGGTCGCTACATACTAATTAAAGGATCTCTCCTTCAGGAGGATATTACAATTCTAAATATCTATTCACCAAACAATGGAGCACCCAAATTTATCAAAGAAACACTACTTTCCCTCAAATCCCATATAGATACAAAGACATTAATTGTTGGGGATTTTAACCCACCACTCTCCCCACAGAGAAACCACAGATCTAAACAGCTGCATAGATCAACTAGAGTTAACAGACACCTACCGAACATTTCACCCAGCAGCATCAGAATACACGTTTTTCTCAGCAGCACATGGAACGTTTTCTAAAATAGACCACATTCTAGGCCACAAAGCAAACTTTTCTAAATTCAGAAACATTGAAGTTATACCTTGCATTCTCTCTGACCACAAGGGAATAAAATTAGAACTTAACACCAAAAGCCACCAAAGAAAGTCCGGTATCACATGGAGGTTGAACAACACACTGCTGAATCAAGAGTGGGTCATGGAAGAGATTAGAAAGGAAATTCAAATGTTCATGCTATTCAACAAAAATGAACACACAAATTACCAGCTCCTCTGGGACACAGCAAAGGCAGTATTCAGAGGCAAGTTTATAGCTCTGAGCTCCTACATCAATAAAGTGGAGAGATCTGAAACTAGCAATTTAATGACACATCTAAACCTCCTTGAAAAAGAGCAGCAAGATAAACCCCAATCCAGTAGAGGGAAAGAAATAATCAAAATTAAATCAGAATTAAATGAATTAGAATCCAAAAAAACTATAGAAAGAATCAACAAAACAAAGAGTTGGTTCTTCGAAAAACTTAACAAAATTGACAGACCCTTAGCAAATCTTATCAGAAAAAGAAGAGAACACACCCAAATTAATAAACTCAGAGATGAGAATGGAAACATCACCACGGAAAAAAAACAAGATTCAGAACATTATAAGGGAATACTTCTCAAAACTTTATGCTAATAAGTTTGAGAACTTGACTGAAATGGACCTTTTCCTAGCAAATATTGACATGTCAAAACTAAACCAAGATGAGTTAAACCAGCTTAACAGGCCCATATCAAGCATTGAAATAGAAACAAAATAAGAGACCTCCCAGCTAAGAAAAGTCCAGGACCAGATGGTTTACAGCGGAATTTTACAAGGCCTTCAAAGCAGAGCTCACACCAATTCTCCTCCAACTCTTCAATGAAATTGAAAGAGAAAGCTCACTACCGAACACATTCTATGAAGCCATCATAACCCTCATCCCAAAACCAGGCAGGGACTCATCAAAGAAAGAGAACTATAGACCCATTTCTTTGATGAACATTGATGCAAAACTTCTCAACAAAATTTTGGCCAATCGACTTCAACAATTCACCCAAAAAATCATACACCACTATCAAACAGGATTCATTTCAGGGATGCAAAGCTGGTTCAATATACGCAAATCAATTAATATTATTCATCACATCAACAGGAGCAAGAATAAGAACCACATGGTTATCTCAATAGATGCAGAAAAAGCATTCGACAAGATCCAACACCCCTTTATGATGAAGGTTTTGGAAAAATTAGGAATCCATGGAACATTCCTCAATACAATAAAGGCTGTATATGACAAACCTACAGCCAGCATTATACTCAATGGTGAAAAATTAAGCCATTTCCTCTTAACTCAGGAACAAGACAAGGATGCCCACTCTCTCTAATTCTCTTCAATCTAGTATTAGAATGCCTAGCTACAGCAACAAGACAAGATGCAGACATAAAGGGGATCCAAATAGGGAAAGAAGAAATAAAACTCTCCCTCTTTGCAGATGACATGATCTTGTATTTAAAGAATCCCATAGACTCCACTCCCAAATTACTCAAGCTGATTCAAAACTTTGGCAAAGTAGCAGGTTATAAAATTAACCCCCAAAAATCAATGGCTTTTCTGTATGCCAACAATGAGAAAAGTGTGGCTGAAATTAGGAAAGCAACTCCATTTGTAATAGCCCCACAAAAAATAAAATACCTAGGAATTAACTTAACTAAAGAAGTGAAGGAACTCTATGATGAAAACTTTAAAATCTTAAAAAAGGAAATCAACACAGAACTTAAAAAATGGCAAAACCTCCCATGCTCCTGGATTGGAAAGATGAACATCGTGAAAATGACAATACTTCCCAAGGCTATCTACAAATTCAACGCAATACCTATCCAAATTCCAACCTCATTCTTCAAGGAAATAGAAGAGGCAATCCAAAAATTCATATGGAACAATAAAAAACCTCGAATAGCAAAAATGCTCCTGAATGGAAAGAACACTGCTGGAGGAATATCAATACCAAACTTCAAACTCTACTATAAAGCCATAGTAATCAAAACAGCTTGGTATTAGCATAAGAACAGACCTCAGGACCAATGGAATAGAATTGAAAACCCAGAAATGAACCTACAGACCTATAGCCATCTAATCTTCGATAAGGGAGCTAAAACAATAGAATGGAAGAAAGACAACCTCTTCAGTAAATGGTGCTGGCAAAATTGGTTAACTACTTGTAGAAAACTAAAGCTAGATCCTTATATATCACCCTGCACCAGAATCAACTCCAAATGGACCAAAGACCTTGAACTCAAAGCAGACACTCTGAAAACATTGCAGGATGGAGTAGGAGAAACCCTAGGTCTCCTTGGCTCAGGCCGAAATTTTCTGAATAGAGACCCGGAAACACAACAATTCAAAGAAAGGTTGGACAAATGGGATTGCATAAAGTTGCAGAGCTTCTGCAGGGCAAATGACATAGCTAGCAAGATCAATAGAAAGCCCACCCACAGATTGGGAGAAGATCTTTACTAGCCATACAACGGACAAGGGTCTCATATCTAAAATATACTTGGAACTCAAAAAATTAAACCTCTCAACAACAAATCCTCAAAGAAACAACTGCCCAATAAATAAGTGGGCGAAAGACTTAAAGAGAAACTTCTCTGAAGAAGAAAGAAGGATGGGCAATAGACCCATGAAGAAATGTTCAACATCCCTAGCCATAAAAGAAATGCAAATCAAAACAACATTGAGATATCACCTCACTCCAGTTAGAACGGCAAAAATCAAGAACTCTAACAACAACAGATGCTGGAGGGGATGTGGACAGAAAGGAACCTTACTTCATTGTTGGTGGGAATGTAAACTTGTTCAACCACTTTGGAAAGCAGTATGGAGGTTCCTCAAAAGACTTCACATAGAGCTCCCCTATGACCCAGCAATCTCACTTTTGGGCATTTACCCTAATGTTTACAAACAAGACCACACTAAAGCTACCAGCACAACTATGTTTATTGCAGCATTATTTACCATAGCTAAGATATGGAACCAACCCAGATGCCCCTCAGTAGATGAATGGATCAAGAAAATGTGGTATATATACACAATGGAATTCTATGCCTCCATCAGAAAGTATGACATTGCCCCATTTGTTAAGAAATGGAAAAACTTGGAAAAAATTATATTAAGTGAAGTAAGCCAGGCCCAAAGAAACGTAGGTCCCATGGTTTCCCTTATTTGCAATATCTAGTATATGTATCATTCAAGCGGAAAAGGTCAGATAATGTGATGTCAGGAAAATGAACCCTTAGATGTGTATTTTAATGTTTTTTTCTTTCATGCATGTGTTTCTAACACATTTATAAGATTATCTCTTTGTTGCTTTGTATGTCCCTCCCCCACACTATAACCCCTGCTTTCACTATATTTGATGTCAGTATAACTTGTGTGAGGAGATGGGGAAAAATCAGTTGTTTAAGGATACAGGTGGACCTGTTGCAACAATGAGAAGTACAAGTTGTCATGTCCAAAACGAGCTTTACAACGTTAGTGCGGTGGGGGGGGGGGGGTAAAAGGGGAAGGGGGGTGAAGGAGGGAAAGGAGAAGGATTGGGATTAGGGGAGGAGGGGGTAGGCTGGGAAGGGATGTGAAGGGTAAACAAAGGAGGAGGCTGCAATGCTTGGTAAGAAATGTACGCATTATCCTGCCCATGTAACTGTAACTCCTCTGTACAGTATGTTCACAAATAAAATTAAATTAAATTAAAAAAAAAGATAAACAAAAAGAAAAATAATCATATTGAAAGAATTAAATGAAATTAATATTTGAGAGATTCAGGGTTTATAGCCGCTAAATTTAAGTAATTATTATTAACACATCTATAATCATGGATTAGGAAGAGAACAGTGAAGTAGTTTCAATATAATTTGCAAAAGATATACCATAGCCATAACAGGAGTTGAGAGTGTGAAGGAACTATTGACATAGTTCCAGTTACTCTCTTAGGAGTAACATTGGATAGGAGGCTTTTAGAATAATATCTAAAACAATGGAACTTGCTTGGCACTGGTGGCTCACACTTGTGATCCTAGCTACCCTGGAGGCTGAGATCTGAGTATTATGATTCAAAGCATGTCCAGACAGAAAAAGCCAGATGTGGTACATGGCTGAAGTTGTAGAGCACTAGCATTGAGCTCCGGGACACTGCCTAGGCCATGAGTTCAAGCTTCTGGGTAAGAAATACAACAAAAACAAAACAATAATGATAAAAAGCAATAAAAGGAGGATTTAAAGATATGTGATGGAATGAGGCTCATGTGTAACTGTTTATGGAACCTACAAGAAGACAAAATTTGGAGCCAAATGTTATCTATTCATGACTAATCAAGAATGCAAAGCAAATGCCAAATTCCTCTTCTCAAAAACTTCAAACTTGGGCTGGGTTGGTGGCTCAGTGGTAGAATGCTTGCCTGGCATGCATGAGGCCTTGGGTTCTATTTCTCAGCACCACGTAAGTTGAAAAACCAGAAGTGGAGCTATGGCGCAAGTGGTAGAGCACTAACCTTGAGCTGAAGAGGTGAGGGACAGCACCCAGGCACAGAGTTCAGGCAAAACAAAACAAAACAATAAAACTAAACTAAACTTCCAAACATATCTTTTCTCATAATTGAGGAGAGGCTTCTTTTACAGGAATTCTCCTTATCTAGCTCAAGGTGATCAGAACTTCGGTAGAATTTTCCCGTTGAGATGTAATGTGCCTAACTGTGCTGAATCTAATCATGGCTAGGAAAGTATGAACTGATACGTTTGTTGTATTTTTCCTCATAGATATATAATATTCTCAGGTATTATATGAAATATATTTTATAATAAACAATATATTATACATTATATATAATATATTAAATATATTATAACATAACATATATATTAACAGACATCCTAATTTTAGAGTTAGGAACAAGCAACATATTAAAAGAAAAATGCTTGAATCTCTGAGTAATTTTTCTACCACAGGACAATTCCAAGTTTCATTCTTATTACCCAAAGAGCAACATAGGAAAGCGATGCCCATGGAGGTGGTTCCCTGGATTTTGGAAACTGTTATTGCATATATATATATATATATATATATATATATATATATATATATATATATATATATAAAATATTGTTTTATACTAGTGAATATATCTAAAACTATAATAACAGATAAATAAGTGAACACCTATGTGCACACACACTCAATCACTTTCAAATATAAGAATTTCTTTTCTATGCTGCCTATTCATCTACAGAGAGAGTACATGAGTTGCCATTGAATTGTCCTGGAAGTTCTTTATCTGGTTACTCTAGCTTCACATCCTTTGTTCTGTAAGTAGCCAGATGTTATGTGTTCAACATACTTGTTACAGGCAAATGTATCCACCCTGACATACAGAGAAACTTGGATTTCAGAAATGCCACAAATAAGTGGGAGGTACACAGTACTTTTCATAGTTGAATAAATTACATATTTATTAGAAAGCTCATTAGAAAAAATATTCAGTGTAGGATGAAACACTTCAGAAAAATACAGTTTAAATTATGTATAACCGGGTGGAGGTAGCTCATGCCTGTAATATTTGCTAATCTGGAGGCTGGAATATGAGGATCACAGTTCAAAGCCAGGTTGAGAAAAGTCTCCGCCGGACACTTATCACCAATTAATCATTGAAAACTAAAATTGATTCTGTGGCTCAAAGTTGTAGAGAGCTAACCTTGAGCAAAAGACATCAGGATCAGTGCTCAGGCTCTGAGTTCAAATTCTGAAATAGATAAGAAATAAAATAAAAAAAAATTACATATAATTTTTTACCAACTCTGTAAAAGGAAAATAGGATATGACACATGGCAACATAAGACTTCAAGTTACAAAGTTCCAGGGCATTTCCTCACTATTGACAACTACGAGTAATCAAAATCAAGAAAAAAGATAAACGATTTATACCAAATTTCAAAATATGTTATACAAAGTAAATGCAATAAACATGCATTCCACAGTCTAGTAACATCATGTTGTGTAAAGAATCTGATTAACTGATTCATGAAAACCAATACTATGCAGTTAAAACATCCAATATCTCAGGTGTCAACTTAGCACAATACTTTCAATCTATGATGTCTGTTTTGTATATTTTCCAGCCCTATCCATCCCACAATGACAGAAAGCTCTTCCTGAGAATGTCCAGAGACCTGTCTACTGTGAGTGCTCAATGTAGACCTGTTTCCATTCTCTATTATTTGGGCATGTGATAGACTGAATATCTGATAACTTGGAAAAGGCACAATTTGGGACTGGCTTCCAGCTATCTTTGGCCCAAGGGATAATTTACCTTACCAATTTCTTAAATTTTAGGTAATCACATACTCACTTCGTAACCCTTAAACATTAAAAATACCTATCCATATAAGTGTGCATTACATACTTATTACTGTTTTTCTTCATTTGTCATGTTTTACATATTTGTGTATTCCAGGGTTTAGTTCTGTAATGTTCATTCTCATGGTTGTTATCACGGAGTACATGTAATTATTTCTGTTTTCTTCTCTCCAGCTCTGTTTTTTCTTTAATTCAAGTCCTTAATAGCATCCTGTCTACTGACAACTAGCTACTGATTTTAACAAACTAAAAAGATCCCAAAGTGAGCTTTGATCTTTATATACATACCTATTCCTCATTACTATTTAATTAAGTGATAACTCTTCTAGTTGTCTTGTCAAAATACCTGGCAGTCATTTCAGACATACATACTTTTCACACGTCATATTTAATCTATAACCAGGTTTCAACAAATTAACTCACAGAATATTTTAGGAACCATACATACATCAAATATGTGTGCTAGTACTATGAATTAAAATCAGAGCCTAGGTTCTTTTACTTTCCTTTTTTGCTCAGGCTGGTAGGCTTCCATTTGAACCACAGCTCACCTTTTAGCTTTTTGGTTCTTAGCTGAAGATAAGTGTGTCGTGGTCCATTTAACTAGTCTAGCGTGAAACTACGATCCTCTGTTTTCAGCCTTCTAAATAGCTAGATTTAAAGGCATGCACCACTAAAACCACCCCTATTATATTTGAATGAAAAATAAATTTAAAGAATGAATATTTCATGGGACCTATGTTTCTTTGGGCTTGGCTTACTTCACTTAATATAATTTTTTCCAAGTCTTTCCATTTCCTAACAAATGAGGCAATGTCATTCTTTCTGATGGAGGCATAGAATTCCATTGTGTACATATACCATATTGTCTTGATCCATTCATCTACTGAGGGGCATCCCATGGTTTCCCTTATTTGCAATATCTAGTATATGTATGAGTCAAGCAGAAAAGGTCAGATAAGGTGATGTTAGGAAAATGAACCCTAAGATATGTATTCAAATGTTTTTTTTTCTTTCATGCATTTGTTTCTAACGCATTTATACGATTATTTCTTTGTTGCTTTTTATGTCCCACCCCCACAGTATAACCCATGCTTTCACTTTATTTGATGTCGGTATAATTTGTGGAGGGGAAGGGGAAAAACAAGTCGTTTAAATAAGGATAAAGGTGGACCCGTTGCAACAATGAGAAGTACAAGTTGTCATGTCGAAAACGAACTTCACATCTTTTATGGGGGGGAGGATTAGGTAGGGGGTGGGGAGAGGCTGGGAAGGGATGGGAAGGGGAAACAAAGGAGGAGGCTACAATGCTTGATAAGGAATGTACTCATTATCTTGCCCATCTAATTGTAACCCCTCTGTACAGTATTTTCACAATAAAAATATTTCTAATATTTCTAATATTTTCAAATCAGTATGTTTTCATTTACACCAAAACACATTGCCTTAAATGTTTTTTGTTATTCCAGCTCACTTACCAAGAAAGCAAATTAAAAATTCACAACCAAAGATGCTCTGAATGTACAAATGCTCAAGCCTGCAAGCCACAATTTCTTTGCTGGGAAATAACAAAGGATGATATCCTCTAAGGCAAAGCAGGAGAAAATGCTCTTCACTGAAATTACTGGAAGTTGATGAAGATGAGGAGGAGCAACTTTATCCAGAAAGTATAACAGTGTTTGCTGTCGTAGGATGACTCTAGAGGATAAGTGTAGCCAACCTTAGAGGGTGTTTATAGCGATGAGGAGAATATTTGAAGGTGCATATGTGATTACAAAGGAGAGCTTTCTTGCAGATATATGTTTGTAGCATAGTTTGTATACTGTTGAGAAAGAGGCAAGATAGGGATGATGACATAGCAATATTCATATCAATGGAAAAACAATCTAGAGAATATAGATTCTACAAAGAACCAAAGGAATCCAGAGATACATCTATTTTCCATACAATTGTTCCAACAGAATAAAGACCAACATGGTTTCTTTAAAGTAAGAATTAGTCTAATGTCTGCACACTCACACTTAACAAATATTTATTGTAAACTTACTGATTGTGTTCTAGGTAGACTTCCTTATTGTTGACAGACAAAAATTGCTTGAGTGAGACACAGGAATCTTAAGAAAGACTTATAGATAAAGGACATAGTGTGTTAGAAGAGGAAACCCTGGTAGGAAAATGAAACTTACTTTTTGTTGGTCACAGGGCACGAACTCAGGGCCTGAGTACTGTCTCTCAGCTCTTTGGTTCAAGGCTAGCCCTTTACCTCTTTGGGACAGAGTACCACTTCGGGTTTTTCGTTGATTAGCTACAGACAAATCTCATAGGCTTTCTTCCCAGGCAAGTTTAGAACCATAATTCTCAGATCTCAGCCTCATGACTAACTAGGATTATAGACGTGAATCACCAGTATCCACCACCTCACAAACTGAAACTTTTGAGCTTCTAGTGAGTTCAATCAATTTTCAGTGGAAACCTCAAAACGTGTGGTCAGGAAAGACCTCATAGAATGGTTCTTTCAATATGATTGATCTTCAGTACAAATCTGATCTTGTTGTCACCTCTTGGCAGCAGCAGAGCCTGGGTCTATTCTATCACAAATGTAAAAGACTAGCAAAAGGATAGCCTATGGTATTTCTGCTTAGGAGTCAGGACAAGTAGTTGAATGCAGGAATGAAGCAATATGTTCCTGGCATAGGAAGGCGTGGGAGAGACAACAGACTAGAGAGAAAACTGGTGGAACCAACATGTAACCCCTTCTCCTTCGAGGAAAATGACCTCCTACAAAGTGGCAGTAACACAATTGACCTACTGCATTTTCTGATATGAAGGAAGGTGTCATGTCTCACTAAACAACTCACTTGTAGTCAAAGAAAGGGAAATTCTTTAGTGTCCCCCTTAGGCCCAGTCTCAGTTAATCTCCATCTTAGACTTTGTCCAGTTTCTATTCCCACCAGAAGGTGCCTGATGAGGCCCTGTGGGAACTGAAACCACTATCAGTTTTGGATCTGTTCCTTCTGTCAAGGCTGTGGTGGGTGGTGGGAAAGCTCATTCTCTGAATTGTGCCCTAGTTCCAAATCTCTTCAGAGAAAGTCAAGGAATAACAGATCCTGCCTGAGGGAGTGAGTTTCTCCATTTCAAAAGAGATCAATTAATATCTGATTCTGAGCCCTAGGTGGAAGTCCTTCAATAGATCCTCTAAGCTGGAGTGGAAGTTAGCACAGACTCCAGGCCACCCTCACATTTCTCCATCTCTTTCTCATGAACAAAATGATTACAGGAGTTGAGTTCAGAAATAAGAAAAAATGAGAGTAGTAGAAAAATCATGCCCAGTGGTAGGAATTAGAAACTCTGGGTAAAAATGAGGTCACAAAATCTCTTAGGATCACTCACGTAATTCGGGAATCACATCATAAGATTAGAGAATAAACGTAATAAATTACTGTCTAAATTAGTCACTCTACTGTTCTGACCACAAGTGTTCTTTTAAAAGCTAGGTGTTCTAGATCTAGTTTGATGAGGAAAAGAAAGCACATTCTTTCCTCACAAAGTTCTACTGAGTATCTTCATCCATAGCACAGGTTGTTCTTACTCTCTACTTTTTTGTAACTTTTCTTTGTTGGATTCAATCAATGATATCTGACAGTGTTAACATCTTCAGATATAACTATATTTTATTTTAATCCATTTGTTATGAAATTAAACAAATTATGAGGAAAATCTTTCTATGGTAAATTTTCTTCCATGACCTACTTATTAGATATTATTAAGTATTATTTTTATAGTTTCATTTTTTAAAATTTGAGCAAAATATTATGTTAAATTAACATAAATTAGTTGCACATTTTTCATATTTTCCGTGTCTGTATATGTGAAAATATATCTTGACGAACACCCCATATGTTTTCTTCATCTTCTTTCCTCCCTTCCCACACAAACACAGATATCTTCAAACAATCACATCAACATTTTTGGCCATATTCTCTCTCTTCACAGTTCTGATCCTTCTGTGAATTCCTGCTACTACGTATACAAAATACAGATCCTGTTTTGTCTTTTGATAAACATTTTAAGTGTATTTTATGTTTTGGAATGAGATTGATCAGTGTACACCACATAAGCATATACTTCATTCAACTTGACCATGCAGATGAATGTTTTTCTAACATTCATCCATCTTCTACCATTCAACAGTTTCTGATGTGTCTTATTTTATACTTTCTTTATTTCATTTTTCAAGATAATTTCTTATTAAGCTTCTAGCATTATCTTTTTCCCAATTGTTGCCTTCTTAACATTGCTTCAAATTATAAACTATATATGATCGTCCTGTATGTGTTCACTAATATATTTAAATTTTGGTCTAATATTCATCTATTATAGGATGTCCTTAACCTGTTGTAACTGCTCTGAAAATCAATATGGATGTTCCTCACAAAAGCAAAAACATAATGTCATAAAAGCCCATGAAATTAGTATTAGGTGTATATCCAAAAATATGTTGCAATGAAACAGTAGAAGCATTCACTTCTCTTATATCCGAGAATATGTTTATAGCTATGAACAGCACATTTTCTTTATTCCCTTTACTGGTACACCTAGGTTGATTACAGATCTTGGTTGTTATGAATACTACTGCCATTAACACAGATGTTCATGTTGAATCATATTCCTTCAATATGTATCCAAGTTATTGTAAAGGTCAATAAAATATGTGGGGTTTTTTTGGTATTTTGTAAATCTCCATTTTGAGCTCCATATGGCTTGCACTAGTTTACAATTGCCGCACAACTAAACACAGTTCCTGATTTATTTCAACCTCTCCAGCATTTGTATTTATTGGTTTGAGTGGTTATAAATATTCTGATGTGTAAGATTGGAGCTCAGTAACTTTTTGATATGTGGATAAGAATTTCAAATATTTCATTTATTTATTAGACATTTACATTTGTACTTCATTCCTGATCAGTGTCCTTTTTGGTATTTGATCAATTTTTAAGTTTTATAATTTGTGATTTTTTTCCCATTCCAACTATTAACATTAGTTAAAAAATTATTACAGTGGTGAACAATTTACTAAAATCAAGTGATTGTACATTTATAACACTGGTTTTTTGTTTGTTTGTTTGTTTACAGGAAGATCTTTGATTCATGTTGAGTGGATGTTTGTGAGTAGATGGAGCTGTTGTATACATTCCTGTGTGTGTATGTATGTGTGTGTGGGGGGGAGTGTACATGTATTATTGAAATCACAGATACAGATGATGAGCGCTGTTCTGAACTTGTGTCTTTTTTCTGAGATATATATTGTGGTGTTTCTTTGTTGGTGGTAGGCTCCGACTGCTTGCCTTTGCCTGATGTGCACTTTCCAGCTCAATTTTTCAATAAAAGCTTCTTATTGAGCATATAGGGATCTGGTATTACTTTGTCTTTATTCTGCCATCAGTGATCATATTTTCCTCTTCAAAAATTAACAATTAATATAAATTTTATTTCCTGGTTGATTTTCCGCTTTAATTTGCATTTAGAAATGTGTATGACAAGAACTTTGAGCTCTGTATTCATGATGAAAAACCATTTTGAAATTTCTTTTTAATTCTCTTTTTAGCATCAAGATCTTGAATTTTTTTTTAGTTTTAATTTAAAATACCCTCCCTTGTGATTTTGGCAGGAGGAGACATAAAATTCCCGGTAAAAATGACAGCAGTTTTATTTGTTAAAATATCAGATAATTCATATTTTTGAATATGTCTAGTGGCAAATGAATATATTTGCTCAATAGATTTGCTTGATAAATCCATGCACAAAAATACCACTTGTAGGGACTGGGAAGGTGCCTCAGTAATAGACTGCTTACCTTGCATGCATGAGGCCCTGGGTTGGATTCCTCAGCACCATGTAAAGCAGAAAAGTCCGGAAGGGGTGCTGTGGCTCAAGTAGTAGAGCACTAGCCTTCGGCTGAAAAGCTGAGGGAAAGCAACTAGACCCAGAGTTCACCACCAGCAACAAAAAATAAATAAATAAAACTCAAGTCAAAAACATTAATTTCAAATGTTGATTATCATGTTACTTAGGGGCAGAGTGTCAAGACATAGTATACCTCTGTCCCAAAGCTTTAAGAAGGATTTCAACACGTGACAATTACTGAAAAAAAGTAAAAAAAAGAGCTCTGCCTACAACATACAGAATCTGCACTCAAACATAAACAGTTACTAAGAATGGAGTACATTTTATAATATTCCTTAAGAGATTCTATATTAATTATCATATAAATTAACCTTTAAAAACTCCACAGATGGGTCTGAGTCTTAAGGGCCTCTAGCAAAAACCAGAGGAGAGAATCATCAACCCCGATTTTTAAAATTGTTATTGTTAAGATAGTGTACATATGGGTCACTGTTTTGTAAGTTACGTAATGAGTTCATTTCTTATTGGACAGTCTCATCACTTCCTTTGTTCTCTCTTTCTGCTTTTCCCTCCTGTCCCTGTTCACAAGTGGTATAGTTCATTGTCAAAATAATATATACAGAGAACCATCGCTGCATTTGTTTCCCTGTTCTCCATGAACTTCTGTGGCTTCCTCACTGCCCATAAATGGATAAAAAAGAACAAAAAAAATCTCTCTTGTTTCCAATTCCTGGAATTCATTTCAATATAAACATCAGTAGTTTTATGAGAGTGTCAGGGTCTGTCCACACATCCCGAACACTTATACTTCAAGCAACAAGTCATAACTCCCACCAGATTCTAAGGTCCAGAAAGGAATTCTTTTCACTTTCCACACAGGAAGAAGCTGAGATTCAGAAAGGTTAAGTAACTGACTGGAAATACTGGGGTGAGCATTGAAGCTCACTCTTATAGCTTACCTAATCCAGAAAGTGAGATCAGAAAACCACAGTTTGAAACCAACCTAGATTGGCATATCCATTACATGTTGATCTCCAGATAACCAGCAGATTTGTGTGTTTCAAGTGGTAGAGTTAGAATGCCACTAGTCTTGAATTGGAAACATAAAGGACACTGCCAATATGTTGTTTTTTTAACAACCAGTGCTATCCCATACAAAAGCTGACACCACACACACACACACACACACACACACACACACACACACACACACACACACACTTTAGAAAGATGTTTGTAATGAAATCCAAATAGTTTATTTTTTATTTTCATATGTTTTAGAATTAGTTATAGTGAGATTTGACTTGGTAGTCTCTGCTGATGAGCCACAATTTGAAAACTTTTGAAATGACTACCCATATCCGGGCTCAGAGAAACATTCTCTTTTTTAAGTGTTCCTCCTTTCCAGCAATGATAAATTGTCTTTCCTTGCCCCAGTTTCCAATTTGGGACTCAATATCTTAGACTTTCCTGTCTTAATAAGCAGGATTATAGGTGGCAACTACTGTACTGGACGGTATGTGACTTGGGAAAAGTGTTCAAAGTTCACTATTCAGTGGAGGTTGTTAGCACTCACCCATGATCATTCTGTGCTCAGAATTGGGAACATTTTAGGGCCAGGAATCCAGGGGAAGCACTGTGTGCTACTTCATATTTTTGATTTACTAACAGATTTCCATCCATTGTTTACTTTAAGCATTGTGTGAAGAGAATGATTGCCTCTAGGAGACAGAAGCACTGCACTAACTGTTGCTCTCAGAACACAGGAGGAGGGAAAAGAATTTCCGAATAAGCCATATAGCCTAGACCCTGAGTTCTTAGAAACTCAGTCTGCCTGTTACCTTCCTTTCAACCTAAAAAGTCAGAGCCTGAAGGGGCTTGTAAGCTCCATTTATATTCCTGATCATGGGACTCCCTTCCCCTCAGTCCTTCTGACCCTTTGCTTTAGGGTTTGACAGTGTGTCTTTCTTGTTACTTCATTGCATATTAAAAACACCCAACTGCAGGTTTCCATTGTCCTAGTAGATGTTTTGCATTCCAGGACCTTCCTTCTAGGGAACTCTATTCTTAGACCTCATATGCATATATCCACAGAAGAGAGTGATTCACAGACTGTGGAACATAGTTGCTCAATGGTGATCAACTCAGAGTCTCATGCAGGTTGAATTTGGAGCCTTTCTGAGAGGCCTTAGCCTAGGCACTGTGGGCAACATTGGCAGCAATTCCTCAGAGCAATACCACTGACAGCAAGTGAGCCCTGACTAGTCCTTAGTCCTTGACAGTTCTACTTAGGGGTGTGAACAAATGACTAGGCATGTTTAGCCTATTGCACAGTACCCCAAGCACTGAAGTCATTTTAAGCCTAGGAGAAAAATCTCCCTGTGTAAAGCGGTACACCTAAGAAGCAGATGATGTCCCACACTCAAACGCTCCAGGAGAAAACAGTGTATTGATGTCTACACAGATGGGAAATAATATTCTGAGGGATGGGAAGGGAAGATTTCAGATATCAGGAAGTGGTGGAATTTTTATGATCACAAAATGGAGCTTTTAAACCCAGGCCCAAACTCTAGGTGAGCTTCTTAGATCTTCCCACCTGCTACTCATACCAAATAAAGAGATGTGGTGAAGATCAGGAAAGGACATTGATTAGATTGCAGCCGTAACATGACAATAACTTAGCGCAACTTCAGAACACTAAGCAATATTCACCAACATTTCTATTCACCCAAGTCATTAGGTCTGAGTTGTATCTAGGTGTCTTCAGTGCCTTCAGAACAGGAAGATCTAGGGCAGAGCCCAAGACTGGTCTGGAATTTTGTAAATAAACTAACTTGTCTGATGGAAACTATTTGTACTGTCGTAATGGAAATGTAGAGACTGATCACAACACATTTGCACGTTTGTCAATGACCAGTGATTGGGAGGGGAGTATTTAAGATGCTACCCATGTTCTTAGTTGCCTAGTACTACCTTGGATTCCAGAGTCAATCTTGATAAATAGATATAGAAGTTACATGTAGCTTGCTATGCCCAATTCACACCTAGAGAAGCAGATGAGAAATTGGAAGGGTTTGGTGTGAAAGCCACACGTTGATCCAAAGCAGAAATCAAAGGATGTGGAGATGAAGCAACTACCTGGGAGGAAAAGGAGAGACAGTTGAAGGTGATGATCACCTAGAGGAGACAGAGAAAGTTTGAAGCCACAGTTAGTCCTGTAGATCAAAGTAACCCATCTGAGGTAGAACAGTCTGGCTGTCCAGAGCCACAGAGATGTTGGAAGGGCAGCAGCAAGTGCTCTTGCCCGTTTCAAGGGAGCTCCCAGAATGCCAGGGTAAGAGCTGGTACCTTCCCAGAGCACTGCTGCTGAGCAGTCCTCAGATCCCTTGCTACCATGATAATTGACCTTGGAGAGAAGCAGTGAGATTTTAAAAGGTGATTGAAGCTCACTATGTGGAGCCTGTTCTGCAGCATTGTGGAGTGTCTTCTCTCAGGATGCTTAGGGAAAAGATCCCAAAGCCACTGTCAAACATTGCAATCTATTTGGAGTAGATATTTATGGATGGAACATGCCTGAACCCAACATACTGATAATGAGCTGCTAGCAGTAGTTACCTAAAGATTTGACAGCCAAAACTGGAGTGGGAAACACTGAGTTCTGCACCACATCAGTATACCATGCAAATTGCTTCTATCCTAGTACTGGCTACCCAGTTTGCACACCCATGACATTGTTACCCTGATTGTGCCACCTTAATCCCTCACAACTTTTACTCTTTCACTTTCTCTTTTCCTCTTTATCCCTGCTAAACTCTCTGGATACCTGTGTTAACTACTCCAATCCCTGCAAAGCTGTTGCTGCTACACAATTTCTTGGCAGTGCAACTTAGCGAATACAGTCACAATTCCCCTTTCCCAGGTATCCTATTCTCTGCTACTCTGTTCTACTACCTATAATTCATAACACCATTGTTCCAGCCACCTGATCCCTGACACCCCTGTGGCTGATACCCCTTTCCCTAACATAGCAAGGGTAGAATGGTCGGAGCTAGTTGACTTGGGTACTGCTGTCTTCTTGCAGGGATATCGGGACAAGTTATTACTCAGGTATTTAACATGAAGGACTAACTGGAGGTGGAAATGAAAAAGGTTACTCAGAGGTGACTAAAATCTAGAGACATCAACATATCACTGTTTGTTAGGAAAAGAAGGGCCTAAGATGAAAATTGATGAGAAAAGAAAATTTTACAAAGAATACTAGGAATGATGCAATAGGTTTAGCTTATTGTCTTCTACTAGTGATCTGAATTATTTTATGACATAGATATCCAAATGTTTTGCATTTTAAAAATTACATGAAATTGCACATTTATGTGGTATGTATATTAATTTATGGAATAGGTATATATGATCACGTTAATGATATTCAATATTTTATGCTCTATGATATGTTCATGAGTCTGCCTATGTCAATATGAATTGAGCTCTCTATCAATAAATGGCATTTTATTGTCAAATACTAGAAGATTACTAATGTTAGTACCAAAATGAAAGCTAGAACAGGAAAACTGAATAAAGCTACATTTTTGAAGGGAGGGGTCAGTGGTTGTAAGGGTTATGATGAAAGAGAAATTCTTCATCATGTAATCTGGGAAGAATAGAATATATTTTGTTGAATTACTAGATTTTAACCTGAGAAAGCAAAACATTATCTTTATTTTGCTTTTTGGAAACTGTTTAATGATTGGCTTACAATATAATTTTGAAAATTCACTGATGTGAATTATCAGATTATCATTATCCTCAAAGCTGTCTTTAGAGGCAAGAAGATTGTATTCCTTCTCTAATGAATTAATGGAGTAATCTTACTTTGGAATGGACAGATATCCATGACACTTGTTCCAAAACAAGAAAGATACTGGAGAAAAAAAGAGGAAGTAGACCCAAGGCTGATGAAATGAGCATATTTCCTGTTAGGACTTAAAAGGATTTTTGTACAAACAATAAGAATTTCATCTTAATATTATAATTACAAAATCTAGGTGCTACAGGACATCTTTTAAATATAATATTTAATGCTGTTGGATTACTTGAAGAAAAAGTTTCACAGAAAACCTTAAATTCCAGAAAAACTGCAATGCTCCAATAAACACTAAGAAGAAATATAATATAAATATCCAGACGGGTTGTGGGAAAATGGTGAGGTTCTCACAGGCAACCCACTAAGTATCTCTGACCAAAAGAAGATCTAGTGCCACAGCCACCCATTACCTCAAGAGATGCACTCAAATCAAACTTTAAATACCTAAAGTCTTTTTCTACTACAAAAGGACTATGCTAGCAGGCAAACAAGAAAAGGCAAAAGAGAAAAAGTGAATGGGACTCCTGTGGAGCACCTGTACCACATAGGTCTATGCAATGCTGCACTAGGACTTTCTGCAGAGTTTTAGCAGAGGAGCACCCAAAAGCTGAAGAAAGTGCTCAATACTATACCTGTGAAATGTTAGAAGGGAATCTGGTGAAGATCTCCGAGTTGGTGAATGCCTCTCCCATTCCCGCCCCCCCCCCCCCCCCCCCGCCCAGCCCATGGAGAAGGAGCAAACTTAGTATTACCGCCACCATTACAATTGCCAGAAATTGGCACCACCGGGTAAGCCCCCAAAACCAGCCTATACCTGCAGCACTGGCAGGATCCCAGAAGGCCCCTGCCAACCCTGCACAAGATCTCCAGGAAACCACAGCTGCAGCCAATCGTTCTATGCTCTATGGGCCAATTGCCCAGCCGATTGAGCTTTCTGATGGGACTTCTCCCTCCTTGCTGCCCTGCACAGACCCCTGGCTCTCACAGCTGATGCATGACCAAGCTTCTGCAGGCATTTCTGCTGACACACCTAGCAGCCACAGGCAGAAACCCCCAAGGCTGGCTTCCAGCGCATGCCACCTCCCACCACGTCTGCTACAGACCAGCTCGGCTCCCCCCACAATCCACACCAGCTTGTCACTCCAACCTCTACCCAGTCCTCCCAGTGCCAGGACTCCTCACACCACCACATAGGAGAGAGACCCTTCAGCATCAGCAAAGCCATCCCCCCACCTTGATCTGCTAACACACAGACCCTCTCATTTAGAACCTGCCAACTCCATCTTAGCCACCATTGCACAGGCTCTGTGGTCCAGCACACCACCAACTACAGACTTGTGAATAACACAACTGGGTCCATGCCCTGGGGGTGGTAATTCTCTGAGGGATCCCAAAGCCCCCTGACACAAGCCCACTTCCAAAAGGGATGGATTACATCAAAACTGAACACAGACATAATCTCTGTTCCTAAGGCTCCTGTGGCTACCTGGGAAAGCCTGGGAACCCAACTCCAGGCCTATGATAGCAGTCTACAATCCTGAAACCCCCAAAACTGCCTGCCACCAGGCCTGAGAATGGAACTCTAGGTAGCAGGCACCCTCCCCAATCAAAAAGCCATCTGCTCCCAACCAAGCCACAAGGAAAGTGGACTACAGCAAGGCACACAAGGTTCCATCAGGAATCTGCTCTGAGGACTACAGGGAGAATAAACTCCCCAAAAAACCCGAAAAATCCATTCTTTAGTATTTTCTTCTTGTTTTTCTTTTGCGTTGTTAGTTGTAATGTCTGATCATTTTTGTTCATTTGTATTTCTATGTGTTACTTATGTGTATTGTGATTTAGAATTTGCTATTCCACTTAAAACTTCTGTTTTTCATTATTACTTGGTATCTGCTTCTACTTTACAATTTGCTAATTTGTAAGTTTTTCTTCTTTCTTTTCTTCTCACTCCCCCTTAACCTCTCTCTCTCTCTCTCTCTACCTTACACTATTACTCCATCAGGGCTACCCTGTATAGTTCTATGCACAAATAAGGCCTCCTTCTATGTGAGTAAACAATAATTACAGGAGTTAACAGAGTAAACAACTTTTCAATAATATCTGACTGATATTTTTCTAATCTCAGCAAGCCTCCCCAATACCCAATACACTTTCTTATTTTCATCTTAATCTCTAAGCTACACCCTACATAACCTTTCTTCAAATTCTTTTCAACCTGTTACATTCAGTAACAAGGTATTTATTCTCTTCCTACTACATATACCTCTCCCCTAGTCTGTTCTTACCCCTCTACTATCATTATACCCAAGTTCTCTTTTGAAATTAAATTTATATCTCTCTAATCTTAACCCTTCATTTCTCATTCTAATCCAGCCCATTGATCCTTAATGATTTATATGTGACCCAACTTACAGTTGGTTCTATATTTGACTACAAAATTGTTTCCATTTGAGCACTTTGAGTACAAGGGGCCCATCTTGTTAACTCTAAAGAGCAGACTACTTATTAATCAAACCTAGATTGCCTCAAAAGTTACAACTATATGCAATCTCGACCCCAAAGCCAAAATATCCTCTGCAAGCAAAGAAAAAGAGAGCTAAACAGGAAAACAACTCACCTTACCACTGAAACCCTAAGATCTATCCATCTACATGACATCGGGTTGGCTCCGGTCCTAAAAGACTATCCTACTCTTGTAGCAGTGTGGTTCTTGTCTCCAAATGGGCAGAACTAACTGCAGAAACACAAGAAAAATAGCCAATAAACAAATCCCACCACCATCTCCACATAAACAAGCTACATAGCAGTCCCAGTATGACATAGAAGATAATGATCAAGATAGATTAAAAGCATGACTGGTAAACCTGCTGATCGGAAAATTGGAAACCCTACATGGGGTTATCAGAGAGTGCAAAGAGGCCAACCAGAAGTTAATAGATGACTTCATGGCCTCCACAAATAAAAAGGTAGAGGAACTCCAGCAGAGGGAGAAAAAATCTAATGAAAAGATAGGAACCTAGATTATGAAGTGGAAAGAAAAGTCTGATAACCAACTCCAGGAGGTAAGGCAATCTATTCAAGACTTGAAAGAGAACCTTAATAAAGAGCTGGGCACCATTAAGTAAAACCACCAAGAAAGAAAGGGGTTAAACACCAAAGTACAAAGTCTTCAACCTAGACTGGAAGAAGCCGAAGAAAGAATATATGTAGCTGAAGACAGTTTAGACTCCATAGAGAAAGAGCACACCATTTTTCATAACAAAATTAAGCATGACAGATCAATGCAGGAAATACAGGAAACGTTTAGAAAGCTTAATTTGAGAATAATAGGAATACAAGAGGGGCTGGAGAGGGAAGTCAATGCATTAGGAAATGCATTCAGCAAAATCCTAGCAGAGAACTTCCCAAATATACAAAAGGACAGGCCCATACACATGCAAAAAGCTTTTAGAAACCCAAATAGACCAGAATAGGACATCCCACCTCTATATTACAATCCATACCGCTCAATAGTGACTAAAGAAAGAATTCTTAAAGCTGCCAGGGAGAAGAGATCAATCACATATAAAGGTAACCCATTCAGAATTACCTCAGATTTCACAGAAGACACTATAAAAGCAAGAATGTCCTGGAAAGAGGTATGCCATGTCCTAAAGTCAAATAACTACCAACCAAGAATAATCTACCCAGCTAACCTCTCATTCACAGCAGAAGGACAAATAAAAACCTTCCACAGCACGTTAAATCTGATGCAATATACCGCTACCAAACCAGCTCTTCAAAAATTCCTCAAAGAGGTTCTACATATAGAAAACCAACTAGAAGAGAATATAGTCAATGAAGTGCTCCACAAACACAGAAATATGTAATCACAAGAACAGCAAAGGCACAGCTTCCCCCCACAAAAAAAAATTGGATAAAATGGTAGGGACAGACAAACGCCTCTGTGTCTTAACCCTCAATATTAATGGTCTTAACTCTCCAATTAAGCGACATATATTGTCCAGTTGGATCAGAAAGCAAGATTCTTCTATCTGTTGTCTTCAAGAGACACACCTTGCCCAAAAAAATGAACATTCTGAAAGTGAAAGGCTGAAATAAAATATATCAAGCAAATGGACCCCATAAACAGGCAGGATTTGCAATCCTAATATCATATAAATAGACTTCAAATTAAAATCAATGAGAACTGATAAAGAAGGTCACTACATACTAATTAAAGGATCTCTTCTTCAGGAGGATATTATGATCCTAAATATCAACTCACCAAATAATAGAGTACCAAAATTTATCTAAGAAACACTATTTTCAATCCAGTCTCACATAGATTCAAAGACATTAGTTATTGGGGACTTTAACACACCATTCCTTTCAATAGAGAGACCAATCTGGCATAAACTCAAGAGAGAAACCTCGGATCTTAAAATATGCATAGATCAACTAGACTTAACAGATATTTAACGAATATGTCACCTAGCAGCATCAGATTACACCTTCTGATCAGCAGCACATGGGACATTCTCCAAAATAGACATCATTCTAGGCCATTTAGCAAATCTGTCCAAATTTTAAAACATTGAAATTATGCCCTGTATTCTCTCAGACCACAAGGGAATAAAATTAGAATTCAACATCAAAAGCCCCCAAAGGAAATACTGTAACACATGAAGGCTGAACAACACATTCTTGAATCATCAGTGGAAGGAAGAGATTGGAAAGTAAACACAACTGTTCATGACATTCAACAAAAATGAACACACAAATTACCAGCTTCTCTGGGACACAGAAAGGCAGTACTCAGAGGCAAGTTTATAGCTCTGAGTACCTCCATTAACAAATTGGAGAGATCTGAAACTAAAAATTTAATGAGTCACCTAAAGTTCCTTGAAAAAGAACAAGCTAAACCCAAATTCAGTAGATGGGAACAAATAATTAAAATTAAATCCAAATTAAATAAATTACATTTAAAGAAAAACTATTGAAAGAACTGACAAAACAAAGAGTTGATTCTTCGAAAAAATTAATAGAATTGACAGACCCCTACCAAATCTAATCAGAAAAATATAGTACACACCCAAATAGACAGACTCAGAGATTAGAATGGAAACATCACTGTAGAAATAGCCAAGATTCAGGGGCTGAGAAGGTGGCTCAGTGGTAGAGCGCTTGCCTTGCATACTTGAGGCCCTGGGTTAGATTCCTCAGCACCACATAAGCAAAAAGAAAAAAGCCGGAAGTGGCACTGTGGCTCAAGTGGTAGAGAACTAGCCTTGAGCTGAAGAGCTGAGGGACAGCGCCCAGGCCCAGAGTTCAGGCCCCACTACCAGAACCCCCCCCCCCAAAAAAAAGAAATAAACAAGATTTAGGATATACTAAGAGAATACTTCTCAAAACTTTATGCTAGTAAGTTTGAGAATCGTAAAGGTATGGGCAAATTTCTAGCAAATATTGACATGCCCAAACTAAACCAAGATTATTTAAACCAACTTAACAGAGTCATATCATGCATCAAAATAGAAGCAGCAATAAAAGACCTCCAACTTTTCCCAGGTGCCGGTGGCTCACGCCTGTAATCCTAGCTACCAGGAGGCTGAGATCTGAGGATCACAGTTCAAAGCCAGCCTGGGCAGAAAAGTCCGTGAGTCTCCAATAAATCACTAGAAAAAACGGAAGTGGTGCTGTGGCTCAAGCAGTACAGAGCTCACCTTGATCTGAAATGTGCAGGGATAGCGCCCAGGCCCAGAGTTTAAGTCCCATGACTGGCAAAAAAAGAAAAAAAGACCCCCCAGCAAAGAAAAGCCTAGGACTAGATGGATTTACATCTGGATTCTACAAAGCCTTCAAGGCAGAACTCACACCAATATTCCTCCATCTCTTCAATGAAATTAAATGTAAAACATACCTACCACACTCTTTTTATGAATTCAGCATAATCCTCCTCCTAAAACCAGGGACTCATCAAAGAAAGAGCACTATACACCCATTTCTTTCATTAATTTCGATGCAAAATTTCTCAATAAAATCTTGGCCAATCAACTTCAACAACTCATCAAAAAAAATCATACACTGAGATCAAACAGGATTCATTTCAGTGATGCAAAACTGGTTGAAAATAAAACGATATAATTCATCTCATCAACAAGAGCAAGAATAAGAACCACATGATTATCTCAATAGATGTGGAAAAAACTTTCACAAGATCCAACACTTATGATGAAGGCTCTGGATAAACTAGGAATCCATGGAAAATTCCTCAATACAATAAACGCTGTATATGACAAACCTACAGCCAGCATTATACTTATTGGCAAAAGATAAGACCATTTCCTCTAAATTCCAGGAACATGACAAGGATGTCCACTCCCTTCAGTCCTCTTCAAACTAGTATTAGAATGCCTAGCTAGGGTAATAAGAGAAGACGCTGACATAAAGGGTATCCAAATAGGGGGAAATGAAGTACAACTCTTCCTCTTTGCAGAAGATATGATCTTGCATTTACAGAAACCTATAGATTCAACTCCTAATTACTTGAGCTGATCGGAAACGTTGGCAAAAAAGAAAGGTATAAAATTAACCCTCAGAAATCAATAGCTTTCCTGTATTTCAACAATGAGAAGAGGGCAGGTGAAATTAGGAAAGCAACCCCTTTTACAATAGCCCCACAAATGAATAAAATACTTAGGAGTTAAGTTAACCAAATGGATGAAGGACCTCTATAACAAAAACTTTAAAAACTTAAAAAGAAAAGATTTAAAGGAGAACTAAGCAAGTGGAAAAATCTCCCATGCTCCTGGATTGGGAAGATTAACATCGTGAAAATGACAATAATGCCCAAGGCTACCTACAAATTCATTGCGATACCTATCAATATCCCAACTTCATTCTTCAATGAAATAGAGGAAGCAATCCAAAAATTCATATGGAACAATAAAAAAACCTGAATAGCAAAAACAATCCTTAGTTGAAAGAGCAGCACTGGAGGAATATCAATTCAAAATTTCAGAACTCTAATAAAAAGCCATAGTAATCAAAATAGTTTGGTCCTGGCACAAGAACAGACTCTAGGATGAATTGTTTAGGACTGAAGACCCAGAAATGAACCCACAGATCTGTAGCTACCCAACCTTTGATAAGGGTGCTAAAGAAATTGAATGGGGGCTGGGAAGGTGTCTCAGTGGTAGAGTGCTTGCCTTGCATGCATGAGGCCCTGGGTTCTATTCCTCAGCACCACATAAGCAGAAAAAAAAGCCAGAAGTGGTGTTGTGGTTCAAGTGGTAGAGCTCTAGCCTTGAGCTGAAGAGCTGAGGGACAGCACCCAGGCCCTTAGTTCAGGCCCACAATCGGACTCCCCCCCCCAAAAAAAAAGAAGTTGAATGGAAAGAAAAAACAGCTTTTTCAGTAAATGGTGTTGGTAAAATTGGTTAAAAACTTGTAGAAAACTAAAGATAGGACCGTATCTAACACCCTGCACCAGAATCAACTCCAAATGGATCAAAGACCTCTAAAGAAAAGCAGAGTCCATGAAAACATGACAGGAAGGAATAGGAGAAACTAGGGTTCTTTGGCACAAGCCAAAAGTTTCTTAATACAGACCCAGAAGCACAACAAATCAAAGAAAAGTTAGGCAAATGGTATTGCATGAAACTGCAGAGCTTCTGCAAGGCAAAAGACATGGCTCGCAAGATCAACAGAAATCCCACGGACTGGGGGAAAATCTTCACTAGCCAAACAATGGACAAGGTTCTCATGTCTAAAATATACTTAGAACTCAAAAAACTAAATCTCCTAAAAACCAATCCTCAAACAACTGCCCAATTAACAAATGGGCTAAATATTTAAAGAGAGACTACTCTGAAAAGGAAATAAGAATAGCCAATAGACACATGATGTAATGCTTAGATCCTCTAGCCATAAAAGAAATACAAATCAAGATAACACTGAGATTCCACTTCATCCCAGTTAGAATGGCTATAATCAGGAAATTTAGTAACAGATGCTGGAGGCCATGTGGCTAGAAGAGAACCATACTGCATTGTTGGTGGGAGTATAAACTTGTTGAACCACGCTGGAAAGCAGTATAGAGGTTCCTCAAAAGACTCCACATTGCTCGGCGCTAGTGGCTCACGCCTGTAATCCTACCTACTGAGGCTGAGATCTGAGGATCGTGGTTCAAAGCCAGCCGGTGCAGGAAAGACCATGAGAATCCTATCTCCAATAAACTACTAGAAAACTGGAAGTGGAGCTGTAGTTCAAGTGGTAGAGCTCTCACCTTGAGCTGAAGAGTTGAGGGACAGTGCCAAGGCTAAGAGTTCAAGCCTCACAACCGACAAAAAAAAAAAAAAGACTCCACATAGAGCTCCATTATGGCCCAGCAATCCCACTTTTGGGATTTTACCAAAATAATCGCAAACAGGGTAATACCAAATCTACCAGCACAATCATGTTTATCACAGCATTACTTACCATAGCTAAGATAGGGAACCAACCCAAATGCCCCTCAGTATATGAATGGATCAAGAAAATGTGTTATAAATATATACAATGAAATTCTATGCCTCCATCAGAAAGAAGGACATTGCCTCATTTGTTAGGAATTGGAAAGACTTGGAAAAAATTATATTAACTGAAGTAAGCCAGGCCCAAAGAAACATAGTTTCCATGGTTTCCCTTGTTTGCAATTACTAGCACAGGTCTAGAACAAGCAGAGAAGTTCAAAGGCTATGTACACACGAACACATGAGATAATAGGAAGCAAAATGTACCCCAAGACAGGGACACAGTGGTTTTTTCTATATTGCTAGTGTTTTATAATGTACTTAAAATGCACTATGTGAATCTTTTGTTTCTTCTGTATGTTTTTCTCCGCCCGTGTAACTCCTGTTTTCACTGGATCTGATACTCGTGTTCTGCACTTGTACATACATTTTTGTAATTTGGGGAGTGGAAAGGATATTGGGGAACGTTTAAATGAGGATGCAGGCTGATCCATTGTGATGACAAGATGTACAGGACACTACGTTAAAAAACGAACTTTACAATGCAGGGTGGGGAGGTCAGGAGGTGTTTGGGAGGGGGGAGGGAAGTGATGGTAGAGGCAAAACAAAGGAAGAGTTAAATGCTTGCTATGAAATGTACTCATTACCGTACTTATGTACCTGTAACCCCTCTCTACAACATTTTTATTATATATATATATATATATATATATTCGTATATATATGTATAGACATACATTTTTTAAAGAAAATGAACTTTACAACTTCAGCGGGGGAGGGGTTTAGTTATAGAGGTGGGAGGGAAAGAGTGGTAGGGGGAAAACAAAGGAGGAGGCAACAATGCTCAATAGGAAATGCACTCATTGCCTTGTTCATGTAACTGTAACCCCTATGTACAGCATTTTTACAGTAAAAAACTTAAAAAATTAATTCATGAGTCAAAGCAAGCCCTAGCAGGAAAGTCTGTCAGATACTGATCTCCAACTAACCACGAGAAAACAGGGAGTGGCACTGCTGCTCAAGTGGTAGAGAGCTTGGCTCGAGCTGAAATTCAACCCAACGACCAACAAAAAGAAAAAAAATGAAAGCACCAAACAACCTGAAGATGTTGTCCAGAATAATGAGTGTGGCATAATGGAATTACATGACTTAGTCACTTGCAACCTAGTTTACCAGGGGAGATGGTGGGTGATTTGTGTGTGTATCCAAAACCTGCAAAATTATTTTGCTTTTTCCCAAGGAGGGAGGAAGGGAGGAATGGAGGAGGGGAGAAGTTTGTTTGGCCTTGACTTTTGGTTCAGTGATTGCCTTCTGGAGTCAAGTTCAGAGAAATTCCACTTGTAATCCTACTTACATGCCGGGCAAAGAAGTCATTCCATGGAAGTGGACTGTGTCGTGTCCTTGGCCAGGTCCCAACCACCACTGGGTAATCCAAGTCCCAATTCAGGACCAAGATGCCTTGAAGACAACTGATCCACTGGGCAGGAGGACCTAACCACGGCCAGAAAAGACAGAAAGTACCATGCTGAGGGCAGCACCGGAGATCTAGACTGGGCAGAGATTTTTTTGTGATTCTCATTTTGTATTACTACTTTGATTCTACAAAATAAACTATGGATTTTAACTTTCTTCCCTCCCTTTGGATAAAACTCACAAAAACCTTGTCTTTAGCTTTTAAGACACTTAACTCTTAGGTCTGGCCAATCATTTCCAGGATAGTGAATTACTTAATTGTATTTTGAACGCATAAAACATGCATATAAAACTAGCATATTTCGATCTTATGAGAAAACAGCCTTGTTCTTCTCTGGTGTTATGACTATTGTGATAATGCTCACTCAGGTTTATATCATTGTGCAATCATTGTTCCATTTTCTTCAGTAAACAGTTTTTCAGGACAGGAGAGCTGTGAGGGGAGAATATGGGATGAATAATTTATCTGTACTTCTTGTGGCCTGGGAAGAGCTTCTCAGAATGTTTGCAAGAGGAAATAGAACTCCATATAGACCGAATATAGAAAAAGATACACACCTTCAGTGCCACAGAAGGACAAATAAGAAAACTCATCCAGGCTCAGAGAAAAGCAACATGATGGGTTGTTTAGGTGCGTGAAAATTTGTGGATTGTCTTTCTTACCATAGAGAGATCATTCAATGCTGGCATTTACAATATGTTCCAGGACTCATATCTGTTTAGGTCTGTTTCCTCTGAATCATCTTTGATAGTGACAGAAAGGAGAATCTAACAATGGCACCTAGTTATGTTCTCTGAACGAGATTTTATCTCTTTCCCGAAACAAGTTAGGGTTTTAATGAATGACTTGGATTTCCTGAGAGAAATTCATGTGTATTTCTTGTTTCTATTAAAGTTATCAAATGAATAACCTTAAATTTGTAAGATGTTATTATAACAAATATGAGATAATGATTTTTATGTTACTAGGATGCACCCAGTTTCCTTTTAGATAGAAAATATTTGGCTGGCTTCCAACTACAATCTTTGCATCTCAGCCTCCAGAGTACCTAGGGATGTAGACATCAGTCACGTCTCCAGGCTGAGACAAATATTTTTGGTAAGGAAAATCACTATGATATGGAACATGAGGCATGAAGAATGTAGACTAAATAGGAATATTTTGAAAGCATTAGCAAAACTGAACTTATCACAAACTTACTGTCTTCAGTGAGGAGAAAAATGAGAAAGAAGTTACAGAGGTAGACAATTGGAGACTAAAGAGAAGTTAGTGAATATTTCTTTGTTATCAGAGCTACTAAAGATTTCTTTTTAGAAAAATTCAGCTTGATATAGTGGTACATGCCTACAATTCTAACTACTTAAGAGCTAGACAGTGGAAAGTATAGGAGGTTTGCTGTTTGTATGGTAAAAATGTGATACAGATACTTCAATATTTAAAACAAACTGGTGCCACATGTTTATAAGAGGCAAAAGTAGGAGGATAATGGTTTGAGGCCAGTCTAGGCAGTTAATAAGAAACTATCTGAAAAGAAATCTAAAGCTCAACAAAGTGCTAGGTGTAAGGATCCAGGAAGTTTGAGACCCTGAGTTCAATCCCTTCTCCTGAAAAAAAAAGAGACAAGAAAAAGGAAAAAGATTATGATACAATTTTCAAGATATTGTCTATGCATTGTTTGGCTACAATTTCCTTCTTCAATTGCCTTAAAAGTTTTGTGAAGTCATTTACACAGATGAATACAGGTAAAAATATTGGTGTTTTCAAGAAATAAAGAATATGCCTTTTGTAAAGTGTTCTGCACAGAACATGAAATAAAAATTCCATGAATTCTGAAGTTCTTTATGCATTTTTGAAAATTATTATTGGAAGAATCAAGATGGTGAAATTATTTACATTCCTTACATTCCAGAAAACATTATCTGAACACATTTGAGAAGAATTTCTATAACATTCTTGTAATGTATTAGTTTTGGATGTGCTTATTGGCCTTCTCTCTGTATCTTCTTAAGTGGGTTATTTATTGTCTTATCCGTGTGTTTAAGAGTCCTTTATATATATAAATAAAAGCTATTTGTGAAGAACTTTATATTTTTCTTCATTATATTAGCAAAAATGCTTGCTATGTGTTTGAATACAAATGGATGACATCTTTTCCTGACTTCAGAAGAACTGGGAATATTTTCATTCTAATGCAGTACTCTTTATCAGGTCAAGAAAGTTCCCGTATAATAATTTTGACAAAATTCACCACTCTGCTATTTTGAAAAGTGCAGATTTATTATAGGGTCCCAGCAGGGAATTGTCCTGTGACCTGTCTCCTCTGCAGGCATGGAACCCTTATTTGCAAACTGTTGATCATACTAGAAGTAATTTTTGCTTGTAGGACTATCACATTTTTGGCCTATGTACTCAGGATGTTTTGCCAGGAAACAAATCCACACATAGAAATTAGATCATCACAACTCTTTAAATTGGCATTAGCAATACATATTTGTATTCTTGATGTGCAATATCACAAATTGTGTTTGTGACAGAATAAATATAAGTGTATCACCTAGAATCTGGGTATGGTTAGTAAACTTTTTGAGAATTTTCTCATACTTTCAGAACTTTCATAAACATAAATAAGACAAACCAAATGAGGTGGTTTATACCTATTATCCTGGCTACTTTGAAAATGGAAATATGGATAGTCACTGTTCAAGGTCAAGCTGGAAGACACACAAGAGACCTTCTTCTCAAACAATAAAAGCTGGGTGTGCCAATGTGTGGCTGTCATCCTACCTATGTTGGACATACAACTAGGAAGTTCACTATCCAGGTATCCTAGGAATAAACAAATGCAAGGTTCTATCTCAAAAATAATCGAAGCAAAAATTGCTGGATGTGGCATGAATCAAGTGGTATGGTGCCTGCTTGGCAAATGCCAGGCTCTGAATTTGAATCCAAGTATTTACCAAAAAATTAAAAGCAAACAATATGAAATAATTCTCTAAACTTCTCACTTAGTGTAATTATCATATGTATTCTCCAAATAAACTTGTAGTGAAGGCAGAGAATTAAATAATCCAGATCAATATAAAACTCCAGAATCATAGAATGGCTAAGATTCAGCTTTGAGATCATTCAATGTCTGGATCTTACTGTTCTTAGATCCACAATCTTATAGGAAAAGAAAAGAATGTATATGTACAATACATTTATTTACTCCCTTCATCCAGTTTCACATATCGAAATTCTATCTCAAATGTAATGTTGTAGAAATGGGCCTTTGTGTGTACATGGATAGTAATTAAGTCATGCAAGCAAAACTTCATGAATTGGGTTTAAATAAACAACACCAAATAAATTTCACTCCTGAACTTTAAAACAGGGCCTCACTCAGAAATAAAAAAATCCTGACATTGTAATCTTGGACCTACAGGCTCCAGAATGGAGAAATAAATTTGTTGTTTATAAGCAATTCAGTGTCTGGTAATTTGTCATCATACGTCAAAAGGACTGACAGTAAGCCAGCTGAAAAGGACTGTTGTGTTATTTTTCTTTCTTTCTTCCTTCCTTCCTTCCTTTCTTTCTTTCTTTCTTTCTTTCTTTCTTTCTTTCTTTCTTTCTTTCTTTCTTTCTTTCTTTCTTTCTTGCTTTCTTGCTTTCTTTCTTTCTTTCTTTCTTTCTTTCTTTCTTTCTTTCTTTCTTTCTTTCTTTCTTTCTTTCTTTCTTTCTTTCTTTCTTTCTTCCTTCCTTTCTTTCTTTTGGTTGTGCGGCCTCAAATCTGGGCCAGGGCACTGTCCCCCAGTTCTTCAGCTGTAGACCAACGCTCTACCACTTAAGTCTAGGCCCCAAATCCGGCTTTTTCTGATTATGTGGTGCTGAGGAATTGAACCCAGGGCCTCATGCTTGCAAGGCAATCACTCTACCCCTGAGACACCTTCCCAGCGCCACTTTCTCTATTTTATTTTTCCATCTTTCCAGAGTCCTTCTGATATTGAAAAATGCTAAAGCTCCATAGAGAAACGTTTAAAAGTGCCCTTTTGTCCAATTCTAACTTCACCAATTTTGGAGTGTAAGGAATGATATCAAGTACCCGAGAGACCTAAGACAGGACACTTCATCGTCTTCTGCTTTGCTCATCAGCACCTAGTTCAAATTTACACTATATAAACAAATCAACTAATGGTAGTTATAATAAATTTTAAAATGCATACCCTGAAAACACTTTATGAACACTCTTGCACTGTAGTCTCATGGGCTTCCATGTCCAAAATAGGAAACTGAGGTTTAAAAAGAGGTTACAAAACTGGTATATTGGTTCATTTAAACTCAGACTGATCTATAATCATACTTAGGCTAACATACTATGTGCACTTATTTTTCTGCTCACAGAAAAGTTTTCAAGTTCTACACTCTTATATGCTACCATGATGTCTTTATCCTGGGTGCTTTACTGGTGCCCCCATGTCATATCAGCTGAAGTTGATATATCTGTTCCCACTCAGATAAAACAGCTGAGAATTGAGCAACGGTACTTTTAAAATCTCCCATGCAGTAATAATGTGAAATTAAGAGTATGAAATCCTGGGCTAGAGAATAAAACTTGTAGACAGGCACCAGTGGCTCAAGCATGTAATCCTAGCTCGTCAGGAGGCTGAGATCTGAGGATCATAGTTCAAAGCCAGCCCAAGCAGGAAAGTTCATGAGATTCTTATCTCCAATAAACCACTAGAAAACGGAAGTGGCATTGTGGCTGAAGTCGTAGAGCCCTCGCCTTGAGCTGAAGAGCACATGGAAAGCCCCCAAGCCCAGAGTTCAACCCCATGACCAACCAAAAAATAAAATAAAAGAGGAAGAGAATAAAACTTCTATGATGATGCTAGGCCTACCTCACAAACCTTTCTTGGTCTCTTCCTTCCTTCATTTTCATTGCTGGGGATTGAACCCAGGGCCCTGTGCATATTAAGAAAGTGCTATAACACCAAGCTATATGGCCATTTCCATCTCTCCAATTTCACTCTCCAACTCACCTTGTTCCTGATACCTTACATTCCTTGGTCATAATATTTGGAGAATACTGAACTTCCTAAGTTTTTCATCATTTTACAGAATATTTGTTTTCTCCCTTCCTATGTATCAAGACACTGTGCAGGAAGGATTCTTTTCAGCTCCCCAGGCAGAGTTCATATATCATTACATTTATAATAACAACTCACTTAAATAATTGTTTGTCTTCTTCAGACTATTAATAGACCCATGTTGAATCCTAGCTTTTATGTAAACAGGAATAGAATTCTTCTTGTGTTATTTTACTCTTTTTGACTTGGTCATATTTTCCTGATTTTGTAGGAAAGGTTTTTCTGCAATAATAATTTTCAGGACATTTCTGCATATTGTGTATAATAAAATTAAGAGATTTCTAGCCAAAGCAAACAACTGAGAATTCTAGAGCTTAATGAATGTACTCTGGGTTCCTGTGCACTTGGCACTGCATTTGGCATCTTGGTATTGCAAAAATAGACAATCTATATTGAAAGTTGCTGTCTTTTTGGTTTCCCCTTTTCAGCTATATGAAGCATTTAAGGTGTATAGCAAGTAAACTGTGGGAGTATGAGCTGGTAATCTTTTAAAAATATTTTTATTGTAAAATATTGTATAGAGGGGTTACAGTTACATGAGTAAGGTAATGAGTACATTTCCCATAGAGCATTGTTACTCAATCCTTTGTTTTCCTCCTACATTCCTCTCTCTCCTTACTTCCCTAACTCTTCCTTCTCTGTATCCCAAAATTGTGAAGTTCATTTTCAACATAGTGTATTGTACATCTCATTGTTACAATTGGTCAACCACTATCCTTGTTTCAGCATTTTGTTATCCTTCCCCTCCCCAAATTAGAAAAATGTATATACAAGATGCAGGGAACTGGAATCAAATACAGTGACAACAGAGGATATATGAGTTGGTAATCTTTAGCCTTCAAATTCCAAAACAAAAATAAGCAATGAAAGATCAAATTTGTTCATAAGGGTAATCTCTGCCTTCCAAATGATGCTCTGATTCTTCCATTAAAATAAAATCCTGTTCCAGGCTGAAATGCAGATACCCGTGGAAATAATGACATTAAGTTGCTATTATTTAAATATGGCTTCCTATTAATGAAATACCATGGAAAAGGTTTTTACAAAAACTGGATGATAGCAAGAGTCATTTCAGACAAAGTTTATAGTGGGTAAGGTGGGTAAAAGTTACAAAATTGGAACTACATGCTGGGAAAAAGAATAAATTCACAGGGAGGAGTAACTTACTGTTTTAGATGAGCCAAGTTAAGATGGATCATTATGTAAGAAGAAAGTTTGTATTTGGTTCTTTCTAACTCGCAGATATTTTCTATAAAAAATGAATACTAGAGTGAAAAATCCAAAAGAACTTTGATGATACATATAATATTTTGGAGACAACAAAGATTTTCAGTAATAAAAACAGTTGAATTAATTATGTAATTTATAAACACTGGACTCTCATGTAATCATTATAAGTGATGCTCTTAGAACAGTATGAAATTTCTAAGGATGTTATTGGGTAGGAAATATATGCATGATACAATGAGATGAAAAGTCAAAATATAAAGTAGGCTCACACCTGTAATCCTACCTTATCACAAGGGTGAGATTGAGGATCATGGTTCAAAGCCAGCTCCCAGAGAAAGTCCATTCAACTACCAAAATGCCAGAAGTGGAACTGTGGCTAGCACTGAGGTGGAAAAAACACAGAGAACAATGTTCAGGCCCTGAATTCAAACTCCAGTTTTGGCAATAAACAAATGAATAATCAAACAGATATATGAACCCAAATTGTTGGCATATATATAAATATAAATATATGCATATATGCAAGGCAGAGGAGTATAACCATGATGTCCCAGTGTTCACATTGTGGAGATCCAGGATGGGAACAGCACAAAAATTTACTTAATGGAAATTAAAAGTGACAATATGTTGGAAATGATCTGTACAACTTGGGCGGTGGGATTAAGAAAGCCAGGGAAAGAGGAAGAAAATGAGGGAGGGTGTAACAAGTTACACAAGAAATGTTATAACTGCTTTACTTATATAAGTGTAACCCATCTGTGCATAACCTTGACAATAATATTAAAATTACAAAAAACAAAACAAAGCTTTTATTTATGATATTATATTTAAAAGTATATTTTAAAAGAATTATAGGCATGTTTTAAATTTCTAATGCATTGTCCAACTCTACTGCATTATACTGGAATATTGTAAGAATTACTTGCACATGAGTCCATGAGTAAGGACCCAAATAAAAATTCCACAAAGAAATGAAACCTGGACCAAAGGGTCCTAATCATAATACCTTACTTCTATAGCAAATCACACAATCTCCCAAATCCTAATTTAATCATGATGATGAACCAAAGTCTCCATTTGTAGAAATACATACTTGCAACAAGGAGGGAAAAGGCACCCAGAGCCAAAGTAATGATACACAATTTTAAGAAAGATTACATAATAAAGGAATGTGTCCCACAAGTTTCCAACTCTAAATCTGGGAAAGTCAGTTATCTTTGTCATGCTAATAAAAAAGCACAAATAAAAGCTCACTGTGGGAATCAAAAAGATTGAGAACAGGTGTTCATTGTGACAGCAAATTACTATGTCTCTCTTTCCTTGTCTTATTCCCACCTCATTCTTGAATTCTGAAGGTCAGATTCTGGGGAGCCAGTTCTCTTAGCTCCAGTAATTAACAAAAGGGTGGTGGGAGATACATAGTTCATGGATTCTCTTTTTTTATTAAGCTTACTGAGTAATAATGGGACTATAAAACACAAGAAAGTCTTAAGTTTTCCACTAATTTTTAAAATGCCTGCTGTAAGAAGAATCAAAATTAATGAAAAAAACAACTCAGACTAAGGGTATTTCCTATTACGTCCTGCAATGTTTTCAGGGTGTCTGCTTTGACTCCAGGGTCTTTGATAAATTTGGAGTTGATTGAATGACATTGTCCCATTTGTTAGGAAATGGAAAGACTTGGAAAAAAATTATATTAAGTAAAGTAAGCCAGGCCCAAAGAAACATAGGTCCCATGGTTTCCCTTATTTGCAATAACTAGTACATGTCTCAGACAAGCAGAAATGGTCAGATAAGTTGATGTTACGTGAAATGAATCCAAGATAAGTACTCAAATGCTTTTTCTTTCTTATTATTGTTTCTAACATAATTAAGATGATTCCTTTGTTGCTTTGTATGTCCCCTCCCCTGGTACAATACCTGTTTCACTGTATTTGATGTTGGTATTGTATGTGGAGGGGAAGGGAAAAAATTGTTTATTAGGTTTACAAGTGGACTCATTGCAACAATGAGATGTACAAGACGTTATGTAGAAAAACGACCTTTACAACTTTGGCACAAGGGGAGGCATGGGGGTGGGGAAGGCGGAGATGAGAAGCGATCATAAGGGGAAACAAAGGAGGAGGCAACAGTGCTTGATAAGAAATGAACTCATTACCTTGCTCATGTAATTGTAAAACCTCTGTACGGTATGTTCGCAATAAAAAATGTAAAAAAAAAAAACCCTCAGAAACCATATAAAGATATTTGTGGTGTACTGATACTAGGCAAAATTAAAATGTCATGTGTAAATACCAAATAACATTTACAAGCACAGATCCTAATTCTTCTGTGAGCTAATGTGATAATTACACATTTATACTTTCCAACAAAATCACCATTGAGAATACCACAGCCAATTCCAATCACAGAAGCAATGCTGCAAAGAATTGCTAAATTTTTCATCTATTCATTCCTAGAGTTGAGAGAGTTGATTCTGCTGACGTTGACTGTTTGATCCTCTTCCTCCTCATAAATAAATGTGCCTATGTAGAAAAATTTATATCTATATCTTAACTTGATGGGTTTCTAGAATTTCTGGTCTGATCTTCAGTCTGAGTACCAGCTATGGAGCATATGTAGTTTAGGAAGATGGACTATTTCTTAACAAGCAGAAACACACTCTAAAACAGTTTTAACAGAAACATCTTTGATAATGGAAATATTCTATATATGCGTTGTCTAACAGACTAGCCACTGGCAATATGTGGCTACAGAATCTCAAACGTTAATAGTGTGTGAGAAATTAATCCTTCCAATTTCAGTTAAATGGAATTTTAAATAATGAGATTCATCTACTCTGTTAACTGGACAGTGCAGTTTTCAAATAAGGAAGCTGAAGTTCTCACAAAGATGGTGATAAAATATATCCAAGTGAAGAAGATTCTATTGGATACTAACTGCATGCCTCTGAATTATCTGAGATTTTATTTTTTATAGAATTCAGTCATCACTCACCTAGTTTGACAGCTGGGAAGAAAGGGGTAGGAGATATACATAAGCTACTTGGGTTACTGAAAATTGTTCCTTGAAGATGAGGATTGTGCATGAATCTTTTCTATATTTAGCAGACAGCAAAGTGTGTAGAATCCTGTAGGAGGTAGAAATATAATGTTTGTTTTTCATTATGTCAAAGAGGTGCTCTGTTTATGAAAATGGGAGAGAAGTGAGACAGGCGAATTCTATAAATATACAAACAATATATACAAAATTTGCTACATTCTATTCCATGATAGGCCCTGGAATGAACTTTGGTTCTTTGCACATACTATAGATATTTACACACTAAAAAACAGAAATGTAATCCTTTAATACTGTTAAAATACATAGACTATCTTCTTAAAATATATTCGTGGACCTATTTTTTCCTTAATTTCTTCCACACCTGCATTAAGAAATGTCTCTAAAAGAAAAACTTCTAGGTGTGTAAAATTTGAACTCCATCTATTTCTTTTGTTGAATTGGACTCTAGATAGGATTAAAATCCCTATTTCATCTTAAGGCTTAGAGCTAGAAAAAGAATAAGGATTCTCGACAAATTGTCAAGCCTCATTTTTAAGGAGAGCTATGTACGTATTAGGAGAAATATGTATCTGTCTTGGTAGCTAGGAACCTTCAAGAAACAAAAGAAAAAGAATAATTTCATGGCAGTCTCATGTATTTGCATACCTTCAAGTGAACACTAGCTGCTCTATATTCTATAGTATATTTGCAAGAATATTTTCATAAGCTATTTCTAAGCTATTGTCATCCTCCAGAGTAAAGTTCATGTATGCCTATGTCTCATTATATAGATTGCAGTTGCTCAAAATCAGAACCTATTGTTTGTATAGGTTTCACATGGCTATCTTTGCTTCACTCCATGTCACTGAGGGCTGGGAGATTCACTTCAAATATATAAATACACACACATACCCACACATATCTGACTGGCTTTCACTATTTTCGTACAAATTAACTCCTTTTTGCCTCTAACTCAAGAGTATCATAAATCTTCTAGCATACACGAAAATGTGACAAGTTCATTATTAACTTGCAAGTAGGTTATATCTCTAGCTTCACACAATTCTAAATACTCATATGAAGAAAAATATATATCTAGAGTTTTGGTGTGCTTTTATATTACAAAGCTCTCAATTTTCACCTTATTTTCCTGGAAGAGGCACCAGTGCTCGATAGGTAATGTACTCATTACCTTACTCATGTAACTGTAACACCTGTACAGTATTTTTACAATCAAAAACTTACAAAAAGGAAAAAAAGGGAAATCGGATGTCATGTATTTCCTTTAGAACTAACTAAATATAGGGGCTTTAAGTTTCTACAGGATTTAAGGACCTAGTAAGTTTTGGATATGCCCCAAGGCCATTACTAAAAGCTGAGGGAGAGAGATCTAAAAGTGGAAGTAGATAGGTGACCAGAGCATAATTTTGTATCTTTAGTTCACTGTTACAATAACAGGGGTACAAATCAACATGATGGTTTGTAGATACAGGACCAGAAGACGTACTGGAAACTGACATCAGAGTAGGGTCATTCATTGTGGGAAAACACAAATCAGGAGGCAAGAAAGGATGCAATCAACCGTGTCCATGAAACAACACAGAATGGTATAAAGTCAAAGTGTTAACCAGCCCATGAAGAAGGTGTTTAACATCACTAATCACCAGAAAGTGTTAGTCAAAATAATGAAGAAAATTACCGCTTCATATGAATTAGGCAGGATAACTACAAGAAAAGAAAAGAACAATGTTGACAAAAGTGTGGTAAAATTGGAACCCCTCTATGGGAACCAGTAGAGCATCTCTTCAAACAATTTAAAACAGGATTATTCATACTTGTCATCCTAACCACTCAGGACAGGGGCTGAAATAAAAGGATCGTGGTTCAAAGCCAGCCTGGGCAGAAAATGGGAAGTGGATCTGTGGTTTAAAGTGGTAAACCACTAGCCTTGAGGAAAAGTTCAGAGACAGTGGCCCTGACCTGAGTTCAAGCCCCATGACAGAAAATAAAAGAAGAAAAGAGAATTTTCATATGATCCAATTACTCCATTCCTGTGTATATCCTCTAAAGATCTAAAAGCAAGGTCTGGAAGAGATCCTTGTACTCTCATATTCATTTTGTACAATACTCAAAACCTGGAGGCAATCCAAGTGGCCATCAACTAATGAATAGCTAAGGCAAATGTGGTTTATACCCACAGAAGTATATTATTTCAACTTTAAATAGAATTATGTTTTGACAACTGCTATATTAAGCATGAATCTTTGGGACACTTTGCTAAGTGAAATAAGCCAGTCATAAAAAAGATCTAATATTACATGATTCTACTTATATCAGTTATATAGAACAGTCAAATTGATAGAGACAGGATGTAAAATCGTACTTGATGCATATCTTGAAGCAGAGGAGAGCGGAAAATTGTTTTACTGAATATACAATTTGAATCTTGGAGGATGAAAAGTGTGAACACTGATCTTATACAATATTGTAAATGTACTTACTACAACTATGCTGTATTCTTAAAATGATTAAAAAAAAAAAAAACCTGGGAGAGGAGAAGGAGAATGATGAAGAGGTAAGTATAATCAAGGGACATTGTATGCCTATGTAGATATATCAAAATGAAATACACTTATTTAACTAGGTAAAGCTAATACAGAGTTTAAAAAAGATAATACATTTTAAGTTGTTGCATTTGAGCACAATTATTGAAAAAAAGAGAAAAACAACAACAGGCTGGGAAACAATTTAAATTGTCAGCATTCTATAAACCTGTGTTCAAAACTATATCTCATTTAAGTGTGTGAGGGTTTTTTTTTGGGGGGGGGGGGTCTCTGGTCGTGGTTCCTGAACTCTGGGCCTGGGCACTGTCCCTCAGCATTTCAGCTCAAGGCTAGTGCTCT